>NC_064631.1:208147800-208492800 GCF_023864275.1 Schistocerca cancellata | reverse complement strand
GTTACGAATGGAGGCCGAAAGGCATGCGTTTTAGCTCATGCAGGCTGGCGTGAGGAGGGAAGAACTATGCTGACATGAGGTCTGGAACATGACAAGGAATGAGAATTCAGAAAGTGGACGTAATTAGTTTGATACTTAACTTTAATCCATTAATGATGAACGTCAACCAGCGCTAGCAAAGTCGGCTGTCCAACTGGGGCGAGTGCTAGGAAGTCTTTCTAGATTAGACCTGCCGTGTGGCGACGCTCGGTCTGCAATTACTGATAGTGGCGACACGCTGGTCCGACGGATACTAACGGACCGCGGCCGATTTAAAGGCTACCACCTAGCAAGTGTGGTGTCTGGCGGTGACACCACAGTTTTTGTGTCGTCTTCATCATCATCATTCATCCCCATTACGGTCGGGGGAAGGCAATGGTAAACCACCTCCGTTAGGACCTTATCTAGTACAGCGGTGCGGTTCTCCCGCATCTTCCCCTATGCTCCTCGGAGTGAGGGACCTCATCATCACAATCATATGGATTCAGTGGCAGTGTCGAGGCGTCCTTCCACAAATCAGGCAGTGTGGTCAAAATTTCCGAGCAATCGTGAGCACATTTAAGGCTCACCCACACTACAACGTCGTTTCTAACTTCAAATTCGTAGAAATAAAAGCGTAGGGTAAATAAAATTGTAAAATAACTCTTATAATATTAGTAGTTGATAGGCCGATGGAGTCTTTTAACTTTGCAATTCTTAGTAAACGCTCGTCTCCCTGGACACTTACTTCTGCTATAGCAGAGCGTCAACGTACTAAACATCTAACACTTTCTCCAATTTTCACAAAAAGCCACTCCCCTTCCATATGGGATTTTTGGTTGGCACCGTTTGCCCTATAACCTAGCCTATTTTCAGCCGAATCCATATTCATAGCATCAGTTGTCACTGCGGTGAAGCCATAGGCTTGTTTACACAGCCAAGACTAGTAACAAGCAAATACTTCGTACCCCTTCCGCCCGTGTACTGAGCGGACGTGCACTAGCGAAACACCCGGTTTGGGCCAGCTTGATGTATTTGATTACGACAGTAAAAAAATTCGTCTGAATTCCGACGCTGCGACGAACATCCTCTTGAAACCACTTAATAAGTGCATCATCGGTCTCCTTCGGCACTTTTTGCTCCCACACTTCCCTGAAAACCAAACTGACTAATCTTAGATGCCTCAGGATTTGTGTGTCATCGATTAATCCCTTAGCCGGCCGGTGTAGCCGAGCGGTTCTAGGCGCTACAGTCTGGAACCGTGCGACCGCTACGGTCGCAGGTTCGAATCCTGCCTCAGGCATGGATGTGTGTGGTGTCCTTAGGTTAGTTAGGTCTAAGTAGTTCTAAGTTCTAAGGGACTGATGACCTCAGAAGTTAAGTCCCATATTTCTTAGAGCGATTGGACCATTTTTGATAAATCCCTTCCTTTAGTGAAGCTGTGACATGTATTTCCTTTATCTTAATCGACACGTCTTTTTCCTTTATTCAATCTTCCCATCTATCCTTCAATATTTTGCTGCAGCATCACATTTCAAGAAACCCTATTCTCATGGTTCCTATGCTGTTCATCATCTACAAGGCTACAGCGAAAACAAACCAATTCAGAAAGTACCCGAACAGTGTTTTGCAGTTGCCTTTATGCGTTTTATATTCTCCATAACTCTTCCAATATCTACTTTCTTCCTTCCCCATTTGCAGATGTTATCTCTTACTTTCAATGTCTCATTTCATAATGAATTTGCCTCTGAATGACATAACGGAATTCGACTAAATTTCGTTACATGTTTCACTTTTGATAATGCTCATCATACAAGCTCCTTCCAAGAAACTATGCATTTCGTTCAGTTGATGTTCCAAGTTTTTCTTTGATGCAGCTTCAAGGTCACCCGCAAACATCAAATTTCTTACTTCTTCTTCCAGAACTTTAATTCCCTTTCCATAAGTCTTATTTCTTTCCTTTACTGAGTACTCAATGAACAGAGTGAACAACACGAGAATAGGTTACAAGCTTCTATCACTCACCTCCTTACTACGGCTTCTGTGACATCCGCTTCAAGAGTAGTCAATGTCAAATTTCCATAACGAAAGTTATTCGCGCGAACCAACTTAGCACGAGTCAGGCCTTTTGCTGTCAGCGACGCGACGGAGCTACTCCACAGCAGAGTAACTCGCGAGACCTGAAACAGACTTGCAGATAAGAATGTGCTGCTCCTCGGGTGGGAGGAGTCGTCTGCGGCGTGCGTTGCAGACGCGGAGCTGTGCGGAATGGGATGCCCCGCTGTTGGCTCGCCGCCTCGCCTTTTGTCAATAGCCGCGCGGCAGCTCGCCTGCAAGTGGGAGGAGCGAGTTATGCCGGCATCTGCAGCCGCAGCGAGGCCCGGCCCGGCGAGCTAACAAAGTTAGCCATCCAGCCAGCAAGCCAGCCGCCAGCCAAGTTCGGCACCAGCCAGGCCGTCGCGATGTTCCGCGCCCCTTGCGGCGGGCAACCCGCGTCCCACTGTACTCGCTCCACAATGCCCGGTCACTGGCCGTCAGGAAGCCACTGTGAATCGTCCAGGCGACTTGTGTCGGCAAGAGCCGTCTCTTCCACGAGCTAAAAATGCTGATGTGATAGCAACAGTCCGCAAGCAAAGACACAGGTAGCAGTAAAACTAGAAGTTTTCTTATATCGTCTGTAAAAACGACTGGAGGTAGCGGCTGCTAAGGGGTAACATCACTGTAGCATTTTCAAAAAATTCAGTTTTTTACTAGCTTAAAAGATGCTTTGAATCCTCTAAAAATGTGTCAAAAAGTCAAAGCCCTACAAAAATTGTTCTATGGAATACCGAGCTCCTCCTCTAGCGCCTCGCATGACCCGAAACGTCCTACCTGCATCAACTCGATACCGCCTGTAGTGTCTAGGGATAGTTATAAGCATTTCACAATAATAATACGTTAGACTTGCGTCAGTAACAGTCAGTACGTGTACTGACTCTTGCTCACGCTAGGCTAACTATTAATAAAGATAATTCTTATGCTTCGACTCTTGGTTTTTGTGTGCAATATTGACTTTTCATAGTTTTTTCTTTCAAGTGGGAATGAGTAGTAAGAAAGTGTACTCAGGCAGAAAAGATACGAAAATGGCGTATCCAACGCGGCGTAGAAGTAGTATGTCATCAAAGCGTCCAAAAAATAGATATGAGGCTGAACCGATTCAGAAGGAGTCAGTGTTTTTGTTACCAAATTGAAAGACAATGACAAGGAGTTTCATGAAAATTACGGACTGATCTATAGGATTATAAATTTTCTTGCGGTTTTCTCTGTTATTTCTCAGGAAGTGAAATGTTACACGTGCAATGCAGACATCACGTTGAAAGAACGAATTTCTCGACTCTTGTCCAAACTGCGCATATGTTTTCATTCCAAAGACATAGGTCATTGTCGATTAGTTAAATTAAGCAATAGTTACCAAAAATAATTGTCCTTTTTATGGTGAAAATTGAACGGCTTTATTCAAACATTCGCAAACTACACAAAAATAAACATTTCTAAAATTCTGTACCTGGTACGCTATCTACACTCATCTGCATTACATAATTTTTCTCTTTTTTTCAGATTTAACTAGCACTGGTTATGGTGCGTGCCGCAGATAGCCACAAATTCAACATGCCCCAGAAAAATTAGTGCAGTGTTGCCATTTTATAATATTTTCCGACATTTCTTTTTTGTAACATACTTAAATATATGCTAAACACTAACCCAATTATTATTTCTCTATCACCTTTCCTTCCGCTCAAAAAATTGTCAGGGAATTGATTTTTTTGGACTGTTAAGATGGTGTATTCCCTAAGGTAATCGAAAATATTTTAACATACAGTCACTAATATTAGGAACATAATTCACTGCAACGAGTTTTGGGAGTCACAATTTCGTTATTTGGCCGTCTAAGTTAGTAGTAGTTAAAATGCATTGCGAAAGTACTCACAGTCAAAATATTTAAAAACTAGTAAACATAGAGTCCTTGTCTCACTTTAAAAATGGCAACACCAGAATCCCTGCTCCGCCCATTCGTGTTACTGCACTTTCTACAAAGCATTGCTTCCGTAAAGTGGTAAACCTGGTCACATCATGTGCCTCTCCGTGCACACTAGTTCGTAAACTTGTGTGCGGCTCTGACAGATTGCCATTCAATAACATTTCAAAGACGTTACAAAGGTCATGGAAGGACGTCATACTGATGGTTATATGTGTCAAATAGTTCACACTTACCGTTATAACATCAAACTTAGAAACAAAACAAAAAAACGCTTAAAAACAACTTTATATATTAAGTACATTGATTAGAGTTAAGCCAGTGGATTGCTATTTCAAGTTCCTCAAACAGGTCGAGTTCCTTTCCTTTCTTAGCCAGATGTATCACCTCTACGTCCTCTTCCATGGCTTTCAGGGAGTAACTGGTCACATATATATGTTTGGCAACTACCCATCTGCCACGGTTTTCTAAAATTTCCTACCTGTTCGTGCTAAATATTTCGCTTCCCACGATGTACATTGTATTTTGTAAACGCCTGCCTGTGGAAATTTACATATCGTGTTAAGTTAGATAATCTATCCAATATGTAAACTGGCTAGAATGGCAATGCTTTCTTCACTGGTTTTTTAGATCTATTTTAAGGTTCGTGTTAGAGCGATAAATGTGACCAGTTAGGCGCAGATAACCATTGGTATGGTGCTTCTCAATCCCTTTGTAACATCTTTGGAAAGCTATGGAATGGCCGATGGCTCACTGCAGTCTGTCAGAGCCGCATGTAGTTTACGAACTAATGTTGGACGGAGAGGCAGGTGGTATGATCGGTGTTTAACGCCTTCCGGAAGAAACGGTTTTGTGAATAGGCGGTAACATGGATAAGCGGTGCCGGGAATCTGGTGTTGTCAGTTTTAAAGTACATGAGTACTTCGTGTGCGAATAATTTTATTTGTTTCTGTATTTCTACCGGAAATTCCTTTGAAGTGCATTTCGTGAAGCATTAACTTACAGAGCCAGATTATGGGAGCGTGGCTCTCGAAACGTGGTACTATGGGTTATGTTCATAATATTTATAGTTGTACGCTAAAACGTTTTTAACATAAGCCTATAGGAGTTGCTTCCTCACCTTTAAATAGTGATTTTTAACTTCGGGTTACATCCTTCGTTATCGTAGTACTCACACCGTCACTTCTCCTGATTGCGCTGGAGAATTCGTAAATCCTGCTGTGAATAAAATGTTCTCCACCACTGTTATATAGACCATTCTGTCAGCCAGGAAAAAGATTACAGGAATAAGGAATGTTATATAAATGAGCTTTCATTCCATTCGTTATCCGTCATCAACAATAGTACGAAGCTGCAACCCCAGGGGCAGGAATACACTCACGTATTCGTTGTGGCCTGGAACCAAACAGCCTCTGAAATTTCCTAACATGCCTTAATCGAAAAATCCTTACCCCAAGATTGGAAAGTTACACAGGTCAAACCAATACACAACAAAGTAAATATGAGGAATCCACTGAATCACAGATCCATACCACTGACGTCAATTTGTAGCAGTGTTACGGAAAGCATATTGTGCTCGAATATTATGAATTACCTCCAACAAAAACGATCTACTGAAAACAGCACGGATCCAGAAAATATCTTTCTTGTGAAACGCAATTAGCTCTCTGTTCACCAGAAGTAATGAGTGTTATCGAAAGGGAATCTAAAATTTATGCCATATTTTTAGATTTCCTGGGGTTTTCGACACTTCTAAACAAACTGCGTGCCTGTAGCGAATCGTCTCATTGTGCCACTAGATCAGTGATTTTCCGTCAGAAGAGTCACTGCAGAAGTGATATCTGGCGTTTCCCAAAGAAGTGCTGCACCGTAGGCCCTCTTATCTATACAAACGATTTAGGAGACAATCTGAGCTAAACTCCTGGGTTGTTTGCTGACGATGCTATTATTTCCCGTCTAGTAAAGTCATCAGAAGATTAAAACCAACTGAAAAATCATTTATATGAAATATCTGTATTGTGCGAAACGTGGCAGTTGAATATAAATAATGAAAAGTGTGACGTCACACTCATGACCAGTAAAAGGAACGCTGTGAATTAACTTAACACTAAATGGATTGCAATTACAAATAACTTAAACTGGAGAGATCACATAGATAATCATCTACGAAAAACGAACCAAACACCGTGGTTTTTTGGCAGAACACTACCAAAGGGACGGCGTAATATCAGATAGGGTTAACTAGGACATCTAAAACGTCCAGAGAAGAAGAGCTCTTTTTTGTATTATGACGGAATGGGTGTGAAAGTTCCAAGATATGATAAGTGGGTAGCTAGGGTAATCGTTAAAAAAAAAGGCTTTTCTCTTTGCTGCGAGATCCTTTGACCATATTCAATCACCAACTTACTCCTACGAATGTAAGAATATTTTGTTGGCACCCACCTACTTAAGGAAAAATAATCGTCGAAGATCACTCGGAGAGATTTGAGCGTTCGTATTTTCCCGTGCGATATTCGAGAGTGGAACGGCAGACAAATAGCTTGATCTTCGTTTGACGAATCCACTGCCAGGCATGTAATAGTGAACAGTAATCCCATCATGGAGATGTAACTGTAGATATTGCATCAGTTGGAGGATAATATGAATTATACGTCTTCCAATTGCATCTTAAGCATGTCCTTTTCTTTGGCGTCAGTCTGCTAACTGGTTTGATGCGGCCCACCTCAAATTCCACTCCTGTGCAAAATTTTTCATCTCAGAGTAGCTATTGCAATATGCGTCCTCCATTATTTGTTGGCTGTCATTTAATCTCTGTCTTCTTGTACAGTTTTTAACCTCTCCATTTCCCTCTAATATCAAGGAAGTTACACATTGTTATACTAACAGAAGTCCTACCGTCCTGTTTCTTCTTCTGGTCAGTGTTTACCAGATATTACTTTCCTCATAGATTCTGCAGAGAACCTCCTCTTTCCTTACTTTATCCGTCAGAATTATTCTCTAGAACAACATATCACATGCTTCGATTTTTTCTGTTCTGGTTATCCCACAGTCCATGTTTCATAACCATACAGTGCCACATCCCGAGGTACATTATCAGAAATATCTTTGTCTGATTAAGAACTGTGTTTGACACTAGTACACTTCTCTTCGCTAGAGGTGGTCTTCTTTTGATGTCCTCCTGGCTCCGTCCATCATGGGTTATTTAGCTCCCAAGACAGAAGAATTCTACATCGTTCTCCCCAGTTCTGTTGTTAAGTTTCTCGCTATTATCATTTCTGCTGCTTCCCGTCAGTTTGGTCTTTCTTCGATTCAATCTCAGTCAATTTTCTGCACTCATTTCACCACATCTTTTAATTCACCTCCACTTTCACTGAGGACAACCGTCCCACTGAAATCTTACTCATTCTGAATTTTAATCCCACTCTTGAACTTTTCTTTTGCAGCCGTTATTGCTTATTCGTGTAAACATTGAACGGTAGGGACAAAATACTACATTCGAGTTTTACACTTTTCAAACCCAGCAAAGTGTTCTTGGTCTTCCAGTTTTATTGTTCTCTCTTGGTTCTTGTAAATATTGTCTCTGACCCGTCTATTCCTATAGCTTACCCGTATTTTTCTCAGCTTTTCTTATATCTTGCACCATTTTACATTGTCGGAAATTTTATAAAGTCGACAGATCGTATGAACATGTCTTTAATTTCCTTCAGCCTTGCTTACATTATGAACCGAAACTTCAGAACTGCCTCTGGCGCCTTTACCTCCCGTAAAGCCAAACTGATCGTCATCTAATACATCTTCAATTATCTTTTCCATTCTTCTGTGTATTATAAATGTAGCAATTTGGATGCTTGAGCTGTTAAGCTTAATGAGCGATAACTCTCGCATTAGCCGGCTGTTACTATCTTCGGAAGTGTGTTGATGATGTTTCTGCAAAAGTCTGATGGTATACCGCCAGTCTTATGCACTCTAAACGCCATCGTGATAGCCGTTTAATTGCCACTTGCCCCAATGATTTCAGAAATTCCGTTTGTCGCTATCTATCCCTTCTGCCTTGTTTCATCATAAGTCGTCCAAAGCTCTTTAAATTCTTATTCTAATACTGGATATTCTATTTCGTCCCGGTTGACCCATGTTTCTTCTTCCATCACGTAAACAGGCAAGTTTTCCTCCCCCCCCTCCCCCCCCCCCCGCCCACCACAGAGGCCTCAATTTACTCTGGTGGTCTCCCAAGCCTGCCCCCTCCCCCCTACAGAAGCTCAATGCACTCCCTCCAGCTATCCCCTCTCTTTTCTGCGTTTAAGTGGAATTCCCCTTGAACTCTTGATGTTACCGCCCTTACTTTTAATTTCACCAAACATTAAAGAAACATTTCGATGGTGCTGTGCCAGTCATGCGATACTTTTTAAAAGACTGAACCGCTGTTTGACTGTGTATTACAATATTTACGTTCTGTACTATCCAGATTTCGACTTTTATGCCTTTATCAAGGAAAATGCTGAAACTTGTCATACCATTATCAAGCAAATACTGCCAAAGCAGTCCAATCTTTGTACTACGACATATCTGTCTATGTAAATAGCGCCCCACCATGTAAGTCTGTGTTATCTGTGACTTGATATCAGCTGTACACAATGCATGGCAACTAGAAGTCCCATTTCACCGTCCTGTAATCTTTTCCAGATGTCACGTGGTGACATTCACCATGCACCTCTCTCCCGAATTCCAATTTAGCCATTTCTCTATTCGTCAGAGCAAGTCAGGCAATACTATACTATCAGTCTTGGTGTAGGCCTTCGGGAAGGACCTGTGCTAACACTACTTGCCACATTGGTTCAAATGTTCAAAAGTTTGTGAATTCCTAAGGGATCAAACTGCTTAGGTCATCGATCCCTAGACTTGCTCACTACACACTACTCAAACTAACCTATGCTAAGAACGACACACACACCCTTGACCGAAGGAGGACTCGAACCTCCTACAGGAGGGGCGCGCAGTCGGTGACATGACGCCTCAAATCCCACAGCCACTCCGTGTGGCGCCACATTGGTCTGGGTCTGTTTCGCCACCACTAGTTATGCAGCAGTTGCACTAAACGCCACAGTCTTTGCAATCTCTCAGTTTAATGCTCCAGAGTCGCCCAATCCTGTCTGTCGATGCTTATCAAAGTTCGTAAAATAGCAAAAAATGTATGCTTGGGTCTCTTGGCCATTATGTTTGGAATCGCCAGTTGAAGAGTACCACTAATGTCAAATATATCTAACACCCAACATTTACTCATATCATACCCCATTCGTAGGAATGACATTTAATTGGCCTATTCCATATGTGTGGACACAATGAAGTACAAATCGTCAGGTCTAGTTTTTCATGGTTTAACAGTCACCATTGATATCATTGTATCAGAATGTGTTGTGATGAGAATGCCATTTTAATTCTGCCAGTTTAATTAAGCTAACGAGTCTTTTCCTGAGGCTGCTCGCCCATATGCAGTTGACAAGTATCTGGAACACTCTTCCTCCTCACCATCTGTATTCCCACATCTTCCTTCCCAAGTTGGTTCACCATCTCCCACCTATATCTGTCCACGTTCTCCGCAGGACTCTCTCTGTACCTTTATCTCCTCCTCATCTTCTGTTTGTTCATTTCCTCCACTTTCTCTGATAATAATTTCCTGTCTACTCACTCTGACCAAATCGACCTCGCACTCTATCTTCCCATATCCAGCTCCACATCATGCTTTTGCATAAGCCCACTACCACTTTACACTTTGCACCTTCCTCATGCATCTCCCTCTTTCCTCTCTCTGTCCATCCCCTCCTATGTCCATCTCAACCTGTCGCCAGCCCTGTTCATCAGCACGTACAGCCCCAGCGATACAGTTCAACAAAGGAGACATTACTACTCCCACAAGCATGCTTGGAGCACAGGCTAGGCAGCAGTGGCTATAAAATTATTCATTTGCCAGTAACCAACAGGCCGCCATTCAGAAGAGGTCGATAAACCAGGCTGATACTACCCCACCATAGCACATCTGTTACACAGAGTTGCCTGGATGTTAGGACTGGGGTAATAATGTCTTGCCCCTGACATTTAGGCTGCCCTGCAAGTCAGATTGATTTTCCCTATCTCTGATCATATTGCAGCTGGGAGGTTATAAAACCCACTGTGCTAATACCAATCAGTCCCGCTATTCTGTGTCAAATTTAGTTGACACACACACTCCCTGCTTTATATATACAGGTGTAACAGATTACTCCACATTTTAGATAGCTGGATCCACCTTTCAGTAGGGCTAAGAGTAAAATGTGAAGCTATTTTCTACACTATTTGCTTGATGACTGCAGTGTACTACAAGGACTGATCTTTTTTCCACCAAATCATAACTGTTGATAAACACGTGAATAACAGACAGCAACCTTTCTTCCAGACACCTAAAGGAAATACCTTTGGCAGCAACCTTTCTTCCAGAGACCTAAAGGAAATACCTTTGGCATTTTCACGCAGGAAAATGCAAGATCATGCTGCCAAGGTTCGAACAGCGATATTGCAACAGAAGCATACCCTATGTTCTGGCTAAAACTAATATGCCACTTATCAGAGCCAGAGACGAGCAGTTTATATGGCAACTGGAACCTGACTCCACACTTTCTGCACTAGCACACTGCCAGATATAATTATCAAGTCATCCTTTGGCCGATATCTGAGATTCTCTTCATTGAGAAAACGTGGGAGCGAATTATTTTCTTATATTGATTTTATCATTGAATTTTCCGTTTAAGAGTAAAATCAAAACAAGAATTTACATCATTAAAATTAATAAGAGACTTATTTCATAGGAGAAGAAAAAATTCTTAGCCAAGATCGCAATAAGACATTGCATTGTGAATAACCAGTTTCGGTAAACTATGTTACCATCATACTCAGTATAAGTAAACTAATTAATAAATAAGGAAGATAAGAAAACCCACATTAAGACCACAACACTAAAAATAAGCTATTTGTCCCTCCTCCCACCTTCCTCCCCTCCAGAAGTACTCGGTTCTATACTAGTCAAATTCATCGCTGCCAGTCTCTACAGACAATACAGACAATACCTATTACACTGGCGCTTCGTTTATTTGACGAACTGACTTTCAGTACTCTACTGATTTGTTGATCCGGTTCCTTAGCTAATTCCGAGCCATGGATTTTTCATCATGGAACTATTTAGTACATAGTTCACATAACGCGTATTAGAAAATTTATATACAGAACGATTAAAGCATTATATTTAAGATTCTGTCATTACTTGGTCAATGATATCCTGTTAAGTTTTCGATAATGTATTTTTTCTGCCACAGACGAGATGACTGGACGAGTGTGATAACAAATATAAAAATCTTATAAAACTGTAAAATTTCAATGCTAAATCTTCTAACCGTCTCTTGAAACTGATTAATTCTTATTTGTTTTACCCACTAAGATCTGTACGGGCTTTTCGCGCAATTTCTCGATGCTTCAGTGTTGATTATGAGTGAAAAGCTGTCCTCAGCCAATTAAGACGGGCCACGTAATGCTGATAAGCAGTTAATGCAAAGATTTGACATACCTACACTTTTTCCTTGGTGGTTATCATTGACATCATGGTAGACATCACTAAAACAATGGAAATCTACTACTCATAGCATTTTATTATTATCAACAGGGGTTACACATTTATTGCTGAAAGTAGACAGGTTGTTGAAATTCCACGTCCTATTTAGCAGAGGACTCAGTACTGACGGTGATGCATCTGACGAATTTGTCAGTTCATATTATCGACACGGTTAACCCGTGGTCTAGAGGCCGCGTCTACGATTTGTAATCAAAACGTCTTTAAATTTTGACTAAAAATCATCAGCAGTGACGACCGAGGACTTACAGCATAAGAAGTCACCCTTATTCAACCAGTGGCCTTGTCGAAGAGTGGGGCGAAAAGAGGTTCAGGGTATTCTCTTGTCCTAGGGGTTGGAAACTACCCCTAAAACGTCGAAGAAACAGCGATTTTCAACGGCATGAGGCTGCAGAAGGTAATGGAAACCACTGCATTAAAGAGACATAACGTGAATCCACAGGATATGTGGCCTGTAACTGAAAAGTGTCATGACGATCTCTCCATTGGCAAAACATTCCGGAATAGTCCCCCATTCGGATCTCTGAGAAGGGGCAGCCAAGGGGGAGGTGACTATGAGAAAAACATTGAATAACCAACGAAAGGATAACGTTCTACGAGTCGAGGCGTGGAATGTCAGGAACTTGTGATACGGAAGCTAGAAAATCTCAAAAGGGAAATACAGAGGCTCAATCTAGATGTAGTGGGTATCACTGAACTGAAATGGAAAGAAGACAAGGATATCTGGTCAGGATAATGTCAACAACAGCAGAAAATGGTGTATTCGTAGTATTATACATTATGAATAGGAACTAGGGCGATAGAGTGTTAGTGCGAACAGTTCATTGATTGGGTTGTTCTCATCGGAAGCGACATAAATCCAACAGCAACAACAATAGTTCAGGTGTATATGCCAACGTCGAGAGCCAAGATGAACTGACAAAGAAAGAGTATGCGAATCTAGAACGGTTAATTCAGTGCGTAAAGGGAAATGAAAACTTAATTATCGTGGGAGATAGTAATGCGGTGTGAGGGGAAAGAATAGAAGGTCGGATTACAGGAGAATATGGACTTGGTACTACGAATGAGAGAGGAGAAAGACTGACTTCCGCCATAAAACTCAGCAAGTAATAGTGAATACTATGTTCAAGAATCACGAGAAGAACAAGTATACATGGAACAGGCAGGGAGGTACGGGAATATTTTAGTTATTCCGAAATCAGATACTGGATTGTAAGGCGTACCCAGGTGCATACATAATCTCAGATCACAATTTAGTAGTGATGCAGAGTAGGCTTAAGTTAAACTGACTAGTCAGGAATAATCATGTCACAAAGAAGTGGGTGCGGAAGTGCTAAGAAATGGAGAGATATACTTGAAGTTCTCTGAGGCTACAGATACTGCGATAATAAATAGCTCAGCAGGCAGTTCAGTTCAAGAGAGACGGACATGTAAACTAAGGGCAATCACAGAATTTGGAAAGAAAAACATAGGTATAGAGAAGGTAACTTCGAGAAACCATGGCTAACAGAAGAAATACTTCAGTTGATCGATGTATCGAAGAAGTACAAAAAAGTTCAGGGAAATTCAGAAATACAGAAATAAAAAGTCATTTAGGAATGAAATAAAGAGGTAGTGCCGGAAATTTAAGGATAACGGCTGCATGAAAAATAAAAACAAATGGAAAAGGAGTGTCGAGAAGTATGACTCGACATATGGAAAAAATGTTTGGTGGCAGTTCTGAAAGTTGTTAGACCATTATTAAATCACATCTGTTAAGGCAGTCCAAAGCAAGGGTGATAACATTATTAGTAAGTAAATAAGAAGTTCAGGGAAGCGAAGACGAAACTCCTGCATGAAAAATCTGAAAATATCGAAGAATAAATGGTAGTTCTAAGGACTGACTCAGCATTCAGAAAAAAAACAGGAGTTTATATAGAAGAGTCTGGAGATCCAGTCTTATAATCAGAATTTGAAAGAGCTTGGAACACTTGAGTTTGAATAAAGCAGAAGGAATAGATATCACTCCTTCAGAATTTCTGATCATTGATGAGGTGGCCAGAAAAAGACTATTCACATTGGTTTGTGGAATTAATAAGTTGGCGATATACCACCAGAGTTGCGGAAAAACATCAACCACAAGATTCCGAAGACTGCGAGAGCTGGCAAGTGCAAGAATTGTCTCACAATGAGCTTAACAGATTATGCTTCCAAGTTGCTGACAAGCATAGCATACAGAAGAACAGATAAGAAAATTGAAGTTGTGTTAGATGACAAGCAGTTTGGCTCTAGGAAAAGCAGGTGCACCAGGGAGGCAGTTCTCCCGTTGCGGTTGATAATGAAAGCAGGACTAAAGAAAAATCAAGATACGTTCATAGGATTTGTCGACCCGGAAAAAAGCGCTCGACAATGTAAAATGATGCAAGATGTTAGAAATTGTGAGAGAAATAGAAGTAAGCTATCGCGAAAGAGTGCTAAAATACGATGTGTACAAAATCCAAGAGGGAGCAGTAAGAGTGGAGGACCAAGAACGAAGTGCTAAGATCAAATACCATCTATACTTAGAAGAAGCAGTCATGGAAGTTAAAGAAAGATTCAAGAGTGCTGTTAAAGTTCAAGGAGAAAAGATATCGCAGATAAGATTCGCTGACGACATTGCTATCCTCGGTGAAATTGAAGAAGAGCTGTAGGATGTGTTGAAATGAATGAGCAGTCTAATGAGTACAGAATATGGGCTGAAGGTAAGCCGTAGAAAGATGAAAGTAATGAGAAGTAGCTGAAATAAGAACAGCGGAAAACTTAATACCAGGACTGATGGTCACGAAGTATATGGAGTTCAGAAATACTACTACCTAGGCAGCAAAATAACCCATGACGGACGGAACAAGAAAGACATCAAAAGCTGACCAGCACCGGCAAAAAGGAAATTCCTGCCCAAGAGAAGTCTACCAGTGTATCAGTTGCCTTAGTCTGAGGAAGAAATTTGTGATAATGTACGTTTGTGGACCATTGTTGTATGGTAGCGGAACATGAGCTGTGGGAAAACCGGACCAGAAGAGAATCGAAGGATTTGGGATGTGGTGCTACCGATGAATGTTGAAAATCTGGTGGACTGAGAAGGCAAGGAATGAGGGAATTTTTCTCAGTATCTGTGACGAAAGGGGACAAGAAGATGAAACAGTTGATAGGGCATCTGTTAAGACATAAGAGAATAACTTCCACGTTAGTAGAGGGTAAAAACTGTAGAGGAAGACAGACATTGGAATACGTCCTGCAAATAGTCGAAGACGTATGATCCGAGTGTTACATTGAGATGAAGAGATTGGTACTGGAGAGGAGTTCGTGGCGGACCGCATCAAACCAGTTAGATAACATTATTCAGCAAAAGAAAAAAAATTATAGACACCATATGCTATAGTTTCATGATTCAAAGACGGAGGCAAAGCAGTCGAATCTGTAAGGAATGCAAACGTTTCTCTCCGATTGGGTGGATGCTCACTGTTGTTATTGCTGTGGTCTTCAGTCCAGAGACTGGTTTGATGCAGCTCTCAATGCTACTCTATCCTGTGCAATCTTCTTCATCTCCCAGTACCTACTGAAACCTACATCCTTCTGATAATGCTCACTACAACCTTAAAAATTAAAACAGACCCTGGCGATATATTTGTGTTATAATGCTCGGGCTGGTTTAGAAACAATATATTTGCATTTTCCTATTTTTGAATGCATCGACAAGTGTGATAGAAATTTAATTTTGTCTTCGGGAATAAATTAAATTATAAAAAGTGACAAAACACCAGAGTGGGAGTGTGAGAGAAATACAGGCAAAAATGAAGAAAGAGACCGCGTACAAAGATACCAACAGCTAATACTTCACTGTGTTGCCCTTTGAGTCTGTGGCGTCAACTGTCTGTATTTTCGCACTGTAACTCTTTACATTTCACATTCTAGAACGTGCCGTCTGGGATACCCAAGCAGTCGTTGCGCTAAATATACAAGTGTAATAACTTTGCACTACTTGTGTTGCTACATACAACATGAGTATCCGTGTTTCGAAAAATAATTAGGAATTGAAACACCATCAGAGACTCTTCTGTTGGATGTTCGCAATTTGGCACGGTCAACGAGAACACGTGCGGCATTAATGTATTCAATTGGCACCATGACATTTACTGCCCAAAACACGCTGAAAAGTCTTAGATAACTTTACGGTTTTTAACTGCCATATTATCAGTATGATGACCCACGTGATTAGTACACACATCAAAAAATGTTTTGCATCACGTCGGTTCCGAGAGTTTCGGAACCTGTACAGAAAACATAAACATATGTTTCCGCCCTTTATATAGATCATGAAAACCATACATTGCATGTTGTACCTTCAGAGGTTGTGGTCCAGATTACTGTACACACCGGTACCTCTAATATCCAGTAGCACGTCCTCTTGCATTGATGCATGCCTGTATTCGTCGTGGCACACTGTTCACAAGTTCATCAAGGCCAGATTGTCCCACTCCTCAACGGCGATTCGGCGTAGATCCCTCAGAGTGGTTGGAGGGTGACGTAGTCCATAGACAGCCGTTTCCAATCTATCCCAGGCATATTCGATAGGGTTCATGTCTGGAGAACATGCTGGCCACTCTAGTCGAGCGATGTCGTTATCCTGTAGGAATTCATACACAAGATGAGCACGATGGCGGCGCGAATTATCGTCCATGAAGACAAATGCCGCGGCAATATGCTGCCGATATGGTTGCACTATCGGTAGGAGGACGGCATTCATGTATCGTATAGCCGTTACAGCGACTTCCATGACCACCAGCGACGTACGTCTGCTTCACATAATGCCACCCCAAAACAGCAGGGAACCTCCACCTTGCTACACTCGCTGGACAGTGTTGCCTCCAAGCAGGTCTCCGATGATTGTCTGGTTGAATGCATATGCGACACTCATCGGTGAAGAGAACGTGATGCCAATCCTGAGTAGTCCATTCGCCATGTTGTTGGGCCCATCTGTACAACGCTGCATGGTGTCGTGGTTTCAGAGATGGACCTCACCATGGACATCGGAAGTGAAGTTACGCATCATGTAGCCGATTGCGCACAGTTCGAGTCGTAACACGACGTCCTGTGGCTGCACGAAAAGCATTATTCAACATGGTGGCGTTCCTGTCTCATCCACTACAATAGTAGCCCTTGGGCGGCCTGAGCGCGTCATATCATCTGTTTCTCTGTATCTCCTCCATGTCCGAACAACATCGCTTTGGTGCACGCCGAGACGTCTGGGCACTTCCCTTGTTGAGAGCCCTTCCTGGTACAAAGTAACAATGCGGACGCGATCGAACCGCGGTATTGACCGTCTAGGCGTAGTTGAACTGCAGACAACACGAACCGTGTACCTCCTTCCTGGTGGAATGACTGGAACTGATCGGCTGTCGGACCTCCTCCGTCTAATAGGCGCTGATCATGCATGGTGGTTTGCATCTTTGGGCAGGTTTAGTGACATCTCTGAACAGTGAAAGGGACTGTGTTTGTGATGCAATGTCCACAGTCAACGTCTGTCTTCAGGAGTTCCGGGAACCGTGGTGATGCGAAACGTTTTTTGATGTGTGTAATTAAGGATTATGAGCAAAAACGTACGTCGTATACCTCTTGTCGTAACCACATCCAAGCTTTATAAACATGTCATTTGTAGTAGACATCAATGAAATTTTTTAACACTAAAAGTAGTATCTTTCCATCTCGATCGGAATTTTACCCTTTTTATGAGCGATGCTGGTCATGGACTGGTATTTTCTAGCTTATATTATACTGTAGTGAAAATATATTTGGTAGGCGATCGCACCAACATGTAAATGAAACTACTGGCGTTCGACAGTCTTCATCTGTAGCACAATATATGATGCGTCGTGGCAGCTGGGTATGTTCTGCCAACGATATAACAGTAGGCTTTGGCCATGTGGACCGGATCACGAGCAATAATGAGAAAGATCAAGTACTTATTACTGCGATGTTTCAGTTCATTTATTATTAACTATCTTCGTCTAATTCACTGAAAGCTGTAATCGTGATTGTATGTGCTGCTTATCTACGTAGTGATGCAAAAAATTGTTCAAATGGCTCTGAGCACTATGGGACTTAACATCTATGGTCATCAGTCCCCTAGAATTTAGAACTACTTAAACCTAACTAACCTAAGGACATCACACAACACCCAGCCATCAGGAGGCACATCTAAAATACTTATATTTATTGATCCATGGTGGCGAAAGCATACGCATGCACAAAGTTTGTGGAACAATTTAGAGCACCGACCTAGGTGGGCTGTAAATACTGGCTGTTTCAGAAAATGGTACATCCAGTTTCACAAGACTCCGTCTTGTAGCGTAGGATTTTGATGGAATGGTGTTCAGCTGGGGGTTTTGCGGACGTAGCGTTATGTTAACAATTTTATTAAACCAAAACTATCTTACATGGCAGTTAACAAAACAGGCGAATTTACGTATTTTGTCCACTTATAGTTCCTATATCATAGGCTTTAGAACAACACAGTAAATGAATTAAAATTTCCTCATCATTGTGCTAAAACAAGTTGAAATCAACACCGCTCCAGTAAGACAAAAATTGTTGGCCACAACAAGAATACAGTTCGTATATTCATTAATCAGAAAATGAAAATAGGCTCCAAACAAAACTACTTAGTAGACACAACAAATCAGAACTGCAGCCCTCAGGTTTATTTGGGATACCGTAGGCGTACACTTAAACTGGATACTGTATCTACGAACCACTCTTGTAACTACCTTACTCTCTATTAGCAACACTGCTAACAATCAACCAAAATACTGCTTTCGCAAAACAAGCAATTAGAATTCTCTGTACGATAGCACAAAAAATTCCTGCAGCTCTCACAGTATAACTACAATAAATGAGAATAACATAGCTACGTTTTCGAGTGTACAAGCAAACAAATAACCTCAAACCACTGCATTGTGCACGCCGTCATTCTTTGTTGAATAAGGTTGACAAATCGTTACTCTCAGTGTGCACTAGGACACTACAGCATCGTGGCGAATCCACGTGAATAGCACTCATCTACATCACTCGCTTTGCATGCACGTAACTGACAGTTCCACTCACTCGTTGTCACCCGTTGCTCGCTCAGTCAGTGACGCGCAACAGCACCGTGCGCTTGTCATGAGGATAAGGAAACATAGACTATACCTATACAGCTTCGACACAACTTAGCGGCACTAATGAGCCCGGAAATTTCGTTTCAGCTGTCGATTTTTAATGTTTTCAATGGCGGTGCACTGTATACGAGGTGCGGCTAGAAAAAAACCGGACTGATGCTGGAAAAAACATTTATTTACAATTATTTACTATTTCATGTTATCTCCTTCAATGTACTCTCCTCCTCGGTCTCTACACCGCTCTATACGAATTTTCAAGTGTTCATAGCAATGCTGCAGATCATTTTCGGTAAGTCCATACATTACTTCCGTCGCTTTATCTTTTACTGCTTCAACAGTCTCAAATCTAGTTCCTTTCAAAGCTGACTTGACTGTAGGGAAAAGAAAAAAGTCACAGGGGGCCAAATCAGGTGAGTAGGGTGGATGATCTAATATGGGAATGTTGTGTTTTGCCAAAAACGTCTTCACTGACAACGCACTGTGAGCTGGGGCATTGTCTTGGTGAAGGATCCATGACTTTTTTCTCCACAAATCGTTCCGTTTTCCCCGTACTCGCTCACGTAGGGTAGCCAGGACGCTAATGTAGTAATGCTGATTCACTGTTTGTCCCTCTGGTACCCAATCAATGTGCACAATCCCTTTGATGTCAAAGAAAAATCATCATTGCCTTGAATTTCGATTTTGACATTCGTGCTTCTTTTTGTCGTGGAGAACCAGGAGTTTTCCAATGCATCGATTGGCGTTTAGTTTCGGGATCGTAAGTAAAAAACCACGATTCATCGCAAGTAATAACATTTTGTAAGAAGGTGGGATCACAAAATTTGATGTTAACACGCTGTTCTTTCTGTACACTCAACATTTTCCGATGCACAGACAAAACGTCAACTACTTAAAACAGACGCCACGGGCAGACTGAGTGCAGGAGGCAGATGAAACTCGAGCAGTAGGCGGAGCGAGAGTCACGTGACAGGCCACGCGACTTTCAGCCTTATTGCATTCGTTTTATTGTTTCACCAGTACTAGTCCGGTTTTTTTCTAGCCACACCTCGTACATGAGATTCACCAAGTATTGCCACAGGTCAAATGCGTGTGAGTTCCTAAGGGACCAAACTGCTGAAGTCATCGGTCCCTAGACTCATACAGAACTTAAACCAACTTAAAATAACTTTTGCTAAAAACTACACACACACACACCCATGCCCGAGGGAGGACCCGAACCTCTGGCGACATGGGCCCTCAAACTGCGCGGCCACTGTTGCTACAGTATAACGAAAATTAAAGTGGTACTTAATGTTACTGAAGCTGATTGTTTCAGTTGTGGAGCTATATATATTCTTGAAATAACAGTTGATGATGCTAAACAGTCAGATGCTAAAATCGGATTGACATTTAGATATATTTTGGACAGAACGGATACAAAAAAATACGTTGAGAATATGACGACTGACTAGTTTCATGAGCTTAGTTTATGATTTAGAAAAAAACTTCAATCCAGTTACACCACACGCTTTCATGAGTAAATCGAGCAAGTAAACTAGTAGTGTTACGGGTAATGGTGAAAAGAGATGGGTATAATTCTAACAGATTGCTGTCTGGATAATTATTTGAAAAAGCAGATCATACAAACAAACTTATTCGCCAATAAATTATCTAAAAATTAATAACGAATAATATATAATACTACTGTATTTTCTTTGTGCACTTCTTGCACAGAATAAGTATTTGTTCTCTTGGCTCAGTGAGTTCCCTGTTTGTACTGTAAATTACTTATTAATGATTCTTACAGAAATGTGCCTTTAGGCTTAGCATTCGATCCCCGGACGGTCCAAGGATTTTCTGTGATTGTATCGCTTCTTTCACCTATAACAATGAGAAGAACGCCAAGTAAAGTTTCACGGTATTTCGGAGTACGTGTTGAAATGTAGATCGCCCTCTAGCTGGTTGTATAAGTCTGTTCAGCGGTAGGAGGAAGTCAAGCGCACATCACCTTGCCTAGCAAAGCACATCAGTGCTGGAACCGTTCTTCAAGTTGTACACAGCTTTACCTGATTTACAGCGTAACAAATGAAACATAAAAATGCTTCTAGGCGGACGGCCTGAGCAGTTTGGGCTATAACGCACTAGACAGCCGCAGTGCTGAGCAACCGATCTAGTGAGCCAGGTGAAGATCAGTAGCGACCGATCGGTCGAGCGAGATGGACGTGGACTATGTTATGCCATTTTTCTCGCAACAGACGTACTTTAGTATAATAAAACAAATTATTTTTCAGTCATTTTACTTGCTTTTTCCGCTGCTGATTGTAAGTTACATGGGCACTCAACTTCTTTCTTTCTCTTTTTTTTTTGCAGTCTCGTTAGTGGAAATTTACGAATATCAGAGAAAAGTCCTATACCAAACAAGGGAGTAACGATGCCGTGCGGCATTGTCAGAGACAGGTATTTGGTATATCTGAAAATTTAATGCGTCCTTATGGGGGAAGCAGTTTAACAAACAGTAGAAGAACCTTCAAAAACCGACTGTCTCGGACTAGGCGGCTTATGGAATACACTGTGACAAATAAATGGAGAACCGAGAAGTTTTCATTGCCAATGGATGTTCGAGTTGAATTTGCAGTCGCCGTAATAAATGCATGTTTTGTTTTACAAAATACTGTGCCAGAAAGCGATAACTATAAATTTGAAGACATATTGTATGTCCCTTCAGAACTCGAAATTCCCTCCGAATCCTACAAGCTATCGAAAGACATTATGAAATTATTTTTCAGGATGAATGGAAGGTCTGACTGCTTCGATAAACGCACAGACACTGAAAGTAGCGACGTAAGTTCTCCACGAGACAGCCTGTTCACAGTTGGCAACCCGGAGCCAGCTGGCTGTCGCAGTGGCCCAGTACTCTGGCTGCAGTGCACGTCTTTTTTTTATTGGCTGCCGCAGACGGTCTGACCAGTCCATTATAGCCCTACTACACTACCGACTCGGTGCCCTTCATCTGTCTCCGCACCTGCCAATACGTCTCTCACTCCCACCGCTAACACGGCGCAAAAACTTTACGTAACCAGGCAACGATGAGATTGTAGGCGACAAAAACTCTCATCTTCAGAACCTTTCTCACATTTATAACACTATTAGATATGCGTGACCCTTTAGTATAATTACGCAATTCGTGGCTGTTGCGGTACAGTGAGTGAATCAATCAAGATCTCAGTGGTTCCTAACGATGAACATCGCCTAACTTTTAATCTAAAGTTTTCTAAAGCATGTATGAAATGCTGATGGACGTCCAGAATAATCCAAAGTGTTTTAGGAGTTACTCCGAGTGAGTTTGCCATTAGTATATGGAATAGTTTTCTTATTAGCAGTTCTGCTGAGCTCTGACATTCAAACATTTCGGAAGAAACACTAGGTTCGAGTATATAAAAGAGTTCATAATATGTAGCACGCTTGCAACTTCCGCATCATGACAAGGTCATGATGCTCTTCTATAGCAACGGCAATTACTGCAGCAAAGTGTTTCCCACGATTCAAAAACAACTACTTCTCCTCCATTGCTATCCTTTGCCAAGCTAAGCTTACAGCAAATTCAGACAGATAATAGAAAACGTGTCACGAGTTTCGAGAGACATTATGATGTAAAAAGACGGTTTTATTAGGAGTGTGATTTGACAATTGACGTTAAAGTGAAATCACAACGACTTATTTGCCAAAAATTACAGCGGAATTGATGATTATTCAATTTTTACTGAAGAAGATTCATGATTACAGAAGAATTCAGGAGTGTATTGCATGTGTAGAACGTACTTTTCTTAGTGTCACGACGGTAAATCTTCGTAAATCAAATAAAGTTTCTGATGAGACATTAAAAAAAAACAGTTAATCTGAAAATAATTTAAAAGAAACGGAGAGTACGTGCGTTTAACAAATGACTACAAACTGGAGCTACAGGTGCAACTGGATCCCAAATTTATCTTTTTATTCACAGATGACGAAAAAATGTTTTCATTTGTGCAAGTGAATAATGTTTTGAATAGTATTTGATATTCACGAATAACGAATAGTAATTTATATTTAAGTTCGTTGTTCGTCATTCGCATAAATTTCACCGCAGTCTGGTACTAAACGAAGTGCATTGCGCATGCGCACTGTAAATTCACAGTCTGTGTGCATGTGGGTGCAGCAGCGTGAAATCCGCGTGGCACACGCGGCACTGCCAGCCGAGTCTACACGCGCTAACGCGGTTGCCATTAGCATCGGTAATCTTCGGCAACTTCCGCTAATGTTCGCGAAGCGCGTTAGCGCTCTCACTCGCACACCACAGGCGCGTGTGGGCCACTCGTATAGGCCATGCAGTAGCAGGGCCCTAGTGTACACTACTTACGCCCTTCAGTGTACAGGACTCGGATTAACACAGCTTAAATTAACTCAACTGAAAAAATTCCATTGTTGGCCACTAAAGTGCATTCTTACCACTCCTCTTATAACACAGCGTTCCTGTCTGTATATCTTCTCCAACAGCCATCCTTTCATTCAGGAAAGAGACCAATCACCCACCTGGGCTGTTGTGGTCGCTGTCTGCAGCTACGCCTCACGTGGACTGTTCCGCCTCCTCGACACACCAGCTCTACAATAGGATTCGTACTCGTTGGTGCCAATGACTGTGTTGGCTCGTTCTGTAGTCGCACCCCTGAGTACCGCCACTACGGATGCTTTCGGCCTTCTACACCGCTTCAGACGAGTCAGGCCAGTGCTCCCATACACCACCCTTCACACACTCGCACTGTGGCTAGAGGTGGAGGCTCTGCTTGATGTCGCTGCATCTCCCGTTCCGCTGCCGACACCTCCTGCCCGCTTCATCAAACCACGCCGCCGCCCCAGCTGAGTAGGAGGATACGGTAAGCGCCATCAAACGATTTCCCAGACACCGTTTAGGGCGCAATAAGTCCTTTCCAACTGGTGGCATTGTGGCTAACATCATGGTCTTTCACTTTTGCGTCCCGTTTTCAAAAACTGATTATTATTCTCCTTTATTTTATTTTATTTCTCTCTTTGCTCTACTCATGTGTTCCGAAGGTTGTGACAGGAATGTTTCTTATCAAGATAAGAGATACAAGGGCATTATATTAATACTTTAAAATTACAACCAGGTTTCACGATAAGTGTCATACATTTAGTATATAATATGTGTGTGTTGTATTTTCCGGGCTTATCGTATTTTTAAATTCTTATTCTTGTAGTGCATCCTTACATCAGTCCTTAATGTTCAAATGTGTGGGTACTCATGAGGGACCAAACTTTTAAGGTCATCGGTCCCTAGACTTACACACTAATTAAACTAACCTATGCTAACAACAACACACACAGCCATGCCCGAGGGAGGACTAGAACCTCCGACGGGAGGGGCCGCGCAGTCCGTGACATGATGCCTCAAAGCGTGCGGGCACTTCGCGCGGCGAGTCCTTAATGTCATACATTTACTACATAATATGTGTGTGTGTGGTATTTTCATGGGCTACAATATTTTTAAATTCATATTCTTATAGTTCGTCCTTATATGATCAGTCCTTAATTCGTATATTTTATCCTTATGTGTATTCTTCAGGAAGATTTGGAGCATTCCGATGGATGATACCAATGGTGGAAACATTCTAAACATAGAAATTTGAAAAATCATGAGCGCTCTGGGAAGGCAGGTTTGCCGCAGTGACATTTTTTTCGTATGCATCTCTCTCGGGAACGAATCGACATTAACATTGCTAAAGTTTTCACCACTTATAACAGATCATCTTTTCCGAAATACTGCTACTTGCAGCTGATTATGAATCATTATACACTACAGGAATTTCACCGTAGACAACTTTCAACTAATTTTTACGTAAATTTATTCTTTCTTTTATGTCTTCCTTATTTTTTTTTCAAAATTTCAATACATATTATAATACATTCATGAAGTAATTTTACACATACATGGGAAGAAATAAAAAAATAAAAATAATGATGATCACGTATCCAATAAGGGGCGCAAAAGTGTTAAGCTTCGGCCTCAGCCACTCTGCCACCGCTTCGGTTGGACGGATTACTCGCTAAGAGGCACATTGTAGTGCCTCGGAAATCTTAAACGTCGTTTTCTCAGAAACAGTTGAATATTTACGGCTAAACCGAGACCTGTGTTTGTTTATTTGGAGCCCTCTTCCACTGAAAGGAGTTTCTGGGAAATCAGGTGATGGCACTTGCTGTGTTGTCCTTGTCAGTTATGTCACGCGTTGACCAGCGTCGACGGCTCCACTGGGGTCATGGCACTCGATTCCGGGAGACGTTTTCCACGTCGCGCCACCCCCAGTCAGCTCGTATCTACACTAGCTGTCGCAAAAACTCCGCTGATCACACACTCTATGCAAACACTAGCGCGAGAGAAGCGCTGTCGCGGTTGGCTGGGTAGGGTAGGAAAACGGAGGGTCTCTAATTTCAAATTCATACAAGCTCCATTAAGACTGAAAATCGAAACATGAGATGAATTTTAACTTACACATACGACTACTAAGTCTGTATTTTCGAGTATCTCTTATATGCATGCACGTACAAACATAGGGTCCCTTTTACAATTACGTTTAGGATCTCAGCGTTCATTCATCTTTGGAAGGAGTTCCGGGGGCGCTCAACGCCGAGGTTATCAGCGTCGATTTATCTGTCACAAATGCTCGATATGCCCTTCACCGGGCGTGTACGAATCGAATCGTGTGTGGTCTGAAACACCAACGTCGCCGGAAAATCCGACTGACGTACACATAACGAATGAACTATTACGGACGGGTACGAAGAGTAGGCTTCCGTGTACTATGAGTAAGTCTCTGATGAAAACGTTCTACGTCTTCATCGAGCACACCCAGTTGAGTGTATATTCTCACTTGTCAGAAAAATGCTGGTGCTACTGTCAAATGCTTTGACAGGTAAAATATGTTATACCGTATTTCTCCGAATATCAAGTCCAACAGTTGAAACTGAACGTCATGTGTTGAAACTGAGAACGCCGAAAGGTTTTGTTTCTGTTCTCACTAGCATATGAAATACAATGCGTAATGAACGAGAGAGCAAGTCACTGAAGTAGCTACATCAAGGAGACGTCTCCCAGCAACCAAATCAACCAGGGGCTTTTATTTTAGCATCGTTGCATAAATTGCAACCAAAGTGAGGCCCGTGTGCTTTCGATATGTAATTGAAAGCGCGATTTAGTCTCTTTAGCTGTAGTCAAGCACCGGCCTGCTTACCATTCTGCCAGAGAGTACACGCAAGGTTTGCTTCATCGACTTAACACGTCTCGATCGGAGCAAGAATTCCCCAAACGACATCCGAGACGGACGTGTTTCGACAGCTGACCACAACGGAATATCTACGTATTTCCTCGTTTCTGCAACAAGCGAATACCTAGTTACAAGTGGGACTCAAAGGTTCCAGCACAAGAAGCTGTGATACATGGACTGTACTGAGCATGAGAATGTTTTAAGTGTACAGGATGACAATTATTGAGCTATATGAAGAAAAACATAAATTAATTACAAACTACAGCGTGCACACTTTATGTAAAGTGTAAACGTAGCTACAGATTTTCCAATTTAGGTTATGACGTATTCAATATGCCTGCCGTCATTGGCGATGATGTGGCGCAGACGAATAGCGAAATGCTGCATGACTCGCTGAAGTATCGGGACGTCGATGCTATCGATGAATTCCTGAACGGCTGGTTTCAGTACAGCAATGGTTTTTCGGTTATTACTGTACACCTTGTCTTTAATATATCCCCACATAAAGGAGTCGCATGTGCTCAGATTTGGAGAATATGGCGGCAAATCGAGGCTGATGCCAGTGGCCTCTGGGTACCCCAGAGCCAGAATGCGGTTCCCAAAGTGCTCCTCCAGGACATCAGACACTCTCCTGCTTCGATGGGGTCGGCCTCCGGCTTCGTGTACCACATCTTGTCGAAATAAGGGTCACTTTGGATTATTGGAACGAAATGATCTTAACCTTCACGTACCATTCGGTAGTCACCGAATTGTGGGAGTCGTTCTTGCTTTTGTACTCAGCATAAGGGCAAGTTAAATTTTCCTGTCTTCATTGAAGTCGTGTGGGCGTTCTGGTTAAAGTTATATCTACACACTTTTATATGAATTTGAAAATGCCAGGCTGTGTACATATTTGACGGTTTCATCTGTTTATGCTATAAATATTCCTGTTTATTGCGTTCTAGCTCGGTTTGTAATTTAGGAATATTATTTGAGCTGGCTTGGTTATGTAAGATCAAATACATTACTGTGTGTTGAAGCCAGCTCAGCGTTATTTATTAAATTCATTTGCACATATTTTATCGCTGCCGTCTTGTTTTATATTGTTCTTTGTGTTTCATTGCCTTCTCTGAGTTGGTAACTGAATATCCTTTTATGTTAGTTAATTCGCATGCAATATCTGCTAATGGAATGTGCTTATTAATGTATGTCGAAACATAACAGAAACAGAACGGCGTTAGGTGAAATTTAATAGCTCGATGCCTCTGATTAAAGTATTCAGTTTCTAGTTCTAAATTTATTCTATTCACTTGTTAGCAGTTGTTGCAATTTCTCAGAATTACTGTGAACCTGATAAAGAAATACATAAAGTGTTGTTTTCGATTCAGATCTAAGATTATCGGGACTTTGGCGTCTTACCATTCCAGCTCCGTGGGAGCTACAGTATTTCACAAAGTTTCTGTCTTTATATATGCAGAACATACAATCTTGTGAAACTGGACGAAACGTTTAGAAACACCCTGTATGTTTCACTCCACGGATACCTACGTCAGTTCACCGAACTGACTGAGCACGTATAACTAACGATATAAGAGCCACAATTTTTTTTCCCCTGGCAGCCGCTGCGATATTTCTTTTCTTCGGAAGAATTAAAGCCTCAATAATTGGGATGTAGCGCCCCTTCATCAGCGCGGTACGATTGCCTGCCTGCCTTACTCCATTCCGCGAACACCTGCTCCATTCCGTTAATTGGCACACTAACTAATTAAAGGTCCATATTGCGTTTGCTGCTGAAAGCTATCTGAGCGGAATCCTATTTCGCGCGAAACGCATAGGGGATTGTGTCTGACACATGCTCTCTATGCAGTATGAATGATACACTAGTGCACCGCGTTTTGTGGTCGTGGACTAGTTCCGGTGTTTAGAAGCTGGGCTCTTTATTCTAGACGCTTTTCAATATTTTCTTTCCCAGAGAAACCTACTCGTAGGCTAATACAACAAACTTGTTTTGAATTTTCGTGGAGTTTAATGAAACGCACACATAGATTACTGTTTTATAACTTTATGGCGTTTAGTTTCCTTACCTCCACGTGACGTACCAGATAGGAACTCTTTTTTAGTGGTATCTTAAAAGCTTGTAAAACGGACAACCATCTATCTCCTAATTTTGTCACAGATTACCACTTTCCTGAAAGGCTATGGGAGGAGAGTAATATAAAATACACTATTGTCCATTACAATTGCTACACCACGAAGATGACGTGCTACAGACGCGAAATTTAACCGACAGGAAGAAGATGCTGTGATATGCAAATGATTAGCTTTTATGAGCATTCACACAACGTTTGCGCCGGTGGCGACACCTACAACGTGGTGACATGAGGAAAGTTTCCTACCGATTTCTCATACACAAACAGCAGTTGACCGGCGTTGCCTAGTGAAACGTTGTTGTGATGCCTCGTGTAAGGACTTTCATAAAGGTTGGATTGTAGCCTATCGCGATTGTGGTTTATCTAACGCGACACTGCTGCTCGCGTTGGTCGAGATCCAATGACTGTTAGCAGAATATGGAATCGGTGGGTTCAGGAGGGTAATACGGAACGCCGTGCTGGATCCCAACGGCTTCGTATCACTAGCAGTCGAGATGACAGGCATCTTATCCGCATGGCTGTAACGGATCGTGCAGCCACGTCTCGATCCCTGAGTCAACAGGTGGGGACATTTGCAAGACAATAACCGGCTGCACGATAAGTTCAACGACGTTTGCAGCAGCATAGACTATCAGCTGGGAGACCATGGCTGTTGTTACCCTTGACGCTGCAACACAGACAGGAGCGCCTGCAATGGTGTACTCAACGACGAACCAGGGTGCACGAATGGCAAAACGTCATTTTTTCGGATGAATGCAGGTTCTGTTTACAGCATCATGATGGTCGCATCCATGTTTGGCGACATCACGGTGAACGCACATTGGAAGCGTGTACTCGTCATCGCCATACTGGTGCGTCGCCCGGCGTGATGGTATGGGGTGTCATTGGTTACACGTCTCGCTCACATCTTGTTCGCATTGAACAGTGGGCGTTACATTTCAGATGTGTTACGACCCGTGGCTCTACCCTTCATTCGATCCTGCGAAACCCTACATTTCAGCAGGATAATGCACGACCGCATTTTGTAGGTCCTGTACGGGCATTTCTGGATACAGAAAATGGTCGACTGCTGCCCTGGGCAGCACATTCTCCAGATCTCTCACCAACTGAAAACGTCTGGTCAATGGTGGCCGAGCAACTGGCTCGTCACAATACGCCAGTCACTACTCTTGATGTACTGTGGTATCGTGTTGAAGCTGCATGGGCAGCTGTACCTGTACACGCCATCGAAGCTCTGTTTGACTCAATGCCCAGGCGTATCAAGGCCGTTATTACGGCCAGAGGTGGTTGTTCTGGGTACTCTTTTCTCAGGATCTATGCACCCAAATTGCATGGAAATGTAGGCACATGTCAGTTCTAGTATAATATATCTGTCCAATGAATTCCCGTTTATCATTTGCGATTCTTCTTGGTGTAGGAAGTTTAGTGGCCAGTAGTGTATGTACCATAACGACTGCTACTTCTTTCCTTTTATTATAAAGACCTTACTCTTTTACGTATAGTTTTACTACTTTAACTATTTTATAGGTAACGAAAAACTATTTGAACTTATAAATTTGACTAGTTTACAAATCGCTGAAAAAAATGTGTACTTAGCTGTGTCTATAAAAGTCCATGATTTACGCTGTCATGTTATTTGGCAATGCACCAATTGGCAGCCGTGGGTATGATGGACATGTGTCTTGTGTGCAAATTACTTACACTCTTTGATCGAAAGTATCCGGACACCTGGCTGAAAATGACTTACAAGTTCGTGGTGCCGTCCATCGGTAATGCTGGAATTCAATATGGTGTTGCTCTACCCTTATCCTTGAGGAGAGCTTCATCTCTCGCAGGCACACGATGAATCAGGTGCTGGAAGGTTTCTTGGGGAATGGCAACCCATTCTTCACGGAGTGCTGCACTGAGGAGAGGTATCGATGCCGGTCGGTGAGGCCTGGCACCAAGTCAGCGTTCGAAAACATCGTAAAAGTGTTCTATAGGATTCAGGTCAGAACTCTGTGCAGGCCGTACAGGGATGTTATTGTTGTGTAACCAATCCATCACAGACCGTGCATTATGAACAGGTGCTCGATCGTGTTGAAAGATGCAATCTCCATTCCCGAACTGCCCTTCAACAGTGGGAAGCAAGAAGGTGCTTCAAACACCAATGTAGGCCTGTGCTGTGATAGTGCCACCCAGAGCAACGAGGGGTGCAAGCATCTTCCATGGAAAACACGACTACACCATAACACCAGCGCCTCCGAATTTTACTGTTGGAACTGCACACGCTGGCAGATGACATTCACCTAGCATTCGCTATACCCACACGCTGCCATCGGATTGCCACGTTGTGTACCGTGTTTCATCACTCCACACAACGTTTCTCCACTGTCCAATCATCCAACGTTCATGCTCCATACACCAAGCGAGGCGTGGTTTGGAATTTCCCGGTGTGATGTGTGGCTTATGAGCAGCCGCTGGACCATGAAATGCAAGTTTTCTCACCTCCCACTTAGCTGTCATGGTACTTGCAGTGGATGCTGATGCAGTTAGTAATTCCTGTGTGGTGGTCTGGATAGACGTCTGCCTATTACATACGACTACGATCTTTAACTGTCGGTGGTCTCTGTCAGTCAACAGACGAGGTCGGGCTGTACGCTTTTATGCTGTACGTGTCCCTTTACGTTTCCACTTTAATATCACATCGGAAACAGTGGACCTAGGGATGTTTAGGCGTGTGGAAACCTTACAGACGTATGGCACAAGTAACACCCAATCACCTGAACACATTCGAAGGTCGTTAGTTCCGCAGAGCGTCCCATTCTGCTCTCTCACCATGTTTAATGACTAGTGAGCAGGAGGTGGCAGCACAATGCACCTATAATGAAAAGTATGTTTTTGGAGATGTCCGAATCCTTTGGTCACATAGCGTAGGTGACAAATAGACGTAGTAATAATATTTTTTTTGTATTGTGGTCTTAATATAAGCTTTTTATTTTTCTATTGCACCTTATAAGATGGAAATTATGACCCGAAACTTGTTACCATTACCCAAAAGAAGTGACGGCAGAAAAGATAAAACAAAACAACAGAAACTTGTAGGATTGCTAACAGATTTCGCGGACTGGCATTCTTTGATGTTTCTCAAGACATAGTAATTGGAAGGCCTTTGCATTTTGTCGCTTTCAGCAGATATGTCGCCAAACGCCACAGCTGATGGTTCAAATGCCTCTGAACACTATGGGACTTAACATCTGAGGTCATAAGTGCCCTAGAGCACAGAACTACTTAAACCTAACTAACCTAAGGACATCACACGCATCCACGCCCGAGGCAGGATTTGAACCCACAACCGTCTCGGCCTCGTGGTTCCGGACTGAAGCGCCTAGAACCACTCGGCCACAACGGCCGGCGCCACAGCTGATACTTTCTTCAGATCATACTGATCTCTATTTAGCGTGTAAAATCAATTACTTTTTCCTACTGAAACTGTATTATTCGTGGACAAATTTCTATTCCAACAATGTTTCGAATGTTTCGCACAATATAATTAATTAAAATCTGTTCTTTAGCCAAAAATCTTCCTGCACGGCCTCCTTTCAATCAGTGCTTCACAGACGAGATATGAGACACCTTTGGCATGAGTTACAAAGTAGAATGTACTACGGGCCCCGGCGGTTTACATCACTAACCATGTGCTTTTCATTCACTAAATACCCGCTTTGATGATCATACAATTAAACTGAATAAGGAGCACTTGGCATAGAACTGGATAGACATAAAGTAAAGGGAGATATAATCTGTCTCCAAGAGCCTTATATGCTTGATGGAAACCCCTAGGCCTTCCCATATCTTAACAATTACTGGACCCGTGATGGAAGGGCTGCCATCATAATAACGATCATGAATACATAGTCACGAAAATAAGACAAGCCCTTTCTGAACTTGAAGCCACAACCGAAATTACGCATGGACGAGAACCCTTGATTATCACTTATGTCTACACACAGAATTCCCTCCAAAAGTAGCCTTTTTATTCATAGCTTTTATTTTCGCAGTACCTGTGATATATATTTCAGAATAAAATTCAGTCATTAGTCGCAGATTTATAAATGTAAAAGTAATTGTGCAGCTAAAGGCTAAATTTTAATCCTAAATAGAGCCTTTTGTTGACCAAATAAGAGACAGAGCTCAATGTTTGAGGGTCAAAAGACTACCCACACTTGGTATGATCACTGAGCACTTTTATTATGGCACGCACATGCAGACAGAACACACAGTGGGGGACAAATCGTTGTTGACACAATAAATGAATGCAGTTTCTTTGTCCTAAACAAAGCAAGACAAACGCCTATATTGTACATAAACGCAGTACGAACCTTCACTGTTGATATTTCACTAGCAAATTTGAAGTCCATAACATACTTCGACAAACGGGGCGGGAAGTTATAGATCATATCACACAGACACATGCTCATCCACACAGACATATAGGCTAACACGAACACACCAAGAACACCTTAAAAATGTTAGTCAGAAGCTCAGAACATGGAATAATATTATTAAGAAATAGCAGGTAGTTCCTGGGGTCGAGATGCATCAGCTATACGAACAGCAGCAACATCAACTGCCTACACCACTGCAGAATACTGTGCTCCTGTCTGGCAGAGAAGTCACAATACTAACGTAGTAGACGTGCAGCTAAGCGTTACCATGTGTGTTATCATTGGGACATTAAAATCTACCTCAGTACCACGGCTCTCCATCATCACCAAAATAACACCGCCAAAACTAGGAAGGCAAAAACATCTATTAAGTAATGGGGAGAAAATAAGAGAAATTGATGACGCAAAATGCCTATCAATTCATGACGTCATTAGAAATTTACCAAATCATCGACTGAAGTCACGGAATTCGTAATGGTACAACAACTACGTAAGAGGAGAGGATATTTTCAACCTTACAGACGCTTGGAAAAAGGAACGGAAGAACTCAGTCAGTAATTATCACCTTGACCCTTCAAAAGAACTAAAAGGGTTCAAGTTTGCTAGGAAAAACTGGGTTAAGCTCAACTGTATCCGAAGTGGCCTCACTAGATGCAAAGCCACTCTCTATAAATGGTAATTCGTAGATAACCCAAGCTGTGACTGTGGAACATGTCTATAAATAGGGATTCGTAGATAACCCAAGCTGTGACTGTGGAGCACCTGAGCAAACTCTGGACCAAATCACAAAAGTGTGCCATACTAGGAAATTCAGTGGATCAGAACGGGACGTCATAGAGGTCATCCCACGAGATATCAAGTAGATCCAAGACCTGGACATAAATGTGTAACCAACAGCTTCTAATCTCGCAAGATACATGTCATATTTCTGTATATCATACCACATTGACCTTTTGCATCTATAAGATATTTTTTATCCTATTTTAAATGTTATTGTTGTTGTAGTCTTCAGTCCTGAGACGGGTTTGATGCAGCTCTCCATGCTACTCTATCCTGTGCAAGCTTATTCATCTCCCAATATGTACTGCAGCCTACATCCTTCTGAATCTGTTTAGTGTATTCATCTCTTGGTCTCCCTCTACGATTTTTACTCTCCACGCTGCCCTCCAATACTAAATTGGTGATCCCTTGATGCCTCAGAACATGTCCTACCAACCGATCCCTTGTGCCACGAACTCCTCTTCCACGCATTTCTATTCAATACCTCATCATTAGCTATGTGATCTACCCATCAAATTTTCAGCATTCTTCTGTAGCACCACATTTCGAAAGCTTCTATTCTCTTCTTGTCCAATCTATTTATCGTCCATGTACACTTCCACACATGGCTACACTCCATACAAATACTTTCAGAAACGACTTCCTGACACTTAAATCAATATTCGATGGTAACAAATTTCTCTTCTTCAGAAACGCTTTCCTTGCCATTGCCAGTCTACATTTTATATCCTCTCTACTTCAACCATCATCAGTTATTTTGCTCCCCAAATAGCAAAACTTCTTTACTACTTTAAGTGTCTCATTTCCTAATCTGATTCCCTCAGCATCACCCCACTTAATTCGACTGCATTCCATTATCCTCGTTCTGCTCTTGTACATATTCATCTTATTTTTCGTTTTCAAGACACTGTCCATTCCGTTCAACTGCTCTTCCAAGTCCTTTGCTGTCTCTAACAGATTCAGAATGTCATCGGCGAACCTCAAAGGTTTTATTTCTTCTCCGTGGATTATTGTACCTACTCCGAATTTTTCTTTTGTTTCCTTTACTGCTTGCTCAATATACAGATCGAATAACGTCGGGGAGAGGCTACAACCCTGTCTCACTCCCTTACCAACCACTGCTTCGCTTTCATGTCCCTCGACACTTATAACTGCCATCTGGTTTCTGTACAAATTGTAAATAGCCTTTCGCTCCCTATATTTTATCCCTGCCACCTTTAGAATTTGAAAGAGATTATTCCAGTCAACATTGTCAAAAGCTTTCTCCAAGTCTACAAATGCTAGAAACGTAGGTTTGTCTTTTCTTAATCTAGCTTCTAAGATACACATGTTCCCATATTTCTACGGAATCCAAACTGATCTTCCCCGAGGTGGCTTCTACCAGTTTTTACATTCTTCTGTACAGAATTCGCGTTAGTGTTTTGCAGCCGTGATTTATTAAACTGACAGTTCGGTAATTTTCACATCTGTCAACGCCTGCTTTCTTTGGGATTGGAATTATTATATTCTTCTTGAAGTCTGAGGGTATTTCGCCTGTCTCATACATCTTGCTCACCAGATGGTAGAGTTTTGTCAGGACTGGCTCTCCCAAGGCTGTCAGTAGTTCTAATGGAATGTTGTCTACTCCCGGGGCCTTGTTTCGACTTAGGTCTTTCAGTGCTCTATCAAATTCTTCACGCAGTATCATATCTCCTATTTCATCTTCATCTACATCCTCTTCCATATCCATAATATTGTCCTCAAGAACATCGCCCTTGTATAGTCCCTCTATATACTCCTTCCACCTTTCTGCTTTCCCTTCTTTTTTGTATTTTAAATATATTTGTGTATATATTCATTTGCATCGCAATGACAATTTTTGTATATATGCTGCTGGCATTTTATACGTTAAATAATAAAATAATATCTACAGTCACACAGGAGGCTCTTCGGCCTTAGTCCACATCATTGTGGCTTTTGAATTAAAAGCTCAATAGGGGATGCATTTAACCGCACCCTGAAAATAGCACTGGATACACAGGAAAAATACACAGTATATTAGCAAAGGCAAAGCCGGGACCTTCGACGATCTTGGCTGCTCTGCTTTGTTCGTAAGGCTACGAGAGATGAAGACCCCAACAGTTGTAGGCAATAGCTTAGTCGAATACTGTGAAGATATGGCAGTTCAGTGGCAAGCAGGTACACAAAAAGTTATCAAAAAAATAACTAAAGATGGCCATGAAGTTTAACCAGCGTAGTAGTTTTATGGGACATTGGATAGGACCTCTCGTAACCATAAAGATGCACTCTTAAACAACCTGGACGCAAATGATGGAGTTAAGGATGCAGCAGTTTATGCTGACATCTTGCTAATAATAATAAGTGCAAACTCAAGGACGCCACTAGAAAGCAAGGTCACACAATTCCTTCTAAACGTAAGTGAGTGCAGCCATAACAAGTTCACGGTTAGGACAAACTAGACAGTATATTTTCTGATATAATGGACACTGCAGATAAATTCCATCATTAGACTGAAAAACACAAGCATACAGAGAACAGTAACAACGAGATATCGAAGGATACACCTCATCGAATGACTGACATTCAACGAGCACGCAAGAAAAACGAAAGAGCGACGAGACTAATACACAAACTTGCTACGTTAAGTTGAGCCCACTGCTGACTAATATTAGAAGACACTACCAGTATACCGTATTGCCCTCTTGGAGTCTATTACAACCTTCGCAGCAAATGCCTGGGCATATCAATTGTTTCTCACGACCCATAAAGCCACTGCGAGCCGTAGACAAAGAAATGCATTGTTCAGGGACATCGGATACCACGTTCGTGGAAGCCCTAAGCATTGTGCTTACAGCACACGCCACTGGCGTAACTATCACATATCAGCAGCATGCTGGCTCGAAAGGGGAACTTTGGACAACGTACGTGAGGTAAGAGGAGAGCATATACATAAAAAGCGCCAATTAAATCTACGGAAGGTTGAGACATAGCACAAGGATAGGAAAACTTTTACAGAGGTCGTCGGGTTTTCTGCCTTAACATCCGGAAACTGTTGACTGTGAGACACGTTGACCCAAGCTGCGATATGGTACATATCCTGACGGGTCGCGGCCCTTACGCTGCACACATCCACCTCTTTGGCCTTAACCAATGTGAAATAAGTGCATGTGGTGAACATGAGTAATCAGAACACATAGCACTACAATGTGACACACTCACACAAGTAAGACTGATGACAGAAATCGAAGATATAGGGCACGCTACAGAGACCAACATAAATGGAGAAATCTTATCTGAATCACTGATGAAATACCACGAGCATTACGCACAAGTTATAAGCAGAAACGACCATATAAGACATCACGGTAAGACATACACCCCACACCACAAATGGGACAACACTCATTAAAAGAATGATATTGCAACAGGTAAACATACAAACACACAAGATGACATGAACATATCAGTACGCCATATACAGACACACATACGGCACTATAACAGCTCACACAACTGCAACAACATTGCAATTAATCAACACATGCTTTAAACATAAGATGGCAACAACAAATAAAAAATCGAATTTTCTTGTTTGTACAAATATTTCTTTTTTTTCTTGGGATCACTGTTTTCAAACACTCAGTTGAGTAATATATAGACCGTGGAAAACGCAAACTGTAGAAAATGTAATACTTTATCTCTGGGTAATTGTTTTAAGACATATAACTGTGACATGTATAAACTGTACAAGATGCAGAACTCTAAAATATGTGGACTTCCTAATATTACTCACAAAAATACGTATACAGTATAATTAGAGTGAGCTAAACAAACACTAATGCAAAAAGTAGATAAGAAATTCCCTCCGGGGAGACGAGGTTCGAAGTCACAATTCTGAGGCTCCTCCCTCTCTTCTGGCGCAGGCAAATGGAGAACTAATTGTAATGGTAAATAATACTGTCGTACCTCATGACATACATATATGTAGTAGTAACTAGAGTAGAACTGAAAATGGTAATTCAGGTGAGACAGACTCGATGTGCTTACCGAAGCCCCTCATTTGAAATATCCAAGTAAATCTTTCCGATTGTCTATTGTTTTCCTCTTAATAATACTGGAAAATTTGATTTCCGTTCCGGCATTTATTTATGTATCAGATGTTTTTTCTAATTAACAATCAAATATGAGAATAAAGAGAGAATAAATGAGAGCACTGAGAGACGCTACGAAAAAGATGAAGACATCATCCCAGCAGCGTTTTATCAATGAGTCATAGTTCCAATCTGATGAGTGAAAAATTACTTATATTATTAGAACTCATGGAATCACATGTTTAGACATGCCTTATTGGGAACATCATCTAGTTATCATTTGAATCACTCATAAAGGACGGAAAATAAACTGCCAGGAATACTAGGATGAAATATGTGTTTCTTACTATTTATAATATCACTTGACTTTCATCTCTGTTGCTTATTACTGCATTAAGTCTTAAGGTTTGCAAAAATAGCGCGAGAAGTTAGGTTATTAGATCTTTTCGCCATGTGCTTCGTAGCAATGTTTCTTTAGTATTATGTACAGATGTTCTATTAAAGATTATAATTCACTTTTATGCAGTTCGTGACTCCTGCACTGTGCCATGTGGCTAGTTGCTATCTTTTAATCGTTTAGAAAGCGTGGTAGCCAACACCAGGGTGAACTGCTCCTTTCAGGAGATTGCCTGTCTGTGTTTTGTAATTGTTCGATGTATTATTCATTCTCCACTCGTGTTGGAAAGCCGTTACTTAACGGCAGTGTTTACAGTTTAAGAAGTCCCCTAAGCGAATAATAATTTATGAGATACATGGTCTCTTGCAAGAGTTGGCAAGTTCCTTTATTAGGACACAATGGACTTTTAATTAAACCCAAACTCTCTTAAAGATTCACTGGCCCGGCGAATTTTCTGCTCGAGTTTTTCGTCTCTACAACTTCCGACATTTTCTACCCAAGGACGCACTGAGGGTGGCTATCTGTTGTGCTTGCATTTTTTTTCTCTCTCGCGTTTCTGACGTCGTAGCCTTAATTTATGGTCTTCTCGTAGCAGATTGATATATACTGTGCGGAAGCTGAGACTAAATTTCGTGCTTCATTTTCGATGATCGATCGGGAAAAAAATGGCACTACTTTGGCGATTACGACACCTTTCCGAGTATTATGTAGCAGTAAACTGTCTCAACTGACGATGCACTAGACTGGGGCATTTCGGAATAGGCCATTAGGAAGGATGAGAAATAGAAAATGAGACTTATGTAACGTAATAAAGCAGTTGAAATTTAAGCATTGGTGCCCTTGTGAAACTGCGTCTGTATTTGTAATAGGACAAAGTGGTTGAAGCATGTTTTACATGCTAAGTGGGTTCCTCCTTCACTTGGAAATACCATTACCTGAGAGATTACATTAAAATTATCGTTTAAAATCGCATCAAGTATCATGTGAAGTCAGCCGTATCTTATGGATAGTAAACATCGACAAATATCAAGTAATATTGGTGGTCTGGGGAGATTAAAAGTTGAATTTTGTTTTGAGCAAGTTAATTACCACATACTACAGTTAGGTGAATGTTGGCTTCTTGTTTTAAGGGAGAATAACTGAATATTAGTGTATACGCGAAGCGTTAAACTATAGGCTTAAATTTTGTGGCTCGCGAATAGCGAAAATTCGTATAGTATAAAGTGTGTTATGTGATTTAGTTCTATTTGTAAGAGTAAAATTTATGCTATAATTCGTGACAAGTATAACTGTTGCTGTAAGCGGTGAGGCAGGGAACGGTATGAGAATGTTGTGGGTTTGTGTTCCATTGTGATGACTTTTGGGGGAAATTAAATAGTATAATTGATGAGGCTCTTCCATGGAACTGTAAGCTCTGGAATAAGCTACAAGGGAATCGCTGAAAAGGAAGGAAACTTTTATGTCGTTCAGTGTGAATTATATCACGTCAATTTGAAACAGCAGAGGTTGAAGTGGGGAAAAGAAACTAAATCTTCTTGTCGTATGTTAGATGGAGTGTCCTTTACACAAATGAGAAAGAAGAGTGAGGCTTTTTGATAATTCATGGTATCTGTCCAGTCAGCAATCTCACTTCTCCTAAATCTGGTAGGGCAATTAAATACAATTTACTGCAACCTTTATGTTAGTGACATTATCCATCGATTGAATATGTCATCAGTGCCGAAAAATCTCACTTTACATACGAAGATGTCATTCACAAAGTCAAATGCCTTACATGAATCTGAAATATGTGCTGCATCGTTATATAATGCTTGTAAAATACGATGAGTAAATATGTAACTGGCATACTCATCCGAGAAATTCTTCTGAAATCTTAACTGCGACGTACTAAAGATACTCCATTTCGCAGGTAGGATTCTGTTTCTAGAGAACATCGTCTTTTAAAAAAATTTGTAAGTGATATCAATAGTAAGGCTAGTCGATCTTTATTAACATCTCTTGTACCATCTTTCTCGTAGAAATGTTTAATTATGGCATATTTCAATCTCATGTGCCTCAGTGATGCATCACATGTTTCAGAAAAGACAGTAGTTATTAAATGCAAAAAGCTCTTTAACAATATACCTGACACAGAATCAAATCTGAATGAGCTTTCATTTTTAAGACAAAATATAATTTTTTTTAATTTCAGAAAGAGAAGTGTATGAGACATCCATATGGTGAATTCTGTGTGAGTTGCATTAAAAACATACTGCTTTGATTTTTCTGTCGTAGTGCTTGTCCTACTTTTTTCCACTACATTCACGAATCAGTTATGAAGCATACGTGCTACCTGGAACTGATGAGTTACAGACCTTCTATTTAAATCCACAGTAATGTTATAATTTCTGTGACATGTTTTACATATCCATTCCATATAGATGTAAGTCTGTTGTTAGAATTACTGATTTCTGATATAATGAGCAATTTCTTGAGTGCTTCATAACCTTAGATAGCCATTTTGAATAATATTAAGAGTGTGAAACTACGCAGTATTTTTGCTTGCTTTTGCCAACACGCACCTTCCCTTTCCCTTTCTAACGATATTTTAATTTCTTTACTGTCAGTGCTTTTTACGTTGGTGTTTAATGTTTTTCCTAACAAGTTTGTAAGGGAAGCTAATTTCTAGTAATGACATTAAATTTTCTCCAAATAGAATTTTATGTTAGCATTTTTTTCACAAGAAACTTCATCCCAGACCAACTCTTATAAAATACTCTTAAAACGTTTACCCTGGATTCTTAATTGTTCTGATTTCTATTGAGGCAAATCCATGCCGTAAGACACTACCTTGTTTGAACTGACTGTGTATCATGATCAGAGAATCATTTGTTTTGAGGTATATAATTACTTTCTTGCTTCGACCTTCATGAAAGAAAAATTATCATTAAGAGCATTACTGTCATCCTTGTCAGAATGCTAATTACTACCAAGCTGTAACAGTCAAATAAGATTAATAAGGTTTCCAGATCATTTTAGCTATTAGAAAACTTAAGCAAATCTGCACAGAAATCACCGCAGACTATTAACTTCTTCTTGTTATCTAAGAGACAGTACAGAAAGAATCTACATGCCTCTTAGACAATATATATTAAGATTTATAATTAAAAGTGAAAGCTTTATCAGTATTAACTCATAGGCCCGCAATTACGTTTGCTGATTTCAGCTGTTTCATTGTTCTCTAAATTGTGTTCTGTCTTCATCCATGCACAACATTTCGTTTTTCCGTATTAGATCTACATCAGTGAGGTATTGCGATGTAATACTTTATATTTAACTTCTTTAACCGTATTGTTATGTGGTGTTCAGACAGCCAACGGATGTTGATCTTATAAACAGACAAAGAGTTCTTCTACCTGTTACCAAATCCTTTGAAATTTTGATGTAGTAAACTAATCTTACTTTTACGTTATTCTTCAGGATTCTGTAGGGCCTTTCTGCTGTTGTAACTTCTTTCACAACAAGATGCCTAAACGCTGACTAACCTAAAAGAAAAGGTACCCCCTCTGACACCAGTAACCACAGCGACCTTGCTTCGTGTGACAGTGCCCTCCCCGCCCCCCCCCCCCCACACACACACACACATACATACGAAAGGTGCAGCCATCCTTTCTTATCCTCTCTTGCTCAGGTGCAGGCTGCATTTGGTATTTTCTCTCTCCCAACTGGAGGAAAGGGCACTGCATTGAGTAGATATTTCATTTCAGTCCACAGCTGTCACCTCAACTCCGTGTCCTACGCGGATCACAGCAGTCTTGATTCAGGATGGCCATTGTACAGCAGCATCTGTGCAAAAGTCCGACTGATGTATGCAGCGGCTACTTCTGCTCCACCCAGGTCAGCTATAATGCAATGATTGCAGTCTTTAGTCAATCTGTCGCTACTTCACCCAATACGATCATATATTTTTTGTCAAAATCTTATACAACTTGACTAGGTCCAGCGCAACCTCTAAGAGGCTATCACTTGATTTCACGGTACCTGTTACTGATATCCTGCTTCTACTCTGCCCTGTACCACCAGGATGCCGCCCCAGACACTTGTATTGTAGCCAATACAAATATACACAGCGACACAGAAGATCTGATAAGAAAATTTCTCAGAATTGTTATGGACTGGTTTTCTTAAAAAGATCTCATTAAATTTAAAAAGGAAATAAAACATTCTCTTTTGCTCATCTAGGGACAGTACACTAATAATAAATGTAGCACATGATGAGGAAATAATAACTATAGTAAATTTTCAAAACTTATGTGTCGTTATTGATGATGATTAAAACTGGGGAAAATTTTTTCTGACGTCTTACAACCACTCACTTCACCCAATTTTCACTTAAAATCATTTAAAATGTAGGACAGAAACGGATTAGTAAGTAAATATATTTCGTATATTTTATTCAATGATGCCATTTGTGGTAGTATTCTGAAGTAATTTATCTTCGGGTAGAAAGGTTTCATTCCCCATGAAGTATGCTCCAGGAATGCTACGTGATATTAATGACTAAATACGTGATGCTCTCTCACATTCATCTTGTAGACACATGTTTAAAGACTTCGGAATTTCGACCATTGCTCCACAGTATATATATAGTAAGTAGGCTGTTTAAGTTTTCTTATCGGTAACGCCACGTAGCGCTCTGCATGGAACATCACTGGCTGTGCTGTGTGCAGTCTGTGCATTGTTGTCTGCCATTGTGGTGTTGGGCAGATGGATGTGAACAGCGCGTAGTGTTGAGCAGTTTGAGGTGAGACGCCAGCAGTGGTGGATGTGGGGAGAGAAATGGCGGAGTTTTGAAATTTGTGAGACTGGATGTCATGAACTGCTATATATATTATGACTGTTAAGGTAAATACATTGTTTGTTCTCTATTAAAATCTTTCATTTGCTAACTATCCCTATCAGTAGTTAGTGCCTTCCGTAGTTTGAATCTTTTATTTAGCTGGCAGTAGTGGCGCTCGCTGTAATGCAGTAGTTCGTGTAATGAAGATTTTTGTGAGGTGAGTGATTTGTGAAAGGTATAGGTTAATGTTAGTCAGGGCCGTTCTTTTGTAGGGATTTTTGAAAGTCTGATTGCGTTGCGCTAAAAATATTGTGTGTCACTTTAGTGAATGTTTGAGTACGTTCAGTTTTGCTCAGCTGTTTGAAAAGCAAATAGTGTAAGAGGTTTATCAGCACAGTAATTCAGAAATTGTTCTAAGGGGGCGTTTCATATGGCGACCCTGCCAGGATAGCATTTCACTTTTGTTTATCATGAGGTAAGTATATTGACTTCTGTAGAACTTAGCTTTCGGAGGACGATAACTACGAGACTTCCATAGAGATTATCTTACAACATGACGCATAGTTTAGTGCTACAGTACACGTATTTGAGTGATTAATTTTGTACTTAAATCATTTATTTTTAAAGATATTTGAAGTACAATGATACAAAGGTTTTCCGTGATACATTTCATTCCATTGCTGTAGTCTGTAATACCTGAGAGTATAATTACATTAATCCTCAGGGGGGTACACGCTTACTTTGTGTACCATGTGTGTGGCAAGCACAAGGAGCCCTAGCTAATATGGTATTTACTTATACAACTTTACACATCGGTACCATATTTCTCCAACACAAAATACACAGCTATCTGATCATTTAACTGAGAGACACAAACATTTTTTACTATGTTGGTGACACATGTTTACACAATTACACAGTTGGATAACTTCACACTTATGAAACTGTATTTTGTCTGTACTTTGTGAACTGTTCATATTTTTTTGGAACCATTGTGAACTTATGAGAGCTTTGAATGATGTATTTGGTATGGGATCATGATTTTTAAAGTACGTTTGAGTTAGATGACACTTTTGAAATGAGCAGAGAATTTTTTGTAGGTTTTAAAATATTCAGAAAGCTACAACGATTTTGAGATGTGATTGATCTGTTATGATATTATTATGACGACGATGTGTATTATGCTGTTGAGGTATGTTTATGATCAATGAGATGATGCTATATGAGGAATTTGATTATACTATGTATTTATTATGATGAAATATTGAAGAATGTCTACGAATATGTATATGTGTAATTAGGTAAGGAATAATGAGTAGTGGTTAGGGACGCTGATTTGTGAAAAAGTTTGTTGGAAACCAAGAATCGTGCTTTAAGAGTTATGAAATGTATGTAAATGCGTGAATGTATCACAATGCCGACGAAAATTTTTTGGAAACTGTTATATCAACAGGATTTTGTTTCTACAGATTTGTAACGCAAATTCTCGACCTGTGAAATTTTTTTTTATATGAGATTGTCACTGCTGCCGTAAATATTTCGGTAAGAAAATTAAGTGACCTTCACGTTATGCGTCATGGACACTCAACTGTGCCACCTGCCTGGAAAAAAGCCATTAGGTGGAGAAAAAAAAAAGAGACACCATTAACCTCACTATTGACATTGCTTTGTAGAAAGCATCGCAAATACGACACACTCATTTCTTGGAAACATATGATTATATTGTGGAGTGCGTACTTTGTGCTACTTACTGAAATGATTATAGACTGATGGGAAATATTCTTACAGCTGCACACCTGATTATGACAAGTGTCATTCTACGAGAGTTGAGAGAATTTCTACTAACTTATGAAATGTCACATGACTATTGAATGACATTTTTATACTTTACTTTGTACATAGTTGCTTATTTCATTTGATATCTGGTTTCCAGCTGTGTTGCAGCATTGGTTTTATGAAATAAAATTAAATGCATTTGCTAATGTGAACACTTTCTGTCAACAGATCTATTAAATACTAATTTTATGATCCACATTCTTCGAAAAAGGAGCACTTGGAAAGGAAAGAACAATAAGAAGGGATTAATAACAGTTACTGCATACATAATATTCTTTTCAACTACATGGTAATTTTTTTGGTAGAATAACTTCTTGTGGTGCACCACTTTAATGACATAGATATTAAAATGTGAATAGACATTTCCCTTATCTGCATTGTTGTCTTTGGTGTACTATTTTTTCTGCTTGAGCTATGTCATGTTCAGATATAAGCTATTGCATTTGCTGCTGCTGTTTGCCAGGTATAGTGCTACTAAATTTCACTTTGTATTACTCTGTTAAGCTAGTTTTACTACTGATTTATTTTTCTTGTTGCAGCACATTGGCTCATATTAGTTGTAATGTTGCATTGCTTGGTAATTTAGATTTACTGTAGCTTGCTTTGCAATGTTCCATTTATTTTTTTTTGGTCATTGCTGTTTGTGTTAATTGTTTTGTGCTGCTGCATTGCCTCATCCGTTAGTTTAGCATCTGAGCTCAGTAGATTTAAGTTAGCTTAAGAGGGGGTAGCCTATAAGAGAATGAGTTGCGATGAATTTGAAGAAATGCATTGAGAAGTTATATGAAAAAGATTTGGGCCAAAATGAGTATTGTACACTGAGAAATAATTATTTTGAAAGAAATATGAATAGACTACAGAAAGCAGGTATAGATAGGACTTTTGGAAATAATGAAGAACGAAGGGAGATCTCCTAGAAGTAAAGAAAGTTTTGTTTGCAAAATATTGCAGTAAAACAAACCCTGTCCTTTCCTTGTATTATTCCGCTATATGTTTGTGTACCCTTGTGTATTTATGTTCTTCCTGTCTTTATATGTTTAGCTAATATGATTTATGTTGTAGAATTTTTCTGGTACTAAGCTACATTCACTAATTATGAGGAATACTGTAATCCTCAAATATAATTTGCATTTATAATATGTCATTTTCTTTGTAAAGATGTTTACACATTATTAATTCCGTTCTGTTTCAATTCCCATGTGTGAAATTAATGTTTCGAAAATTATTCTCATTATTTTATTTATTTACTTATGTCATAATTCTTGTAACACTGATGTATATGTTTATTTCTATTCTTTTGTAAAGCCCGTATTACTACAAATGTTATCTGTATTGTTATGTTCTTTAATGATGTATTTTGTACCTTTCTTATTGTATTCTTATGTTATAAAATTGTAATTGACACCAGTTCATCAAATTAAGTAACTAGTAAGTTACATTTCACTGCACACGTTTCTGTTGGTCATAGTATATGGACAATATATGAGAAGTAGGGACTGTTAGTGTTTGCACGTGTGTTGATAATTCAGCAAGGGACTGGATAACAGCATTGCTGGTTCTAAGGACAATTCCAAAAACTTTGTTAGTACACAAGTGATGGTTTACGGACTTGCTATATTCTCCGCAAGACTCTTTGATGGTGATTGTGCACCTGCACAGTCGCAACAGTTGGCTGCTGGCCGACTCTACAAGGACTACAGTGGCTCTACACCTTTGATGACTCACCAATACCATTATTTCTACGAGGACTGCAGTGGGTCTGCATCTCTGGTGGCCCATCAATACCATAATCTCTACCTGGACTACAGTGGGTCTGCTCTGTGATGACCTACCTACCAATATTCTTCAAAACGTCGAATGACTGTGCTGTGGGTTTGCTCTGGTGTGGCCCATTACCTGTCTGCATGTCTAGAGTCAGCACTGTCTTCCCGTTGGAAGGACAACACTACTTCTTCAAGACTGCATGGAAATCTACTACTTCCGTGTGCGTTTTCTTTTACTGCTCAGACTTTGAGAAAAACACTACAATTTTACTGTGATGAATGATCAGGACTGTCTTTATGGACTGTGAGAAAATTTTAGCTTTTGACCAACATTGTATCAATAAGTGTGTGCATTTGATATCTTTGTTATTGTAATTATGAGAAATTTTTTCAAATCTGTATTGGCCAGTGCCCAAAACAATTTGTAAAATTTTTTGTGGGGAGTATGGGGGCTATGTAAGTAGGCTGTTTAGGTTTTCTTATTGGTAACGCCACGTAGCGCTCTGTATGAAACATCACTGGCTGTGCTGCGTGCAGTCTGTGGCTAGTTTGCATTGTTGTCTGCCATTGTGGTGTTGGGCAGATGGATGTGAACAGCGCGTAGCGTTGAGCAGTTGGAGGTGAGCCGCCAGCAGTGGTGGATGTGGGGAGAGAAATGGCGGAGTTTTGAAATTTGTAAGACTGGATGTCATGAACTGCTATATATATTATGACTGTTAAGGTAAATACATTGTTTGTTCTCTATTAAAATCTTTCATTTGCTAACTATCCCTATCAGTAGTTAGTGCCTTCCATAGTTTGAATCTTTTATTTAGCTGGCAGTAGTGGCGCTCGCTGTATTGCAGTAGTTCGAGTAATAAAGATTTTTGTGAGGTAAGTGATGTGTGAAAGGTATAGGTTAATGTTAGTCAGGGCCGTTCTTTTGTAGGGATTTTTGAAAGTCAGATTGTGTTGCGCAAAAATATTGTGTGTCACTTTAGTGAATGTTTGAGTACGTTCAGTTTTGCTCAGCTGTTTGAAAAGCAAATAGTGTAAGAAGTTTATCAGCCCAGTAATTCAGAAATTGTTCTAAGGGGACGTTTCAGTATTCCCTTGTGTAGTGTGAAGTTTGTTGTAAATAACCCCTAGAGGTCATAGCGTCCCCAGTGAAATAAAAAGAAAAGACTTAAAAAACAGTATTTTTACAGAAGAGACATTTAGTATTTGACTAATAAGTGGACAGTAGCCGCTCAGGCGAAGATACATTTTTCTCCGTATTATAATAAGTTTCGAGGGCAAATAAATATAACAAAATGATCTAAAGAGACGATAAGATACGCTCTGTTGTTAAATATTTAGTCGTCTTCACTTCTTCTTTTGTCTTGGTTGCGTGTAGACGGACATCTTGCGAGTGCTGGCCAATGTAAGCATATGTGTACTAATTAAGCAGATAATATATTGATTTAATATTATTGTTCACTTTTAATTTGTAAGAGGTGATCCCGATTTCATGTTCGCCTTCCTTGAATTAACCTGCATTCGAGTAATTTACAACGTAACAATCGCAGCGGCCGACGCAGCCAACGACGCCATTACGTGGCGATATTAACTTATAAAAATTAGCGGAAGCAAAAAACTCGCCCGCTATTAACGTAATACACAATTTTCTCCACAGCCGCCCGACGTTGCAGAAAATATGTAGCTTTAAGGTTCTTATTTTCGGTACCACAGCTGAGAGCCAGAGCCAGGTCACCGACTACAATGCAATGGTTCGGAGGTAAGAAAAAATACTCTCGCGCGTATGTGGGCTGCAATTGTAATTAATAACTAAAGATTTTGTGCTTTAAAGTGAACTGACTAGCCGATGAAATTAATATGAAAAGGTTATTCCATTGTTCAACTTATATACTCATATTTTAAGATTCAGCGAGTCTAATTCCACTGAAGAAAAATATTGTTAAAAAAAAGAACTTCACAAAAGCGTTAAATGAAAATAAAATGAAGTATCATTTTGATTAAGGCCCACCACGTAGGTCGGCAACAATCAACATTACCAATAAACAATATATTAAATTACGACGACAGACGGACGCGAGAAGTTCAAGAGGAACCATCGTCCATTGTTTATATAGTTACAGAAAAGAAATTTCTACATTAAGATTGATTTCCTCACAAAAGGGGTTCCACAATGCTGCCAGCAAAACGTCTATCACTTACCCAGTCATACAACGTGCTCACATACAGCAGAGTTGAAGTTGGAAACGAAATAAAAGTTTCTGCTTGACAGCTCCTACTTTCTATTTATTCACTGTCTAAAAGGTGATGGTAAGCCGTCAAATTATAGCCATAGTTAGAAATTAAAGAATAATGTGAAAGTAAAATGATTCTCTTCACGTCGTAAGTATAAGTCACACAAATGTTACACGGAACATAAAGCAAACCAGCTCCTTCCAGGGAGCGATCAGTCTGCTACGGTTTGTGCATAAACAAGACTGCAGTTATAAGAGTCAAAGAACGTGAAAATGAAGCAGTAGCTGAAAAGGGGCTGAGGTAGTCTTGTAACTTATCCCTGAATAACTTATCTTTCATTTATTCGGTGCAAGCTATGAAGGCAACGAAGGAGATAGCGGGAAAGGAAATTAATGTGGGAAGGGACTAAAATTTTTAGGTTTCCCGGTGAACTTTTAGTTCTGTCAGGGGCAGAAAAGGACTTGGAAGATCACTTGATCGACGTTGGTTGGTTGGTTAGTTGGTTTGGGGTATAAAGGGACCAAACTACAGAGCCATCAGTACTTACTTGATCGAGGTAAATACTGTCTTGAAAAGAGGTAATAAGATGAATATCAACAAAGGTAAGATAATAGTAATTGAAAGTTGTCGAATTAAGTCAGGCGACGCTGAGGGAATTAAATTAGAGGATGATTCACTAAAAGTAGTCGATAAATTTTGTTATTGGGGCAGCAAAATTAGTTAAGACCACCATGGCAGCATGAAATGCAGAGTATATCTCAGAAATAATGAAACTGGTTATCGTGGAGTACAAATTTAAGTGACTGAATCTCTTTTCTGAAAAGATGTTACCCTCTTTGGAAATAAGACGTTCATGGTAAACAAGAAAAGATGAAAACAGAAGCCTGTGAAACGCTTGGGTACGTGAAATGGAAAACTAAAATTGAAGTGTGGTATCGAATAGCGAAAGAAAGAAATATATGTCACAACTTGACTAGAAAGAGGAACACATCCTGAAACATCAAGAAATTTTCAGTTTGGTAATGAAGGGAAGTGCGAGGGTAATAATTATAGGGGAGAACATGCGTTGACTATTTTAGGTTCAAATGGCTCTAAGCACTATGGGACTTAACATCTGAGGTCATCAGTGCCCTAGACTTAGAACTACTTAAACCTAACAAACCTAAGGACATCATACACATCCATGCCCGAGGCAGGATTCGAACCTGCGACCGCAGCAGCAGCGCGGTTCCAGACTGAGCGCATATAACCGCTCGGCCACTGCGGTCGGTGACTATTTTAGGCAGCTAGTCATGTAGATGTGAAGGTATGCAGCGACGAAGAGGCCTGCACGGGACAGACTCGCGTGCAGAGAAGCATGAAAGTAGTCTTCGTGCTAAAGACCAAAACAAGAACAACAACAGCATCAGACTTCCATGAGCTAGCGAAACATGTTTATAAATAGATGTCATTGAAATTCATGGAATCGGCAAATACTCCACGAGGTGAGTAGCAAAATGCGATTATTTAACATCGAAACATGAACTACATAGGAATATACCCATCGATGTTAAAACCGATCAAGAGGAGTGGTAAGCGCTTCTCAAGATACGAAATCATAGCACGAACAGGTTCAGTGCGTTTTATCTTAGACACTAGTCTTGCAAAGTACATTACATGAAGATTATATGCACTGGATTACGATAGAAATTAACGTAATCTAGAAAGGCTACTGACGAAATTTTAAGCTTTACCCGAATTTCTGATGCTTCCGTTACTCACGTTCGTCTACTAAGTTACACTGAGATAGCACGTAAGAGAGAAGACTAAAAAAAACACAGAAATATTATAAACAAATAATTCATTAACAATGACTAAGATGACAGTCAGTTGCTACATGACATTCTATTAGAAAGAAGTTTAGTATCCTGTTATTCACCATGCCCCGTCATATAACATGGAGTTCTATTTTTACTTACAAGGAGCGTTGAATAAGCAGTACAAACCATTTTTCTCCTCAGCCAGTGTCGGTTGGAAAAATGTGGAACTTGTTGTGGTACATCGTGAAATGTTCCCGCTTCAGCCCCTACAGCTACATAAATTTCCGATAGGTGGGGGCGCTATATGTAATTTTCAAAATGGCGTCTGCAACGGAGGTATGTTCCAAGCAGAGAGGTCACTGAGTTTCCTTTGGCGGAAAACCAGAAAATCGCAGATTCTCATAGTCGCTTACAGAACGTGAACAAAAGCACGGTGAGTGGTTATGCAAGGCGTCTGTCATCATTGCAAAAAGGTCGCGCAATCAGTGGAATGGTGCCACACTTCGTATCCTCCGAAGAAAAATTTCAAAGCCACACTCTTATCCAGTAAAGTCATAACGTCGATGAGCAGGGGCTCTGAAAGGTTTATTTTGTTTGATGTCCTCCCTCATGGTGGAACAATCAACTCTGAAGTGTATTGTGCTGCGTTCAGGAAATTGAAGAAACGGCGTCAGTGTACTCGTCGCCACAAAAATGCAAACGAACATCCCTTCTCCACGACACACAAGTGCTTAGACAAGTCTAAGCTCACAGTATTTCATAGGAATATTCACCCTCGTCAATATACAGTCCAGATGTCTCTCATTGCATTTGCTTGGCCCAATGAAGTATGCACTCTGCGGAAGCAGTACGTGGAGGATGAAAGGTTACTGATGCAGCAAGACGTTGGCTCAGATGTAGACCAGTACTATGCGGGCATGCAGATCTTCTCAGTAAGGCGGCGTAAGGCTGTCTTGTTGAACGAAGGTTACAAAAATAGGGTTTTGTAGCCAAATGAATGAGGAATAATGTGGTTTACTGGAATACTGAATAAACCATAACTGATTCCAGAATAAAGTATGTTACGTTCCTTATTGATCGCCCATCGTATTTATGGATTTCTATAGAATTACCGGCAATCCATAACACGAAGAAGAGGTTCCTTAGTGGGATCAATAAATAGAATTATACCTTTACTAAGTATTCGTTGCACTGTTTCATGACATAATATTGTTTCCGTGGTTTCAGTGATCCATATTTGTGCATAAGATCTCGGGACACTGAAACAAAAACGACCAACTAAAAGCTCTTCTTGATGGGCTAATCGGTTTAGTTATTCGTAATGTAGTCCTATGCATTCAAAAACGATTGTCCTACCACCAATAATACAAATTTCGATTAATAATTGTGCTCTTGTGATACCTAATGCGTTGTTGACTCAACTTACATCTACACAAATAACAAGAACTGATTACGATTTATCTCGGGCATTTATTGCACATACACTGATGAATGATTCAATGTAATCCCGAGTTGCAAAAGTTGTATTAAGAAATTAAATACCAGTTTCGTTGAAAACTAAACATTTTTGCTGCGATGGTATTTGTATCAAAACTGAAAAAATGTGGAAGAATCTTGGTTCCAGTGAAGGCAAAATTAGCAGCAAAATATGAATATTTTGTCAATATGTTCGGCCACGTACTTTCCACTCGGCGCAGTGGCTGACGGGAGCTACTGTGAATGGGAAATGCCTTTACGGTCGTTCCCATCAGCCACCGCGCCGAGTGACAACTTTGTTTGCACGTGTGATACCTAAGTTAAATTAGGAAGTAGTTACAAAACAATAGAAAAGAAATATTAAGAATTAAATTAAAAAATAAAAATAAAATGAAACTGCAGTCTTCTATACTACAACTCTTTACTTATAGATTATGACAAAAAAGGTAAGTTACGGTACTGACAAAGAAACACTCAAACGCACCAACAAAGTTAAAGGGAAAAAGAACGTAAGAACAAAGTACGTTCGGAAACCATAAAGTTTTGACGCTGGTAATATATTACAGTAGAGTGAAATGAGAGAAGCGGCGCCAGGAAGCAGTATATCAAAGATATTCTCTTGGACAGTGCACACAAATTAATCAGCAAGTTGGATACGATGATAGATGAGTTAGCAGTTTCGAATTATTTGAGCTGTCGTTACTTTACTCTCCAGAGAAACGTGCTTCACTCTCGATAGACAACTACATTGCATGACGAAAGAGTTCACGTGTGAACAGCCGAGTGTTAGTGTTCTATGGGCAGAATACTTCGGCAAGCTACTACGTTGCCATCATCAGTCCGTCAGAGCATCTTCAGGTGGAAAATTGCATAGTTACGTAGCTAGAGTTATTGAAGAGCACAGACACCTTTTTACTGCAACAGGCTAAGGGGCAATGTAGTTTATGTTACGTCTTTTGGTGATGATATTTTTTTCAATGAAGACAATTTTAAAGTTAAGAAAGACATTAATTTGTGACAGTAAATTTTACTTACAGGGACAGTAGAACTGCAAACAGAGTGCATAATGGTACTTCTGTATATCCTTCACTTCAAAGATTTTGTGCATGCATAAACTTGGTTACATTGGATATAAAGATAATTGAAACATACAATAGCTGGAGCTTGGTCATTGTTATATTAAAGGGCTGTACACACATTATGTTTTCCTTTTATTTTAAATGTGAAGGAAGCTGCAAGTGAATGTATGTGCACAATTCAGTTATTATACTGACTGTTACACTACTGGCCAATAAAATTGCTACACTAAGAAGAAATGCAGATGATAAACGGGTATTCACCGAACAAATATATTATACTAGAACAGTTGCCCATGCAGCTTCAACACGATACCACAGTTCATCAAGAGTAGTGACTCTGGCGTATTGTGACGAGCCAGTTTCTCGGCCACCATCGACCAGACGTTTTCAGTTGGTGAGAGGTCTGGAAAATGTGCTGGCCAGGGGAGCAGTCGAACATTTTCTGTATCCAGAAAGTCCCGTACTGGACCTGCAAAATGCGGTCGTGCATTATCCTGCTGAAATGTAGGGTGTCACAGGGATCGAATGAAGGGTAGAGCCACGGGTCGTAACACATCTGAAATGTAACGTCCAATTTTCAAAGTGCCATCAATGCGAACAAAAGGTGACCGAGACGTGTAACCAATGGCACCCCATTCCATCATGCCGGGTGATACGCCAGTATGGCGATGACGAATACACGCTTCCAATGTGCGTTCACCGCGATGTCGCCAAACACGGATGCGACCATCATGATGCTGTAAACAGAACCTGGATTCATCCGAAAAAATGACGTTTTGCCATTCGTGCACCCAGGTTCGTCGTTGAGCACACCATCACTGGCGCTCCTGTCTGTGATGCAGCGTCAAGGGTAACCGCAGCCACGGTCTCCGAGCAGATAGTCCATGCTACTGCTAACGTCGTCGAACTGTTCGTGCAGATGGTTGTTGTCTTGCAAACGACCCCATCTTTGACTCAGGGATCGAGACGTGGCTGCACGATCCGTTACAGCCATGCGGATAAGATGCCTGTCACCGTATTACCCTCCTGAACCCACCGATTCCATACTCTGCTAACAGTCATTGGTTCTCGACCAACGCGAGCAGCAATGTCGCGATACGATAAACCGCAATCGCGATAGGCTACAATCCGACCTTTATCAAAGTCGGAAACTTGATAGTACGCATTTCTCTTCTTTGCACGAGGCATCATAACGACGTTTCACCAGGCAACGCCGGTCAATTGCTGTTTGTGTATGAGAAATCGGTAGGAAACTTTCCTCATGTCGGCACGTTGTAGGTGTCGCTACAGACACCAACCTTGTGTGACTGCTCTGAAAACATGTGCATATCACAGCATCATCTTCCTGTCGGTTAAATTTCGCGTCTGTAGCACGTCATCTTCGTGGTGTAGCAATTTTAATGGCCGGTAGTGTATATATAAAATAAGATTAGAACACATCATAAATATATGTCGTAATTTGACGTTATTGGGAAATGAATGGGAGTGGTTAAATAACCAGCTGTGCATTGACATGGAAATGTATTAAGTAGTTTGTGAAAGCTTTTCAGAAGATAATTCGAATCTTAAACAAAAGACGTAACGTAGCCTATACTTCCATTCATCTGCAGCCGTGAATAGGCTCCTGTGCTCGTCATTGACACTATCTACGTAAGTAGTTGTCCACCTGATGACGGCGGTGTGAGCCAACGAAACGCATAATGGCAAAATTAATAACTTTAACAGGATCTGGTTTGTTGGTAACTGCACAATGAAACTGAAAGTGGACACTTGAGAGGTCGTGCTAAGGTGAACCCCCCGCGCCCAGGGGCGGGCCCGCAGCAGGTGTGGCCCGCGGCAGCTGCCGCCACGCAGCAGCCTCCGGTGCAGTCGGGCGGGGCCCGCGTGCCCGTGCTGGTGCAGAGCGCGGAATGCTAATGAGGACAGACACCTGGCGGCGCGTGGGCGGGCCCAGCCGTTCTGTGATTAGCACCCTACCGTGCAGAGCCGCGCACCACAGCGCCGACGCCTCCCGCTGCGACGGCCAATTTCCGGAGGGCAGTCCGTAGTCGCTGCAACATGTGCCTGCTACAGCCGAGTGGCAACGCTATTCACACGGGGAGGTGTTACGTCACAGAGCTGCTGAATATGTCGTGTGTACGTCACTAGCGACACGAACATGGACTGTTGCGGATGTAAGAGGATGGAGTGGCTAGGGGTGTCATGGTTCATGGGGATCAATATCGTCAACCAGCTCCCCCCTCCCTCCCCCACGAATTTTTTAAAAACATTTCGCTAGAAGCGATCGTATTTTTGGACGTACCAGTTTTGGTCTTGGAAATGAAGGGCAAAGAAAACAAAGACAAATGATGATGGTATTGGGCCAATAACCAGCCACAAATTTACTTTCAGTTCCTTTATTCAAAGGGTACCGTCACCGGTTTCGAATCGTTGTGATTCATCCTCAGGCGGTTTACACGCTTTCTTTATGACATGTGGTGTGTTTCTTACAGATTGATTGTCCTAAAATATAAATAATACATAATTATAAACGTTCCACACACAGATGGTTGCGTTACAGATTTTAGTTACATGTGACTTACGTGAAATGTAGGTTTGGAGTGTTTGTTTTCATAACATTCGCCCAGCAGATGTGAATACATTCCCACTGCATTCTTATTATTGACACTTTAGATTTGTCACTGAGAAGATTTCTATCACGCACCACATGTTTTGATACATACAAAGAGCTTACAAGCATAAGTGTATCAAAGATGCTATGATATATCATAACATTTGACGATGATGTCCTATGTTTGGAAAGGATCATATAATCATTTATACAACTGTAATGCCTTTATATTAGAACAGAGTCATTGATTTTTTATGAGTTGATATTGTTACATTAATTATAAAGTTTTTTAATATATATAGTACTGTATAGGTACAATAGTACATTATTTAATTATATTTAGCAGCATTAGAATTATAGTAACATATAAATTTGCTACTTGATCTGCAGATAGGCGTACCAATATTATTTGCTTTGGAGGTTGAAAAATAATTTTTGGAAATACCTCCAAGCGTCCCTACCGTAAATCAGGGATATACAAACTCAAATGCGGTACATGCCCAAAATTCTACATTGGACAGACAGGCAGAAGTTTTGAAATTAGAGATAAAGAACACATTGATGCTTTAAGACTTGGTAACTTGGACAAATCCGCATTTGCAGCTCATATTGCTGAAGAAAACCATTCAGTCGGAAACATTGAGGACAACTTAAAAATTTTACATCTAGCAGAAAAACGAGCCACTACGCATATATTAGAAGAAATAGAAATATACACACACAAAAACAGCACCCCAGACTATATCCTTAATGAACAAAATGGCTCTGAGCAATATGGGACTCAACTTCTGAGGTCATCAGTCCCCTACAACTTAGAACTACTTAAACTTAAGTAACCTAAGGACATCACACACATCCATGCCCGAGGCAGGATTCGAACCTACGACGGCAGCGGTCTCGCAGTTCCAGACTGTAGCGCCTAGAACCGCACGGCACTCCTGCCGGCTCCTTAATGAACAAACGGAGTTAGCTAACACCCCTTCCTGAAAAATCTCCAAAAATTATTTTCCAAACTCCAAAGCAAATAATATTAGTACGCCTATCTACAGATCTTTTATTTAATATAAAAATATCATCTCAAAAAAAAAGAAAGGAACTCAATCTCTCTGTACTAGTGTAAAAGGCATTACAGTTGCGTAAATGAATATATGATCCTTTCCAAACATAGGACATCATCGTCAAATGTTATGATATATCATAGCATCTTTGATACACATATGCTTGTAAGCTCTTTGTATGTATCAAAACATGTGGTGCGTGATAGAAATCTTCTCAGTGACAAATCTAAAGTGTTCAGTGAGAAAAATTTACGTGTGCAATAATAAGAATGCAGTGGGAATGTATTCACATCTGTTGGGTGAATGTTATGAAAACAAACACTCCAAACCTACATTTCACGTAAGTCACATGTAACGAAAATCTGTAACGCAACCATCTGTATGTGGCATGTTTATAATAGTATATTATTTATATTTTAGGACAATTAATCTGTAAAAAACACACCACATGTCATAAAGAAAGCGTGTAAACCGTCTGAGGATAAATGACAACGATTTCAACCCGGTAACGGTACCTTTTGAATAAAGGAACTGAAAGTAAATTTGCTTCTGGTTGCTGTCCCAACACCATCAACATTTGTCTTCAAACAACAGCCGCGGCCTCCATCATGTCATCTTATGACAAAATTGCAGAAAACAAAGAGCCTCGAATATGGCGGGGAATTATATAACTTGCAGTCTATGTTTTGCACAGTATACTTTGCAATTGCTAGCCGATGTGGAGAGGCGTGCGACCTTACAGCTTGTTATAGGTTGAACATGCCTACATCCAACAAAAATCCGATAGGTTTCGAAAAGCACAGGCAGGACCAGCAAATCATGGCTTACAAGGATACCATTCGTTAATCGGAATTTTGTAATTTCTTATAGTTATGGTACGTGAAGCTCAGATCTCAAATATTCTAAAGCAGTGCGATGCAACAGTCAAAAATTCTCTAGAAAATCGAGTTTCAACTTCTCCGATCATCTTTAATAGGCTGAAGCAAGGTCATTTCATCCACAGACATTATGCCTCTGTGTTGAAAAACTTGCCTGTCCCACAGGGGACCTGGGTTTGATTCCTCGTGCATGCAAATTTTTAATTAAAGCTGCATGTTACATGACCATTTCCGTAAAGCATAACACATGAAGATGGAAAAAAATCAGTATCGCTAGTGACTGATAACCGCTGGAAGGCTGTCTTTTTACGTGCAGTTCGAATTCCCACATCATTTAAACATATAACTCATCAAATATATGTTGTTGTTGTTGTGGTCTTCAGTCCTGAGACTGGTTCGATGCAGCTCTCCATGCTACTCTATCCTGTGCAAGCTTCTTCATCTCCCAGTAACTACTGCAACCTACATCCTTCTGAATCTGCTTAGTGTATTCATCTATTGGTCTCCCTCTACGATTTTTACCCTCCACGCTGCCCTCCAATACTAAATTGGTGATCCCTTGATGCCTCAGAACATGTCCTACCAACCGATCCCTTCCTCTACTCAAGTTGTGCCACAAATTTCTCTTCTCCCCAATCCTATTCAATACCTCCTCATTCGTTATGTGATCTACCCATCTAATCTTCAGCATTCTTCTGTAGCACCACATTTCAAAAGCTTCTATTCTCTTCTTGTCCAAACTATTTATCGTCCATGTTTCACTTACATACATGGCTACACTCCATACAAATACTTTCAGAAACGACTTCCTGACGCTTAAATCTATACTCGATATTAACAAATTTCTCTTCTTCAGAAACGCTTTCCTTCCCATTGCCAGTCTACATTTTATATCCTCTCTACTTCAATCATCATCAGTTAATATGCTCCCCAAAAAGCAAAACTCCTTTACTAATTTAAGTGTCTCATTTCCTAATCCAATTCCCTCAACATCACCAGACTTAATTCGACTACATTCCATTATCCTCGTTTTGCTTTTGTTGATGTTCATCTTATATCCTCCTTTCAAGACACTATCCATTCCGTTCAACTGCTCTTCCAAGTCCTTTGCTGTCTCTGACAGAATTACAATGTCATCGGCGAACCAAAAAGCTTTAATTTCTTCTCCATGGATTTTAATACCTACTCCGAATTTTTCTTATGTTTCCTTCACTGCTAACTCAATATACAGATTGAATAACATCGGGGAGAGGCTACAACCCTGTCTCACTCCCTTCCCAACAACTGCTACTCTTTCGTGTCCCTCGACTCTTATAACTGCCATCTGGTTTCTGTACAAATTGTAAATAGCCTTTCGCTCCCTGTATTTTACCCTTGTCACCTTCAGATTTTGAAAGAGAGTATTCCAGTCAACATTGTCAAAAGCTTTCTTTAAGTCTACAAATGCTAGAAACGTAGGTTTGCCTTTTCTTAATCTAGCTTCTAAGATTCTAGGGTCAGTATTGCCTCACGTGTTCCAGTATTTCTACGGAATCCAAACTGATCTTCCCAGAGGTCGGCTTCTACTAGTTTTTCCATTCGTCTGTAAAGAATTCGCGTTAGTATTTTGCAGCCGTGATTATTAAACTGATAGTTCGGTAATTTTCACATCTGTCAACACCTGCTTTCTTTGGGATTGGAATTATTATATTCTTCTTGAAGTCTGAGGGTATTTCGCCTGTCTCATATATCTTGCTCACCAGATGGTAGAGTTTTGGTAGGACTGGCTCCCCCAAGGGTGTCAGTAGTTCTAATGGAATGTTGCCTACTCCCAGGGCCTTGTTTCGACTCAGGTATTTCAGTGCTCTGTCAAACTCTTCACGCAGTATCATATCTCCCATTTCATCTTCATCTACATCCTCTTCCATGTCCATAATATTGTCCTCAAGTACATCGCCCTTGTGCAGACCCTCTATATACTCCTTCAACCTTTCTGCTTTCCCATCTTTGCTTAGAACTGGGTTTCCATCTGAGCTCTTGATATTAATACAAGTGGTTCTCTTTTCTCCAAAGGTATCTTTAATTATCCTGTAGGCAGTATCTATCTTACCCCTGGTGAGACAAGCCTCTACGTCCTTACATTTGTCCTCTAGCCATCCCTTCTTAGCCATTTTGCACTTCCTGTCGATCTAATTTTTGAGACGTTTGTATTCCTTTTTGCCTGCTTCATTTACTGCATTTTTATATTTTCTCCTTTCATCAAATAAGTTCAATATTTCTTCTGTTACCCAAGGATTTCTAGCAGCCCTCGCCCTCGTCTTTTTACCTACTTTATCCTCTGCTGCCTTAACTACTTCATCCCTCAAACCTAACCGTTCTTCTTCTACTGTATTTCTTTCCCCCATTCCGGTCAATTGTTCCCTTATGCTCTCCTTGAAACTCTGTACAACCTCTGGTTCTTTCAGTTTATCCAGGTCCCATCTCATTAAATTCAACCTTTTTGCAGTTTATTCAGTTTTAATCTACACATCATAACCAATAGATTGTGGTCAGAGTCCACATCTGCCCCTGGAAATGTCTTATAATTTAAAACCTATATAATTTATCTGAAACCTGTCAGTATCTCCAGGCTTCTTCCATGTATACAACCTTCTTTTATGATTCTTGAACCAAGTGTTAGCTATGATTAAGTTGTGCTCTGTGCAAAATTCTACGAGGCGGCTTCCTCTTTCATTTCTTACCCCCAATCCATATTCACCTACTACGTTTCCTTCTCTCCCTTTTCCTACTACCGAATTCCAGTCACCCATGACTATTAAATTTTCGTCTCCCTTCACTATCTGAATAATTTCTTATATTTCGTCATACATTTCTTCAATTTCTTCGTCATCTGCGGAGCTAGTTGACATATAAACTTGTACTATTGTGGTAGGCGTGGGCTTCGTGTCTATCTTGGCCACAATAATGCGTTCACTATGCTATTTGTAGTAGCTTACCCGCACTCCTATTTTTTTATTCATTGTTAAACGCGAATTCTTTACAGATGAATGGAAAAACTGGTAGAAGCCGACCTCGGGGAAGATCAGTTTGGATTCCGTAGAAATGTTGGAACACGTGAAGCAATACTAACCTTACGACTTATCTTAGAAGAAAGATTAAGAAAAGGCAAACCTACGTTTCTAGCATTTGTAGACTTAGAGAAAGCTTTTGACAATGTTAACTGGAATACTCTTTTTCAAATTTTGAAGGTGGCAGGTGTAAAATACAGGGAGCGAAAGGCTGTTTACAATTTCTACAGAAATCAGATGGCAGTTATAAGAGTCGAGGGGCATGACAGGGAAGCAGTTGTTGGGAAGGGAGTGAGACAGGGTTGTAGCCTCTCCCCGATGTTATTCAATCTGTATATTGAGCAAGCAGTAAAGGAAACAAAAGAAAAATTCGGAGTATGTATTAAAATTCATGGAGAAGACGTAAAAATTTTGAGTTTCGCCAATGACATTGTAATTCTGTCAGAGACAGCAAAGGACTTGGAAGAGCAGTTGAACCGAATGGACAGTGTCTTGAAAGGAGGATATAAGATTAACATCAACAAAAGCAAAACGAGGATAATGGAATGTAGTCAGGTTAAGTCGGGTGAGGCTGAGGGAATTAGATTAGGAAATGAGACACTTAAAGTAGTAAAGGAGTTTTGCTATTTAGGGAGTAAAATAACTGACGATGGTCGAAGTAGAGAGTATATAACATGTAGACTGGCAATGGCTAGGAAATCGTTTCTGAAGAAGAGAAATTTGTTAACATCGAGTATAGATTTAAGTGTCAGGAAGTCGTTTCTGAAAGTATTTGTATGGAGTGTAGTCATGTATGGAAGTGAAACATGGACGATAACTAGTTTGGACAAGAAGAGAATAGAAGCTTTCGAAATGTGGTGCTACAGAAGAATGCTGAAGATAAGGTGGGTAGATCACGTCACTAATGAGGACGTATTGAATAGGATTGGGGAGAAGAGAAGTTTGTGGCACAACTTGACTAGAAGAAGGGATCGGTTGGTAGGACATATTTTGAGGCATCAAGGGATCACAAATTTAGTATTGGAGGGCAGCGTGGAGGGTAAAAATCGTAGAGGGAGACCAATAGATGAATACACTAAGCAGATTCAGAAGGATGTAGGTTGCAGTAGATACTGGGAGATGAAGAAGCTTGCACAGGATAGAGTAGCGTGGAGAGCTGCATCAAATCAGTCTCAGGACTGAAGACCACAACAACAACATATTAAACCTACTCCCCCATTACCCCTATTTGATTTTGTATTTATAACCCTGTATTCGCCTGACCAAAAGTCTTGTTCCTCCTGCCACCAAACTTCACTAATTCCCACTATATCTAACTTTAACCTATCCATTTATCTTTTTAAATTTTCTAACCTACCTGCCCGATTAAGGGATCTGACATTGCACGCTCCGATCCGTAGAACGCCAGTTTTCTTTCTCCTGATAACGACGTCCTCCTGAGTAGTCCCCGCCCAGAGATCCGAATGGGGGACTATTTTACCTCCGGAATATTTTACCCAAGAGGACGCCATCATCATTTAACCATACAGTAAAGCTGCATGCCCTCGGGAAAAATTACGGCCGTAGTTTCCCCTTGCTTTCCGCCGTTCGCAGTACCAGCACAGCAAGGCCGTTTTGGTTATGTTACAAGGTCAGATCAGTCAATCATCCAGACTGTTGCCCTTGCAGCTACTGAAAAGGCAGCTACCCCTCTTCAGGAACCACACGTTTGTCTGGCCTCTCAACAGATACCCGTTCGTTGTGGTTGGACCTACGGTACGGCTACCTGTATCGCTGAGGCACGCAAGACTCCCCACCAACCGTAAGGTCCATGGGTCATGTGGGGTGGGGGGAATATATATTAATTAACAAAAATTTAACTGCAGTTCTGATGAGAACTAGCAGATAGCCTTATATAACAAGCAAAAATAGAGATTACATTGCAAAAATAAATTTTTTATTACTTGCCTTTTATAAACTATTGTTATTGATATTTTGGTTATAAAAAAGCATTACACTATTGTTTTTCATTTTTATGTATTTTATGCTTCACGAAAGTCCGCTCGGTCCGCCGCTCGTGGTCTCGCGGTAGCGTTCTCGCTTCCCAAGCACGGGGTCCCGGGTTCGATTCCCGGCGGGGTCAGGGATTTTCACCTGCCTCGAGATGATTGGGTGTTTGTGTTGTCCTCATCATTTCATCATCATCCAGGAAAGTGGCGAAATTGGACTGAGCAAAGGTTGGGAAATTGTACGGGCGCTGATAACCACGCAGTTGAGCGCCCCACAAACCAAACAAACCAAAACGAAAGTCCGCTTGGAACATGGACCTACGTTTAAAAATTTGCATTAGTCAACAATCTAACAAACGCCAACTAATAGCAAACGAAGGTTCTACCACAGTTCCATACTGCCTATCTATCGATATAGCGATCTCACTTTAGGCTATTGAATATTCTCGGAAAACTTCAGTCGTTCTTCTCAAGACATTTTGAGAGTTGAATCTAATTGCATTCGGAAATAGTAATTGTGTTCTGAATTTCACGTATCATATATATAATAATACTGCCATGTCGCCTCCCTGTTAGTAAGGCAAGACAGGAAAACAAAGACAATACCTAAGGAAATAATAACAGAAAGAATGACTCCTCAAACAAGGAAGTTATCACGTATGTTCATTGTTTATTAACCTTTTGACGGAATGCTACTTCATTAGCAGTATTGTCCCGCTCCGCAGGTAAGTGCCACTACAAAGATGTCGATAAGTGCCTAACTACCCTCATATATGGCATGTGGCGCCGGTTCTCCCACTGTATCATTCATGTTGTTCTTCTCAGACACTACGACTGGACATGCATGTGAAATAAAGTTACGAGCCACTGTTTTAAAGCAAACTAATAATGATACAGGAACGTAATTAGCGTGGCCCTCTCTTCACACTTTAATAGGCGGTTACTGTTATTATACGTTATTACCATCCACCCTATCCTAAACACCTTGCTGTCTTGTTGCCATTTTGTGTAATTTGAGAAAATGTTCTGGAGAACCACATCTTCACTATCAAGGTGAAGGATAAGTAAAAGTATGTCACAGGGGTGACCGAGCAGTTCTCCGTATTGCTGGTAGAGTGCAGTCTTCCTTCGGCGTTGAATTAGGAGGGAGAGCGTAGCGAGCCTGTTGCTCTGGCCAACTTTTATCCCCGCGAAACATTCTCGGTGCTCATTACGTAGCAGACAGAGTGGAATAGTGTTGGCTCGGAGACGCTACACTGAGAAGAAGTCTCCGCCCCTATCCGGCACCCAGTATGCGATTTCCATTAGATCACCGCGGACACAGTTTTTCACTATAGTTAAATAAATGTTCGTTCAACACTATTAAAGTTACTTTCTACAAAATTTACTATCTGTACTAGTATTAATTCTTTTATTTCAGTCCAGATTATAGAAGATTACTGGTCTGTGGGTACATACCGTTTCTTTCTTCACTAAATTTCACCGTTCCAGAGAACGGTACCACTCACGTACAAACAAAATAATGACGATCATTCTAGTTTCTATGCATCATTTAAGGCAAAACATATGAAAACTGACGCACGTAAATACAGAGCGTTCACGGGATTTTCCGTGATGTGCGAAAGAAATGGTCAACCATAACTGTTTCGACTCAACCATCAATCCACAGCTACTTCTATTGTGAACCCTTTACTCCACAGGGACCGGCGGAAACTAGGAGAGGTGATTAAGGGGCGGGAGTAAGACAGCGTATTGATACGTCTACATGTCTGCAGGCCTGTGTTCAGAATCGTAGTGCTAAGAGAAATACTAATAACAGTGTGTGCACATAACAATTTTATATTTTGTAAACGGAAATGTGAATGTCGTGTGGCTAGGGCCTCCCGTCGGGTAGATCGTTCGCTGGGTGCAAGTCTTTCGATTTGACGCCACTTCGGCGACTTTCGCGTCGATGGAGATGAAATGATGATGTTTAAGACAACACATCATCTAGTCCCTGAGCGGAGAAATCTCCGATCCAGCCGGGAATCGAACCCGGGCACTTAGGGTTGACATTCTGTCGCGCTGACCACTCAGCTGCCGGGGGCGGACATTTTGTAAATTATGACGTTGACAGAGTTCTGAAAGCTTTTTGCTACTATAGACTTTAAATCAGTTGCGTGACCAAAGTATTTCTCAAATGTTTTGAAAATTATTTTTCCAAATGCTCCATCTCTCATAAAGGCAATTTCTTGGGATTTATGATAAAGGGATGTGGCGCGCACTCATGCAACCAAATTATTGTTCTTGTAGCATACTGTTTGGTATATTTAACTGGAATGAAACAATCTGATATTATTCCAATTAATATTTTATACTTTTATTGTAATTTTGTAATTGTTAGACCTTTGGCAAGATGAAATTGGGGTATATTTACATTCGGAATGTGTGTGTGTGTGTGTGTGTGTGTGTGTGTGAAAGAGAGAGAGAGAGAGAGAGAGAGAGAGAGAGAGAGAGAAAGAGTAAGTAAACTGGGACCTCCGCACGCACACTCCCGAAACCCAACGGATCAGCAGCTCAGCATAGTATAAGGTATTTATTGCCAATGATACACCGTCCGAATACGGAGTCTTTTATTTTTCACAGCCAAAGCAGGCAAATACCACACGATGTGATGTATCTAAAAAAAATCTAGAAATGTGACATTATTGCCGGCCGGTATGGCCGTGCGGTTCTAGGCGCTTCACTCTGGCACCGCGTGACCGCTTCGGTCGCAGGTTCGAATCCTGCCTCGTGCATGGATGTGTGTGATGTCCTTAGGTTAGTTAGGTTTAAGTAGTTCTAAGTTCTAGGGGACTGATGACCACAGATGTTAAATCCCATAGTGCTCAGAGCCATTTTTGACATTATTGTTACTGAACAGAATGTATTTGAGGAAATCCCCAAGGTTCAGTTCTAAGACCATTGTTACATTTTTTATTTGTAGAAATCATCCGTTTAGCTTCGTTGCAAGTCATAAGTAAAATATATATTCTTAATCCCCAATTGGCCTCCTGTCTATCAGTCAAAGAAAACAAGATAAACCACGCTTTCATTTCGCAAATCAATAGATTTGATGTAAGTGAGGATGTAAAAACTTGTATATTCTCTCTCTGTTTACTGTCTATACTACAGTAAACATATATTGTAGATACGCGTTTCTCAAAAATGTTGTGGGTTGGCAAGAGAACCAACACCGGTTTACCAGAGGAAGCAGAAGGCACGCAGTTTAGCTCACGCAGGCTGGCGTGAGGTCTGGAACAGGACAAGGAAATTAGACTTTAGAAAAACGGACGTAGTTGGTGGAATACTTAACTTTAATCCATTAACGATGAGCGTCGCCCTTGACGGTACATGATTACAGTATCAATAGTAACTGGTACTGGCGCCTTGCTAGGTCGTAGCAAATGACGTAGATGAAGGCTATGCTAACTATCGTCTCGGCAACTAAGAGCGTATTTTGTCAGTGAACCATCGCTAGCAATATCGGTTGTACAACTGGGGCGAGTGCTAGGAAGTCTCTCTAGACCTGCCGTGTGGCGGCGCTCGGCCTGCAATCACTGATAGTGGCGACACGCGGGTCCGACATATACTAACGGACCGCGGCCGATTTAAAGGTTACCACCTAGCAAGTGTGGTGTCTGGCGGTGACACCACATTCCTCCCCCGAAAATCGGCGCACGGTTGTGGCATAAGGCTTCCACCCGCCGTGGGGAGATGTTGACGTATGCGACGAGGTGGGGAGCCAAAGCACCCTGCCATTCGGACCGCGGGGAGCGAGGAAACGCCTGAAAACCTGCTCCAGGGTGCACGCCAACATGCGGTGTATGCGCCCGTAGAGAGACAGGAGGGGCCGAAGGGTCGACCTCCATCGGGCCGGGGCACCCGACGGGCGAAGACGACGTATGGTCCAGAGTGGGCAAGAGTTCCACGTCGGAGGACAACAGGTCACGGGAAGCGATCGGCGGCGCGTGACCCAGGGAGGCGCCCGGCGGTTGCAGCGACGCATCCACTGCGGGCGTCGCCGGCGGGAGAACAGGCGGCGGCGGCGGCGGCGGCGGCGGCGCGTCGCCATGAGGCAAAATGGAAGGCAGCGTCGGTAACAACTGGGGCTGAGGCGAGCCAGTAGATGGGTCCCCAGGGCGCTGACCGGACGGCACCGTCGCTCAAAGCAGACGGGGAGCGGCAGATCCCGTGCGACGACAGAGGCGCAGCTGATTGAGATGCCGACGCACCTCACCAGAGGCCCCCAAAAACCAGATACATAGCGCAGCCGAGGCAGCGAAGAATGCGCCCTTCGAGCCAACGCCGTGAGCCTCGATAGTTGCGGTAGTAGACAACGTCGTCTGGGGCAAAAGCAGGTGTCTGCTGCTGCACAAGAACCTGATGCGGCGGATGTAGCAAAGACATCAAGGTGCGATGAGGGCGACCGTGGAGCAACTCATCCGGCTAGCGACCATCTCGGGGCTGAGAGCGATACGAGGACAAAAAGAGGAATAACGCGTCCTCCCGAGAATGCGACTCTTTCAACTTCAACATCTGTGACTGGAAAGTACTGACCAATCGTTCAGCGGCACCGTTTGACTGTGGCGAAAACGGCACGGACGTCAGATGTTGAATACCATTGGCCTTGCAGAATGACTTAAATTCGGCGGACATGAATTGTGGGCCATTGTCGGAAACAATAGTCTTTGGAAGACCTTCAATGCAAAAGTTAGCGGATAACGCTTGGATGGTGGCAGATGACGTCGTGGAAAACATCCGGACAACAAAAGGAAAATTACTGAATGAATCTACCACAACAAACCATCGAGCATTCCACAATGGGCCAGCAAAATCGATGTGTAAGCGTTGCCAAGGGGAAGTGGCTTTTGGCAATGCAAAGAATTTCCGCAGTGGTGCTGATTGTTGTTCGGCACACACCATGGAAGAAGAACACATATTCGTAATCGCGGCATCGATTCCGAACCAAGTACAGTGTTGACGAGCAAGTTGTTTCGTTCGCACTATGCCCCAATGACCTTGGTGGAGCAGCTGTAAGACAGAGGACTGTAACGAACTTGGGACCACGACCCTGGACTGATCGTTATCAGAACGCAACAACAAAACACCACGTTGTACAAAAAGTCTCTCCTTGTGAGCAAAAAATCGGCGAACCAACGGATCCCCAATCCGTGACTTTGACAAGGGCCATTGCGTAGCAACAAAACGCAGAACGGTAGCAAGGACAGGGTCGGCAGCTGTGGCTGTAGCTACACGAAGAAAATCAATCGGAAATGATTCGACCACGTCATCGGTTTCCGAATCAATGAACGTGCAAGCAAGTTCGGAGGAATCGAATGCTCTATCCTCAGCAACAGGCAAACGGGACAACGCATCGGCGTTTCCGTGCTTAGCAGTGGACCAATACAAGATATCGTAGCGGTACTGCGAGAGGAAAATAGACCAGTGAATGAATTTTAGCGCTGTACGTGGAGGTACAGGCTTGGTCGGATGAAAAAGCGATGTCAAAGGTTTGTTGTCTGTGATGATGGTAAAGTGACGACCATACAAGAAATCATGAAACTTTGTAACACCAAATACGAGATCGAATGCTTCTTTCTCGATCTGTGAATAATTTCTTTGCGCAGACAAGAGGAATTTGGACGCAAAGGCAATAGGGCGATCGTGTGATCCATCTTTGTGCGCAAGCACAGCACCGATCCCGAAGTCCGATGCATCCACCATCAACAAAAGGGGCTTCTGGGGATCGAATGGCGTAAGGCAAGTATTGGAAAGCAACGCCGATTTGAACTGGCGAAAGGCGCGTTCGCATTCCGTCGTCCAGACGAACGGAACACCTTTACTGCGTAAGCGATGAAGCGGAGCTGAAATGGAAGAGGCGTGTGGGATATATTTATGATAATAGTTGATTTTTCCCAGCACACGTTGTAGCTGCTTCAAATTCTGCGGCGAAGGCAAGTCTTGTATGGCACGGAGGTGCTCTGGACTGGGATGTATGCCTTGGGCATTGAATACATGTCCCAGATAGGGTAAGTCACGGGCATTTGTCTTTCCGCAAGCGAAGACCATTTTGTCGCAAGACCTGAAATAATGTTCTGAGATTGGCTAAATGTTCTTCTTCCATCTTTCCGATCACAATATCGTCCTGATAGTTTTCTGCAGTGGGGACCGACGCACAAACAGTTTGTAGATATTGCTGAAACAATGCAGGGGCGTATGCACACCCGAATGGCAGTCGTTTGAATCGATACAAACCAAGATGCGTGTTAACCACCAAAACGCGCTGGGATTCGTCGTCCACCGGTATTTGCAAGTACGCATCTGCTAGGTCCAACTTCGAAAAATATTTACCCAGGCACAGTTTGTCAAAAAGATCCTCTGGGCAGCGTAAAGGAAAAGTTGCAGTCACTAGTTGTGGATTCACTGTTGCTTTGAAGTCCACACAAAGCCTCAATTTTACGGAAGGTTTTGGCAAAATTACTAAGGGTGATGCCCAGAGAGAAGCCTGCACACATTCAATTACACCTTGTGATTCCAAATCGTGTAATGTTTTTGCGACCTCATCATGCAATGCATGGGGAACATTGCGTGCTCTGAAAAATTTCGGTTGCTTGTTTACTTTCAGTTCCAAATGTGCTTTATAGTTCTTAGCGCAACCGAGGCCTGGTGCAAAAATGTCTGCAAACTCTTCACATAGACGAGAAACACTGTCTGAAGACACAGTCTGGTTCACTGATAGGACCTGATTTACTATAGACAAGTTAAACAACTGAAATAAACAAGTTCACTGCAGAAGAAGAACGAAGAACGTACAATGACAAGTTTTGTTTGTCCCTTGTATGCTGCAAGAAGGCTGCACTGTCCTAACACAGGGATATGCTGACCGGAATAGCTAGTTAGCTTAACATTTGGGGCACGCAACTGAGGTGTGCCCAGCTGTTTGTACGTGTCTTGATTGATCAGTGAAACTGCAGCTCCGGTATCGAGCTGGAATGGTATAACTTTACCATTAATGTTCAAGCCTACAAAAAGTTTATTGTCCTGTTGACGACAAGAGCGACTGTCTCGTGCATTGTGAACTGACACTGGTACAAAATCACTTGTGACTTGACGGGAGTGCCGGCGACGTCGACGCACACTATTTGTGGGACGAACACAGTCACTGTTAGAGAGAGTGGCACTGGGTGGAGTGGCATGAACTATATGAATTTCTGTGGGCGAAGTGTCGCGAGCGGAGTATCCTTGGTTCGATTTCGATTCCGGCGTGAAGCAAATGGCCTAGAATGGTTTTGAGCTTCCGATCTGAGCTTTTCCTGGCAAACATGTCCTTGAACATGTCCTTTTTTATTACAGTAAAAGCAAATAGCTTGGCGTGACGGGCAATTCTCACACGAATGTCTAGTAGCACACCGCGGGCATGATTTTAGCACTGCACTTGCTTGCCGGCGCGGTACACGTGGCTGAGAGCCTGGCGGCAGCGGCGCGGTCGGGCGCGAGGACAGTTTACTGTTCCGTGCAGCTCGCCCAGCGGGCCGGTTAACCTGACACATGTGTGGCGAAGTTTCAAATGATTCCTGAGCAAAGTCAAGTGGGTCCTGCCGATCCAATATGTCCATCACATGTTGAAGGGAGGGATTGACTAGTTTCAAAATCTGTTCCCTTATACGAACATCAGAAACGTTCTGTGCAATTGCATCACGCACCATAGTATCTGAATAAGGGAGTCCACATTGACACTCAAAAGCACAATCCCTGGTAAGGTCTTGCAAGGTTGCAACCCACTCCCTATTAGTCTGACCTGCCGTACGTTTTGTACGAAAGAAAGTATACTGTTTGGCAACTACATTGACTGATTCTTTGAAATATGTATCTAATGCAGACAAAATTTAACCGTAGGACAGATGCTACGTCGCGTCAGGGAAATAATTTGACTATCACACGGTATGTGTGCACCCCGATGGAGGACAATAAAAAAGGCTGCCGCTCATTATCCTGAATTCTGTAGGCGGCGAGATGGAATCCAAATTGGCGTGACCACTCCGTCCAGCTTTCCAGTGCAGAATCAAAAGGACGAAAAGGTGGTGCAACTGCGTTTTGTGGCTGCATTAGCGGTGGAGCGGCGGCTGCCGCATCGTTTTGCATTGCACGTTGACCCTGGACGAGCTGTCCAAGGGCATCCAGTAAGGCCTGCGTCTGCTGATTCTGTAAGCGATAAAATTCGGACAGTACATCCGGAGATGGTGGCGAAGCCATTACACAAGTAAATCAGGGCAGTATAGTTACGATCGCGGTGTGGCCTCGTCGCCAATGTTGTGGGTTGGCAAGAGAGCCAACACCGGTTTACTAGAGGAAGCAGAAAGGGACGTGTTTTAGCTCACGCAGGCTGGCGTGAGGTCTGGAACAGGACAAGGAAATTAGACTTAGGAAAATGGACGTAGCTGGTGGAATACTTAACTTTAATCCATTAATGATGAGCGTCGCTCTTGACGGTACATGATTACATTATCAATAGTAACTGGTACTGGCACCTTGCTAGGTCGTAGCAAATGACGTAGCTGAAGGCTATGCTGACTATCGTCTCGGCAAATAAGAGCGTACTTTGTCAGTGAACCATCGCTAGCAATGTCGGTTGTACAACTGGGGCGAGTGCTAGGAAGTCTCTCTAGACCTGCCGTGTGGCGGCGCTTGGTCTGCAATCACTGATAGTGGCGACACGTGGGTCTGACATATACTAACGGACCGCTAACGATTTAAAGGCTACCACCTAGCAAGTGTGGTATCTGGCGGTGACACCACAAAAAACTTATTAAAAGCGAATTATATAGAATCACACATAAAGCCAATAGATCTCTTTCGAAATTGAAACGAGCCAAACGTGTTTGATGACCGAACAAAAGAACTTTTATTTAGTCGCACGACTGAGAGGACTGGATCAGGTCTTCAAAAGAGACTATAAGAAGAACAAAAATAAAAAGAAGAGTAATGCAGCAATTAGGTTATGGTAAGGGAATTACGTTACGAAAGGAGACACTAAAAGTAGTAGATTAGATTCTGTTTAGGACAGCAAAATAACTGACGGTATCAAAAGTAAGAAGGTTATAACATCCAATAGCAAGTGAAGCTTTTGTGATAAAGTGGAAAACGTTAACAATTAATTTTAAGAATTGCATTTTGCATATGTTACATAATTATTGACTGAATTTAAAAATTAGAGACGCCGTTCTAATCTGCTGATTAAGACGTATAATCTTACGTTGCGGTTTTTACAGAGTATGAAAAGCATTACTGTTAGAAACTCTGTATACATCTTAAGGCCATGAAGTCGAAATCACGGTGTACAAATACCCGGAATTTATTCATCCATTACTTGAGAATGAGAACACTTAACTACCTCCATCAAGCTTTAAACTTAATTTCATACCTTTAAGAAAGTTTTTCTCTGTGGCAAGCCCCCCTTTTTTTATTACTAACTCAATTTGCAATACATTTTGCCGAGAGTGTCACATACACTACTTAATGTATCTGTAAAATTATATCAATGTACAATACATAGCTCGGGAGATAAACACTGAGATACAAACACTGATATGAGCGTCAGACAAGCTTTTGCTTGAAAAGGAACGCAAATTACCCAAACTACACTCATCTATTACTTCATAATTAGCGACTTCCAACAAACTTTAAACATAATGTTGAAAGCTATTCTTAACTTTTTCTCGCTTATTTTCTTAACGTCAGATATTTAACAATTAATTTATTCGTAAAATATTCCGAAGTTTAAAGCCGTTTTCTACATTCGTTAAAGAAGTGGGGATTTACAGGTTTCGTTTAAAGGAAGTGGTAGATGGATGCGGAACGCCAGGAAGCAACAGTGAACAGTTAATTTGGCAATGGAGAGAAGTGTGACGGGCAAAGATTCTAAAAATTGTCTCCAATAAACAGAGACAGGCGCATACAGTTTCAGTTTATAATGAACGCACTTTTGTAGGATAAAAATGTATGAATGGCTGCATAAACTCACTCTTCGAACAGAAAATCGTAACAACTACTTAAACTTCCCGTAACATTATGTATTTTCAATAATTTCTTTCCCTTGTATTTATTTTTTATTTGCTATTATTTCTCTGGTTTGCTGCCTAGAAACAAAAGCAGGCCGAGTAATTACTACTAAAATCGTATACATACCAGTAGGAGAAGAAAAAAATACATCGTGAAATACATACTAGAAACAAAAAATTATTGTATATCAATAGCCTAATTTAAATTTAAGTTAAAGCTATCATTTGATCCGGATATAAAACCGCAATAAATACCTTTTACCAAAGCGTAAACTCATGAGCTTCATCTCCGTGACACATGCTGCGTGTTCCCAGATGCGCTACGTGCCAGTATATACCACGTGTCTTCTTCTGTGTTTAACAGTTCGTTGCATTTAATTGTACTGGCGTGATATATTTCTCAGTGGTTGTCTTGCACTTTTTTCAGACTACGACCTTACGGTATCAGCTCGCAACTTGAGTCCACTAAGAGGGCTCTCTCTTTCCTGCAGTTTCTGGAGGCTGCTTCCGGAACGTTACGTCACTCTCATATCCCCCACTTATATCCGAAACGCACAGGGAGTGATCCCCTAACCGGACCCTCGATGGGCTCTCCATTTATACGCATCAAACGCGGACTTACATTTTGTTGTAGCTGTTGTTATTGTGGTCTTCAGAGCTGAGACTGGTTTGATGCAGCTCTCCCATGCTACTCTATCCTGTGCAAGCTTCTTCATCTCCCAGTACCTACTGCAACCTACATCCTTCTGAATCTGCTTAGTGTATTCATCTCTTGGTCTCCCTCTACGATTTTTACCCTCTACGCTGCCCTCCAATACTAAGTTGGTGATCCCTTGATGCCTCAGAACATGTCCTACCAACCGATCCCTTCTTCTAGTCAAGTTGTGCCACAAAATTTTCTTCTCCCCAATTCTATTCAACTCCTCCTCATTAGTTATGTGATGTACCCATCTAATCTTCAGCATTCTTTTGTAGCACCACATTTCGAAAGCTTCTATTCTCTTCGTCTAAACTATTTATCGTCCATATTCACTTCCATACGTGGCTACACTCCATACAAATACTTTCAGAAACGACTTCCTGACACTTAAATCTATACTCGATGTTATCAAATTTCTCTTCTTCAGAAACGCTTTTCCTTGCCATTGCCAGTCTACATTTTATATCCTCTCTACTTCGACCATCATCAGTTATTTTGCTCCCCAAATAGCAAAACTCCTTTACTAATTTAAGTGTCTCATTTCCTATTCTAATTCCCTCAGCATCACCAGACTTAATTCGACTACATTCCATTATCCTCGTTTTGCTTTTGTTGATGTTCATCTTACATCCTCCTTTCAAGACACTATCCATTCGGTTCAACTGCTCTTCCAAGTCCTTTGCTGTCTCAGACAGAATTACAATGTCATCAGCGAACCTCATAGTTTTTATTTCTTCTCCATGGATTTTAGTACCTACTCCGAATTTTTCTTTTGTTTCCTTCACTGCTAAAATGTAATCCGAGGGTGGCTTGCTATGAAGGGCAAGAAAACTGGGCCTAGAATATCGTGGACGTGCCGCTGTACTGTAATGTTGCCGCTGATGACAGCGAAAGTTATCCTGCTATGAAAAGAAAAGGAACCCCAGATCATCACTCTTGGTTGTCCGGACACATGGCGAGCGACATTCAGGATGTTCCACCAACGCTGTCTGGGTTGTCTCCAGACACGACTTCTCCGGTCATCGTCGATGATTTCTAAGCGGGTCTCATCACTGAAGACAATCCTACACCGGTCAGTGAGCTTCATGGTCGAATTACCATCTCGTTTCAAGAGCTGCTCCACCTGCATTGTTAGAAGCGGTCGTACATAAAAATGATGTCTGGTCCAGAGGCACCCCTGCAACTCATGGGGAGGGAGCACAGTTTCACAATATCATTAACAGCGACTGTACCATGCTCATAGATATGGAAATACTAGGGCTGGTACTCCCATGTAGCGATTTTATTTAAATTACCTGTACTATAGGGTTTGATTTTAAATTACCCACCGCGTAATGAAGTAGAAAGTTACACAGACATTGGTATAAGCAGTTTAGTAGAAAGTGACGGAAAGTCATTTCTGTCCTCAAGTATAGGTAATACTTAGTATTTTTTCAAGAATTTAGTTCTGTCTTGGTCAAAGAAATCAGATGCATTTACTAATGAAATAAACCTTTGTTATCCCACTCTTAAAATTTTTTCAGCCACAAAACTCTTAACATGTTTCCCATATTTTGCATGTTATCAGTTGAAGACAATCCTACACCGGTCAGTGAGCTTCATGGTCGAATTACCATCTCGTTTCAAGAGCTGCTCCACCTGCATTGTTAGAAGCGGTCGTACATAAAAATGATGTCTGGTCCAGAGGCACCCCTGCAACTCATGGGGAGGGAGCACAGTTTCACAATATCATTAACAGCGACTGTACCATGCTCATAGATATGGAAATACTAGGGCTGGTACTCCCATGTAGCGATTTTATTTAAATTACCTGTACTATAGGGTTTGATTTTAAATTACCCACCGCGTAATGAAGTAGAAAGTTACACAGACATTGGTATAAGCAGTTTAGTAGAAAGTGACGGAAAGTCATTTCTGTCCTCAAGTATAGGTAATACTTAGTATTTTTTCAAGAATTTAGTTCTGTCTTGGTCAAAGAAATCAGATGCATTTACTAATGAAATAAACCTTTGTTATCCCACTCTTAAAATTTTTTCAGCCACAAAACTCTTAACATGTTTCCCATATTTTGCATGTTATCAGTTCCTTTCCCGTTTAGTATTCATAATCATTATCATTTACTATATTCGGCTGTAATATACAGGTTGTATCATAAAAAATCACCCGATTTGGTACGTCTACATTTCTGAATCTAATAAACGTCAACAATGAATTTTGTTTTTTGGTGAACGGAAAACTCAAAAAGTTTTATTTCATATCTTTTCATAGGCGTGCAATGCGCCCCCGCCCCCCCCCCCCCCCCCTCCAGATCTCCCCTTGAGATGCACGGCATACGTCAATGCGGTATTAATATTGTTCCCACACTGCAGCGAGTATGTCTTGGATAAGAGCTTTCACAGCTGGCGTTATGCGATGTCTCATTTCATTCACTATTATTGGTAAATGCACATAAACAGAGTCTTTTATAAACCCGAAGGAGAGCTTGGAGCAGCTGAACTTTGTGTGATTCATAATCACATACAGTCACGTCCGGTATCCTTGGAGGCCAGTAATGTAAGGCTGAATCATTAGGTTCAGTGCGACCTATCCATCGTTCAGTAATCCTTTGATTTAAATATTGCGCCACTTCCAGATGCCAGTGTGGCGGTGTCCCATCCTGTTGGTATATGAAGTCGTTCGAATAAGTCTGCAACTGCGGGGAAAGAAAGCTCTCAAGCATATCGAGACATATGCTTCATGTAACAATGTTCTCGGCAAAGAAAAATGGACCCTACACCATTTCCCGTGAAACTGCAGAAAACAGATTAAATTTTGGAAAGTTCCTCTCATGTTTCATACCCCACATTCTCAAATTATGACGGTTCACCTTCCCATTTAAATGGAATGTTGCCTCGTCTCTAAACACCAAGCGTGGAAGGAAACTGTTATCTTCCATCTTGCCATCAACAAAATTATGGACCTCCACAGTTTGTTGTTTGTCATCTTAACGAAGAGCTTGCAGTAGCCGAATTTTGTATGATTTCATGTCTACACGTCGACGCAACACACGCCAGAAGAACATCGGGGGCATGTTGAGCTGTGGAGCTGCACCGCGATCGGATTTCTGCCGACTCCTGTTGAAACTACGGCGGATTCTTTCGACGTGTGTGGGAGACACTCGGTGGCAGCCCAGAAGTTTGCCTTTACACAAACAACATATTTCTTGGAATTGTTCATGCCATCGTCTAATGCCCTGTGCTGTAGGATCCACTGCGAAAGTGACACTGAACAGTTATTACTGACCCCTACTGCACAGAGCGTAGAACACAAAACGCTTTCTCTTGTCTCGACATCATTCTTTCTACAACTGGGGGCGGCGCACACTGCTGCTACCTAGCGAGAGCTATGTAAAACTTGAGAGTTTGATTTTCCCAACAATACGTTGTTCACGCACGTGAGTTTGTCGTCAATGGTGTAGTTGTACAGTAGTGGATTTATTTTCCCATGTATGCACAACATATTAGATTTATTCACTGTCAGGATCAACTACCAGAGTTCGCACCATTAATCAGTCGTCTGCAGGTCACTCTGCAAATCTGTTAGAAGATTGTTTATATGTTTGTATGTTGGCAGCGCGATAGACTGCATCAATAACTCTGACAGCTCTGTACGCCCTCTATAAGAAACTCTGTGTGGCTGGTCGGACTAGCAGTTAGAAGTTAATAGCCAGCAGTGATGGAGGTTGGAAGTTAATAGTTAGCAGTGATGGTGGTTAGAGGTTTCAAGTGCTAGCACGAGTGGACAGTCTGAACGTGTCCGTCATGGAGATGTAATATTGTTGACGATTATATAATTTTTGGAACTGGATGTCACGGACGATTATATATTTTTTAAACTGGATGTCACGTTATTTAGGCAAAATTTGCTAACTACATTGTTTGCTCTGCAACAAAATCTTTCCTTTGCTAAGCACATACCTATTAGTAGTTAGATCCTACAGTAGTTAGAATCTTTTATTTAGCTGGCTGTATTGGAGCTTGCTGTATTGGAGCTTGCTGTATAGCTGTAATTCGTGTAATGAAGATTTTCAGTGAGGTAAGTGACTTATGAAATGTATGGGTTATTGTTAGGATTTCTTTTAGTTCAGGGCCATGCTTTTGAGTTAATTTTAAAGCAGTCAGATCGCGTTATCCCTGAATATTGCAGGTAATTAATAAGAGAAGTTTGAGTTGTGTTTGTCAGGGCAAGTTCTGTAGGTCAGGAATGAAATGATAAAGACAAACAAAGAGACAGTACGTTTAATTTCACTCAGCAGTTCAAGAACATTTAGTAAGCATTCAGCAGTTCAAGTAAAATCATATTAAGAAGTTTCAAACCGATACTGTCTTCTGCATTGCTACTTTCTTAGAGACGCCTGTGTCATCTGCGAAGAGTCTTAAAGAACTTTCGACGCTTTCTGCTAGATCGTTTATAAACTTTGTCAGCAATAACGATCTTATCACACTTCCCTGTGGTACTCCGGATATTACCTTTACATATGTCGGTCTTGTTTCCTTAAGAGTGACGGACTGAGTTCTGCCTGCAAGGAAGCTTTAAATCTAATCGCTAATCGGGTCCGATACTCCGTGAACACGTGTTTGTTTCACTAAATAGCCTTGCGGGACCGTGTCAAATGCCTTTCTGAAGTCAGGGCACATGGCATCAATACCAGCGTCGTTATATACAGCGCTGTGGATCTCATGGAGGAAAAGGGGAGCTGAGTTTCACAAAATCCCTGTTTCCGGGACGTATGTTCATTTTTATAGTTAAGAATAGCCGTTATTTAAAAACGTCATAATTCCCTAGAGCATCATACTGTGTACCTTTCAGTCCTGTTAAAAATGGTTGCTATTGTAACCGCTGTTTGACGTGGATCCCTTATTGCCTACTGCACAACGTAGCGGTCATCTGCTGCTGTAGTTGTCAATAGGCGACAACCTTCTCTACTTGATGCACCAGTGTCTGTGGTTCTAAATGCTTCCCGTGCATGCGAAACTGTGCTGTGAGCAATACCAAATTCTTGAGCTACACTCGTCACAATACATTTCCTTCGACTTTCCCGGTGGTTTTTCCGCTCGTGAATTGCTCCAGATGTTATCTTCGGGCCACGATGTAATAAAGAACATTACCACAGTGCACGGTACTTGCTCACTGATTGACGCACGCTGTTTTTTCACTTTCTGTGAACTGCCCTGTGTTACGGGGCCAGCCATATTGGATGGTATAGTCACGCTGCCCTAGCGCCATGTTATGTCTAACTTCCTTTACAACACTGTCAGACCCCCAGCAACATACTATTGCAGTTTCATTTATTTCCACCGAGCTGTTACTATGTCATATTTTTGATCTATGTCGTCTTTAAGTTTTGCAGAACAATGTAGTTTTTAATAATGGCGCTAAGAAAGAAAAATCTAAGAATTGCACGTTTCATTGCTTCAGTCACGCTTCCAGGTGCGGACCTATGGATCGCTTCTGGGTATGACATGTGTCGTTAGTGTATCTCTCCTCACCTTTTCCCCTCCCCACCGCATCCCCACCAAATATAACGTGTCCTCAACGCCGTTTTTCATGTGCCAAAGATGTCTAGTATTTTGATAACTATTTCAAAGTGTATAAAACTTTATAATAGACGAATATCAGGTTGTGTACGTAAGTTCTTCGTGCACCACTGTAACGTAACTTCCACTTGTCATGTAATTGACTGTTATAACACCAACGTTTTACAATAATAAAATTTTCGAAATATAAAGTCAATTGTGTGCGCACACCATTACCAACATTTAACTCAGCGCTACGAGACATGTTCGCAGTCGATGGCTATGCGAGCTGGAAAACTCCCCTTCCATCACTTTCCGCCTAGGTTCTGGAAGCCAATCTTTCGTTTTTTTTTTGTTTTGTTTTTTTCTTTCTTGATAGAGGGCCTTTTCTCTTGTATCTTGTTGCCTCGCTCAACTTCCTGTGACTTGCCAGTTCAACGTGTCGACCCAGGAACCGCGTCAGATTCGTTGCTGATAGCTGGTAAAGTCTGTGGACGAAAATATGGAAACGAGGCGGGAAATGCGTACCCCACATAAATGCAGATAATAGCTAAGCCTGCAGGTTATGCTATTGTATTTGTACACGAACGGCATCTCTGCAATGTCGCCAGTACACAGCAAGTGTCAGACAAGGTGAGAAAATGGTTCAAATGGCTCTGAGCACTATGGGACTTAACATCTATGGTCATCAGTCCCCTAGAACTTAGACCTACTTAAACCTAACTAACCTAAGGACATCACACAACACCCAGTCATCACGAGGCAGAGAAAATCCCTGACCCCGCCGGGAATCGAACCCGGGCGCGGGGAGCGAGAAAGCTACCTCACGACCACGAGCTGCGTACAAGGTGAGAAAAGTGTTCCGTGTAGTTGCGAGTGCATTATATCGAGTTCAATGAATTTGATTATGAGAAAAATTTTGACGACCGTATGGAAGGTGTTTGATGTTTAAATACGCAGCATATTTATATCGCATGCAAGGAAAGCAGAAAAACATTACGTGCTAAGTCACTGCGCGGACGTAAGTATGTGCTGAGTGATCGTGACGTACGGTCATTGAAGACCACTGTGACGAAAAATAAGAGAACGACCGCTATCAAAGTGAGTGTTGAACAGAATATCGCACTTGCGAACCCAGTATTCAATAAAATATCACGAAAGGAATTCCATAAGCTAAGAATTGCTGGGCAAACTGAAGTTTGAAGACCATTCATCAGTGACGAAAATTCCCTTAACGGGATAATATGGTGCCGAAGCCATAAAACCTGGACTATGATGCAATGGAAGCTGTAATTTATTCGTATGAGTCTTGTTTCACACTTTTTTCCAATTTTTTTGCCTAGTTTACATCCCAGGAGTGAAGTACGGTGTGGGTTTATTGATCTGGCCAGCCATATCGTGGCATCCAATGGGGCCCATAGGTACTCTGCAAGGTAATGTTACAGCTAAGGGTTATATGACTATTTTGATTGTCATTTCAATACTTTGATACAGCAATTGTTCTCTAGTATTGATACTGTGTTCCAAAACGACAGGGCCACACACAGCTCGCATCGTCCTGGTTTGGTTATTTGTGTATGGTGAAGTGTCGCATCTTCGTTGACCACGCAGTCACCAGATCTCAGTATTAATGAGCCATTGTAGTGTACTTTCAAAAGAAGTGTGCCTGATCGGTATCCGTCCGAATCATAGTTACTTCTTGAACTTGCCACTGTTTTACAAGAACAATGGTATGACATTCCCTTGAAATCCGTACACGGCCTGTATTTATTCATTCTGAGATTACTGCAAGCTATTTTGAATGCCAGCGGTTTTCCTATATTGTATTAGACATGGTAATGCGTTGTGTTATTGGTATTTCCATAATTTTACCCAGGCCTTTTAGGTTCTGCTCGTAAGTGACAGCCTTTCCATCGCTGGAATGTTCTCTGTATGCAGTAAGACACCAAGTTCTTCAGCGTGCGTGGCCCTCGCTCAAAGAACATATGTTACACGTAGCTCTTAGCTCTTAGAATTTCTTGACATTTTCAAGAGCCTTATTCACCGTTCGCTGATCAATCTGATTGAAATAAAATTCCTTTTGTAAAATGTTGCTGGTAGTGGATTGGGAGTGGGGGCTGGCGGTCACGCCCTGCATTACACTGAGGTGACAAAAAATCACTGGATTGCGATAACCTCTTACACAGATGGAGGTAATGTCCCGTACACAGGGTATAAAAGAGCTGCGCAATGGCGGAGCTGTCGTTTGTACACAGGTGATCGACGTGAAAAGTTTTCCGACGTGATTATGTTCGCACCACGGGAATTAATAGACTGGGAAGGAGGACTGGCAGTTGGGAACAGGTGCATGGGACACTCCATTTCGGAATCGGTTAGGGAATTCAACATTCAGAGGTCTGCAGTGTCAAGAGTGTGCGGACAATACCAAATTTCAGGCATTATTTCTCATCAAGGGCTACGCTATGGTCGATGGGCTTGACTTAACGACAAAGAACAACGGCGTTTACGTAGAGTTGTCAGTGCTAAGAGACAAGAAACACTGCGCGAAGTAAACGCAGAAGTCGATGTGGGACTTGCGATGAACGTATCAGTTAGGACAGTGAGGCGAAATTTGGCGTTAATGGGATACGGAAAGAGACGACCGACGCGAGTGCCTTTGCTAACAGCACATCGCCTACAGCGCCTGTCTTGGGCTAGTCAGATGAGTCCCGATCTCAGTTGGTGAAAGCTGACGGTTGGGTTCGAGTGTGATGCAAACCCCACGCAGCCATGCACCCTATTTGTCATCAAGGGACACTTCGTAACCTGACGATGGCTCCATAATGGTGTGGGCTGTGTTTACATCGAAAGGACTGAGTCCTGTTATGTTCGGCTAGTTGTAGGCCATTTGTAGCCGTTCATTGTCTTCCTGTATCCAAACAATGATGGAATTTTTATGGATGACAATGCGCCATGTCGCCATGTCACAATTGTTTGTGGTTGGTTTGAAGAACGTTTTGGGCAATTCGAGTGAATGATTCGGCCCCCCAGATCACCCGACGTGAATCCCGTCGAACATTTATGGGGCGTAATCGAAAGGCACAACATCCTGCACCGGTAGCACCATCGCAATTAGGGACTGCTCTAGGTGCTGCATGACTCATTATTTCGGCAAGAGACTTACAACGACTTGATGAGTCCATGCTACGCCGAGTTGCTGCAATAACGCCTGTGGAAATTAGGTCCGAAACAATATTAGGAGGTATTACATGACTTTTGTCACGTCCATGTGTGACCCTAACTTAGGGGCTCACTTGGGTATTTCGAATACGTATTTATATTCACTCGGCGTGTGTTATCAGGTACTGATTTACAAACAGAAACAGTAACTGAAACTGTTAGTAGAAACATTCAACTAAAACAGCGATAAATACTAGTATTACCTCCATAACTCATTTTGTTAAAACTTGTTCAGAGCGTTGACAGTTGCCTGAAGGAAGTTGCATTTCCTCATTTTGCTTCGTTCTTCCCTCGACAGGCAACTGGCGTCCAAACTAACATCATCAGGTCGTGACTGTAATACAGGAACACTGTAGTGGCAGTAACATTTTCTCTCTGTCCGTTCGAGACCTTGTTCTCTTTCGATGGTGAAATTCGTCATTCTGTTTCGTCGTTTCGGACTGATGACAGAATTCGGGACACTGAATTCTGGTGTCATATCACGTAGGCTGTGTAACGAGCTGGCATGCTACGCAAAGCGCACGGTAATTTCTGCAATCGCGTTTAATTTCGCCAGTTATTGTCCTGCACAGGTCCATATCTCATTTGTGTCAAACAACATAGCGCGCCCGTAATAGCGCTCCCATTCATTTCGTATACTCTATCTCATTTTAACCTGGCGCCGATGATTGCTTCGCTTTCAGAGCTTAATGGAGCCTCTCTATCAGGAAAGACGTGTTGTTGACGATTCAGAATATCTCTGGAGGCAGGTTTAGATTTACAAACACAAGTGAACATTTTTCCATACCTTATCACTATTTCTCTTCTACGATAGCTGGTCAATAATCACAGTTATTGGAAGGTACTGACACAGCAGTTCCGTTTACTATTTTTGATTTCTTCATTTGCCGATTTTTAAATCAAGCATCAAATAATCTTCTAATTACTCCAAATCTTCCAAAATTAATTGCTTCCTGTTGGTCTGCGAGCTGTGATTGTAGCGTTCAGCAAAAAAGATTGGTCTGATGTAGCTCTTCATGCAAGTCAATCCTGTCCCAGTGTCTTCATCTCTGCGTAACTACTGCCAACCACCATTTATGTGAACCTGCCCACTGAAGCCAAGCCTTGGTCTGCCCCCATTATCAAAATGAGTAAGGATCAAGGAAGAGACTTCCCAGGAGATTTTGGGTACGCAATCGGACGATCTCTGACAACGGTTAACTCCGGTAAATTCTTCCAAGAAGGTGCTACGATACGTCAACAATTATGCAAGAGAACCTGTCTATGAGCAGTCCTTTTCGAGGCTAGCCGAGCACGGAATACTCATGTCCTCATTGGTAACAACCTACGAACATGTCACTTAAACACTGAGTCGATTTCGTAAGCTAAAAGTCAATGAAACTTCCTGGCAGATTAAAACTGTGTGCCCGACCGAGACTCGAACTCGGGACCTTTGCCTTTCGCGGGCAAGTGCTCTGCCATCTGAGCTACCGAAGCACTACTCACGCCCGGTCCTCACAGGTTTACTTCAACCAGGACCAGGCGTGAGTCGTGCTTAGGTAGCTCGGATGGTAGAGCATAAAAAAAAGATTGTAGAGCACTTGCCCGCGAAAGGCAAAGGTCCCGAGTTCGAGTCTCGGTCGGGCACACAGTTTTAATCTGCCAGTTGGGCGCTAGCGGCCTTGCGAAGCGGAGGTCCGATACTTCCGCCTGTGCGGCGTGTGCGAGTGTTTGTTTACTTGTGAACTTCGTCTGCGCGCGGGCTAGTAACAACGATCATGGCGAACAAGAACAGGAAAACTACATTACGATTCAATTTCTGCAAAGACTACGAACGACCAAAGGCTTTAGCAGTGGAACGATACATTCGAGAGGAAGTCAAGATACCGCCAAACGATATTGTCGGAATTCACCTGTCCATCATTAGTCAAAAATGGTTCAAATGGCTCTGAGCACTATGCGACTCAACTTCTGAGGTCATCAGTCGCCTAGAACTTCGAACTAATTAAACCTAACGAACCTAAGGACATCACACACATCCATGCCCGAGGCAGGATTCATACCTGCGACCGGAGCGGTCACGCGGTTCCAGCCTGAAGCGCCTTTAACCGCACGGCCACACCCGCCGGCGTGTCCATCATTAGTCCCACGGTGTATGTTAAGATGGTAAATAACGCGGCGTGTGAGAGAATTCTACAGGCGACACAAGCAGGTCTCCGATTTTTCCATGGTGACGGGAATGTCGGCATGGTAACTGTAGAACATGCTGGTCTGGGTGTACGGATAATACGTGTTTTGAGCTGCCATTTGTGCTCCCGGCTGACGAAGTTATCGAGGCTTTTAAGCCATACGGCACGGTACATGGTCACACGGTAGAACGCTGGACACAATTCGCCACGTACCCCGTTCTTAACGGAGTGCGACAGATCACTATTGATCTTCAGAAGCATGTACCGTCCTATCTGACAATTGGTGGTTGTCGGGCGGTGGTGATTTACGATGGTCAACCACGTACATGTTCTGGCTGTGGCCAGGAGGGACACCTCAGATCGAACTGTATGCAACGGCGGATTACGCAACTGCCTTCAGACGGGCGGGAGCCGTCGCCGGCGATGACAGTACTACCGATAACCTATGCGAAAGCCCTCACTGCGTCCGCTGTTGACCGAAAGGACACAGCCCCGGTGGAAGATCAAGATGGCAATCTCCGAAACCTTGTAGCAGACGTCGGGATGACAGAGGATGCTGCTCCATCGAACATACAATTTACGGCGACAACATCACCGAGCACAGCAATAGTACACGAAGCAGTTCCAGCCACTACGGATGCTGTTCCGTCTGGAACGTACTCTGTGACTACAACATCAGTTTCGACCGAACTCCCGCCAAATACAACGATGGGACTCGAAACACTTCCAGTTCCTACGGATGCTTTTCTGTCGGGCAGCAGTGATTCCCTATAATCTGAGGACACGGAAGGAAGATCAATGTTCCCCGAAAAGGAGGAAACGGCGGCGTCGCACGACATCTTCTCGGGATGACTCCCCGTGCCCCGATGACGATGTGCCTGTGGACCAAGACGACACAGCAGCCTCTACGAAACAGGATGGGGCAATGGAAACTGTTCGATCAGACCCGCAGCGGTCTGTCACATTGACGATACCGGGACGTGGTGATGCTGAAGAGGAATCACAGCCAGTTGGCTCTCCAGACGAAGATACTGTGGTCTGGACACGAATATATCACTGCCTGAAACGATGTGGTATGACGATATTGAGGAGGCGCCGGACGTCATACAGAGGCAGCCAGCACTCACGAAGACGGCCTAATAATTGCTGAAGGTGAAGTGAGAGGGGCGAGAGAACGTCTTCTAACTCAGCCCCCAGCGCCGATGCAGGGAGATGTTGTTGCGGCGCCTCGACATAGTGGGAGCAACGCCATGCGAACCGTATTGCGACATTAAATATAAATGACGTGCGTCCACCGGCCAAAATACACCTACTGAAGGAAACGATTTGGGTATCTGATGTGGATATTGCTTTGCTGCAGGAAGTCCACATGACTGCACTCCCATACATGGCATGCTACCAATCCTATTCGTCACATGGAGATCACAATGGGAGTGGGGTGGCAGTTCACGTGCGAGATGGCTTCCCAGTGGAAAACGTGTGTTATTTTCCCTCGGCCAGGGGAATGGCTTTCATGAGGTTTGGGACACGCATCATCAATCTTTATGCTCCGTCGGGAAATAATCGGCGGCAGGAAAGGGCGCGATTTTATGCAGAAGACATTGCACCACTATTCCATGGACGTTATGAATGTGTAATAATTGGTGGAGATTTTAACTGTGTTCTCAGCCAGAAAGACCAATGGCCACAAGCAAACATCTGCCAGGAGTTGCGAATCGTTGTCAATGACCTTGTACTTAGTGACACGTGGGAATTACGACATGGCGATGCACCGGGATACACGTATGTGACAAGTCATTCGGCGAGCAGATTAGATCGCATTTATATCTCACGGGCTCATGCAAATGATGTCTAGGACGCGGAACGCTGGCCATTGGCATTTTCCGATCACAGCGCTTACATCTGTACGGTGCGTCTTCCCTGTAGAGGTGTGTGGAACAGTAAGGCCCCGTGGAAACTAAACATTCAACATCTACATGATCCTGAATGCCGTCAACGGATCCTTGAGACATGGACGATGTGCGAGTGAAGATTCAAATGGTTCAAATGGCTCTGAGCACTATGGGACTCAACTGCTGAGGTCATTAGTCCCCTAGAACTTAGAACTAGTTAAACCTAACTAACCTAAGGACATCACAAACATCCATGCCCGAGGCAGGATTCGGACCTAGCGGTCTTGCGGTTGCAGACTGCAGCGCCTTTAACCGCACGGCCACTTCGGCCGGCTGCGAGCGAAGGATTGGAAGGTATGCGACGATGCTTGATTGGTGGCTGACTTGTGCTAAACCGGCGCTTCGCCCTACCTTCATCTCATATAGCAGGGAGATGGCAGAATGGCGCCGCCGTACGACCGACTTTAATTTTGCAGCAATGCGCGACCTGGATGATGGTGGCCGCCGAGACAGGACATTTGGATCGAACACAAAAGGATCAAAGCTAAACTAGTGGCTGTAGCTCGGAAACATCTTCAGGGAACCATGGTGCGCGCCAGATGTCACGATAAGATAAGGCACGAGATTCCGTCTATGCACCACGTCGTGAATGAACGAAAGCACCGACAACGCGTTTTGGTACGGGAGTTAATTACCCGCGAGGACCGAAGAGTGACGCGTCAAGCGGACATTGTCTCTGCATTCGTCGACCATTACCAACACATCTATCGGGGAGAAGCAGCTCCTGTCGATGACCTCAACCGTATAGCCACGTACGTCCCCCGTACACTGACGGTGAAAGCAGCGGGAACCTTACTGGAAGCCATTAGCTGTGAGGAAATACATGATGCGATCGCACGAGTTGCGTTGAATCGGTCCCCAGGCATTGATGGGCTTCCTGCTGAATTTTATCGCGAATTTCGCAACGAAAAGGCACCACGATGGACGGAAATGTACAATGAGATGATAAATTCCGATGCGCCTATTCCACCGGCTTTTATGGAAGGCCTCTTGATGCCAGTACATAAACCGAAGCCAGGAATTACGGTCACACATTATCGCCCCATCACCCTGCTTAATGCCGACTATAAGATCTTTGCACGGTTGCTAGCGTCCCGATGTCGTATGTTAATTCGTAGCGTTCTCTGTCCAGAACAGACGACACTGGGTGGATCGGTCATTGTGCAAACAGCTACTGGCGACTGCAGTGATGTGATAGCGCTGTCGGAGGAGTGCCGGATTAAAGCGGTTGATTTTGACAGTGCTTTTGTTAAGGTGTGCCACAACTATCTGTACGCAGACCGTTTTATTGGTCTTATTAGAAGGATTTATGGGGGCGGACAATCCTTGGTACAGGTTAATGGGCGTATAGCAGGGCCCATTCAAATTCGACAATCCATTCGCCAGGAATGCCCTCTTTCGACGCTGCTGTTCGTGATAGCGTTGGAACCATTAATTGGGAGGCTAACAACTTCTCTTTCTGGGATGGAACTACGGGGCTACACCTTCAAATGTCGTGCCTATGCGGACGACCTCCTGCTGCTATTTCGTTCTGAGAAAGAGGTGAAGACGGTCCTTGAACTGTTGTTGGACCATAGTGTGACGGCGGATAGTGCAGTGAACATGAACAAATCGGCGGCAATGCCGGTTGGAAGGGGACTTACGGCGGAAGAAATCAGTCCGTTTCCTTATGTGCAACGATTCCGCTATCTCGGCATAGACTTTACCTCATCTGTAAAACATACTGTGGCACTTAACTGCCGACGTATTTTACAGACAACACGCACCATGGTCCGACAACATCTCCTACGGCGCCTTGATCCTTTGCAGCGAGTCGAGTATCTGAACAGTTATGTGGTTTCTCGAATGGTGCATATTTCGCAGATCCTGCCCCTACCACTCACGCTCGGACGTCGACTTCAATCAGCACTAGGCTATGTTGTGATGATTGGATAGCCCCTCAAGGTGCGATACGCAACGCTCACGCTCCCTACGGACAAGGGGGGACTCGGACTTTCGAATGTTCACTGCCGAGCGGCGGCGCTCCTTCTAGCCACGATGTACAAGCAATGGCGTAGCGGGGGTGATTCCCTTACATCCCACCTACTGGATCTCCTGGTTCCAGCGTCCCTCACACCTCCTGTGGCGGTGGGCTATATTACTCCACATTTTGCGCATGTATCAACATTTATCGTGGAACTTAGTTATATCAGAGACGAGCTTCCGCGCACGAGACCGCCATGCGCGAAGAATTTTTATGTTTGGCTGCTACGACGGATAAGTCGTAATGTCATGGAACTCAAACACCCCAGGTTGCATTGGCCGAAGATTTGGAGACATATGCACCAAAAATTCCTTCCTACCTTCGTTCAGGCACTGTGGTTCTCTGTCGCCTGTGGCAAGTTCAACACCAAACAACAGCTCCATGCAATTGGACTAGTGGGCCCTCCACTATGCCCGAAATGTCGCTAAGTGGATGACGACCATCACCGCTTAACTTGTATCGCGGTGGAGGACGTCTGGCTCCTAGGAAGACAGATGGTGGCTTGCTACCTCCGTGTGACCCCGCAACATATTACACCTGCTTCCTTCTTACATCCGGAGAGTGACTACTTTCCGGCGACTAAATCACAGTCGATCATCTGGGTCAAAGGTTGGACGATCGCATACCTCTATGGGGATGCTGCCAAGTCGCGACTTGACTTCTGGTATTTCTTGCAGCAAGCCCACAATGAGGTTCATAGATGGTCACACTATCGGAAAACCTTTGCCAACTATCTTCAGGCAGTCTTCCTAGACCCCCCATGCAGTTGGTATGTGCCGGGTGCGTTCGGTGTGCACATTTGACAGCTCATAATGAACCTCACGCTTCTCTCACCACTCGATATGTAATGCACATCCTATACCATGAAATGATCTACATGTTCCTTTTAACAGAGTGATCTTTATTGAAAATAAAAAAAAATAAAATAAAAAATATGGTAGAGCACTTGCCCGCGAAAGGAAAAGGTCCCGAGTTCGAGTCTCGGTCGGGCACACAGTTTTAATCTGCCAGGAAGTTTCATATCAGCGCACACTCCGCTGCAGAGTGAAAATCTCATTCTAAAAGTCAATATCTCTCCCGCCTTGTGTTGGAGAATTATGTACACGCTATAGCAGTACAGGAAACTCACAGTAAGGTTGACAGCGATCTTTACAGAAGAGGAACCTTTTATATATATGTCGTGGTTGGGGCCAAAGTGATGAACAATATGGCATTGCAACATGTGTCAAGTTCCATCACGCTGATTACAAAGTACATTATCCAGATGTCTTTATTTTGCCTAGATATTGCAGGCAAGACTATTGTAAATATTTACAAACCGTAAGTCAGTTGGTCAAAGCCCCTGTAAGATCCTTCAGCCACCTAAATGTATACGGGTGATTTTAATAGCCACACTGATGTTTGGGGACATCAGGAAGAAGACAGCAATGGAGGTATTCTAAATGAATCCTTTGGCCGGCCGTGGTGGCCAAGCGATTAAAGGCGCTACAGTCTGGAACCGCGCAGCCGCTACGGTCGCAGGTTCGAATCCTGCCTCGGGCATGGATGTGTGTGATGTCCTTAGGTTAGTTAGGTTTAAGTAGTTCTAAGTGCTAGGGGACTGATGACCTCAGATGTTAGGTCCCATAGTGCTCAGAGCCTAAATGAATCCATCTTGTGTACAAAGCTAAGGATCCAAGAACTGATGTAGCAAATGGCTAAAGAACTATTATCCGAATTTATGCATCTTATCTAAATCTAGATATAATAGCACGACACAACGAAAGGTCTTCATGTCTTTCCGACAGAGCCAGCGTAAGCCAGTCATTATTCACTGTGCTACTGAATTTCTATTAGTCACGTCTGTCTCTCAACCGCACTGGAATTTCCAACTTTCTGACTGGAAACTGTTTCAGAAAGGTTTTGATAATAGCTTTCCAATGGATTCCCCCAGTTCCTTCCTATTATGACCAATCTACTACTTCGATAAAGTTAATCCCAGGAAATTTATTCCACATGGGTTTCGAAAGGAGTACATCTCTGGATAGTCACACGAAAGTGACGTTTTATGTGCTAAATATCAGGAATGCCACAATGACACAACAGCTGATAACCTCTTAAGAGATCTCAATGAGGAAAGAATAGGAAAGTGGCCTAAAACAACGACATGACTCAATTTTACACATTCTAGTCGGAAATCCGGAAACCTTATAGGAAAACAAGGTACAGACCCAAAGTTGTCACGTACAGTCACATATGTAGACGACAATTCTGTTGCAACCATACTACTGATTTCGAAAACTAAAATAGACATTTCATACACACTGACCGTGAAAAAATAAAATAGTATAAACAGCTCCCATCTAGAACCAGTTCTAGACTACTCACGAGACTTCCGCATTGAGGAATTTGATGGACTTTTCAATACGAGTAAGCTAAGGGTACTTACAGCTTCTGGCTTTGACGTAGTATATCAAAAGCTTCTTAAATCCGGCGGACGTGAAACAAAATTCTGGATCACTGAATTTTTCTGCGAGATTATGAAAATTGGAAAAGTAGCAAAGCTTTTCAAGACGGGATAAGATAATTTCTATCCTAAAACCAAAGAAAGATGGAATTGATGTTTCTCACTACAGACCAGAACCACTGCTCAGCACGACCTACAAAAACTGCTAGAAAGGCTTACTCTAAATCGAGTTAAAGAGGTCATTGATCAAATCACCCATCTCGAACAAGGTGACTTTAATTAACAACGGAGTTGAGTTTCGGCAAGGTCTCAAATCAGTTGTAGATTTTACGGATCTTACAGCAGTTAATAACATTGTGTCGAGGGAGGGATTGATGCTGAAAAAAGCACTCCGTCTTCAGGCCACGAGTGGCCTACCGGGACCATCCGACCGCCGTGTCATCCTTGGTGGAGGATGCTGATAGGAGGGGTGTGGGGTCAGCACACCGCTCTCCCGGTCGTTATGATGGTATTCTTGACCGAAGCCGCTACTATTCGGTAGAGTAGCTCCTCAATTGGCATCACGAGACTGAGTGCACCCTGAAAAATGGCAACAGCGCATGGCGGCCTGGATGGTCACCCATTCAAGTGAAGACCACGCCCGACAGCGCTTAACTTCGGTGATTTCACGGAAACCGGTGTAGCCACTGCGGCTAGGCCGTTGCCAGATTGATGCTGAAGTTTACTGAAATTATCCCGCTGCAAAAGCTGGCGTTTCTAGTTAACATGCTTTCTGACATGCGCTTTAAGGTGCTCCTGAACCGACAAGCGGCGGATGGAGAACTATAAATAATAGTCTACCTCAGTAATGATCAGTTATCGCGCCTATATTGTTTAAACTGTACATCCATGATATGCAAGACACCGATTCCATGAAAATTCAGTATGCAGATGACCTAGGATTAGCCTTCCAGAGTAAAGACCTGACGCTCTGTGTGAGGCTGTGCTGACAAGTGGTCTGACAAAATTGAGTGATTACTTCCATAAGCCGGCCGCAGTGGCCGAGCGGTTCTAGACCCTTCAGTCCAGAACCGCGTGACTGCTACGGTCGCAGGTTCAAATCCGGCATTGATGTGTGTGATGTCCTTAGGTTAGTTAGGTATAAGTAGTTCTAAGTTCTAGGGGACTGATGACCTCAGATCTTAAGTCCCATAGTGCTGAGAGCCATTTGAACCATCTGAACTTCCATAAATGGAGACTTCCGGCTGACCCAAATCAAAGTGAGATTACTGCATTCCACCTAAGTAATAAAGAAGCCCAAAGGAAGCTAAATGGGTCTTTCTATGAAATCGAAGTACACCATATCTACAACAAAGAAGGTCGAGGGATCCGAAATACCACGAAAACCTGGTCTAGGCTGAATCGCATTAGGACTGGACAAGGAAAATGTGGTTACGCCATGGAGTAGAGTGGTTTCCTGCCATAATGTGACTGCGACTGCGACTGCAGAGCGGAGTAGCAAACAATAAATCGCACTGTTAAGAAGTGCCCACTTCTAGCATTTGACGATGATGAGAACTTTATATCATGTGACTCAATGTGATCTTGATTGGTTGTCACATTTGGAAATTGCCATTTGACTGCAGATACATTTGTATACTTGTAAAACCATACGATGAATAAATAACAAACCAATCTGAATATTGCTTGAAGTCTCGGGATCTGTCTTATTAACTGCCCGCTTCCCTTAATCAATTTGTGTAATCAATTTCTGTATTGCCCAGTTCAGTTCAATTCCTAGTCAGAAATCTGATCTATCCATCTAAGGTTCAGCATATCTCTGTAGCAACACATTTGAGAAACTTTTATTCTTATCTTGTCTCTCATGTGCGTTTCCCTTCCTTAAAATGCTACACTCGTTACAAATACCTTCAGAAAGGACTTCCCAGGCTTCCCTCCAAGACGAATGAGTCTGAATCCATATGATATTAACAACTTTTACTTTTTGAGAAATGCTTTTTTTGCTTTTGGTATTGTCCATTTCACATGCTCTCCGGTCACTGTCAGGTTCTCGCTGTCCACATAACAAAACTCATTACTACTTTCAACGACCAAAAGAATTTGATGCACATCGGCATGTAGTTGCTAAGAACGGCTACGGTACACATATAGTCGATAATTACAATGTATAGGAAGAAGTTGAAGAGAGATATTGACATTTCATGGCCGCCCAGGGTAGCCGAGCGGTTCTAGGCGCTACAGTCTGGAACCGCCCAACCGCTACGGTCGCAGGTTCGAATCCTGCCTCTGGAATTGCTGTGTGTGATGTCCTTAGGTTAGTTAGGCTTAAGTAGTTCTAAGTTCTAGGGGACTGATGACCACAGAAGTGAAGTCCCATAGTGCTCAGAGCCATTTGAACCATTTTGACATTTCATGAAGAGTAATAATGTTAGAAAAAATGAAGCCAGAAGTGTAGAATACGGAATTTCTTGCTATTCCTTACGTAGACGGAGTTGCAGATAAGACTGCCCATATCTTCGTAGAACAAGTAGAAGATATACTTCTTCAAAGAAAATATGATCAAAATTTTATCCATTGTAGTGGTAAAATGAATTCATGTGATAGATAGGATGCATATAAATTTCAATGCCTTAATTATAGTAAACAATACTTAGGTCAAACAGGACATAAGATGAACGTAATGTATAATGAAAATTTTAATATGAGCAGGATATGACAGGTATTAAACAGCCAACCGGGTGCAACAAAATTTTTCTTTTACCTGGGTTCTACACCGAGTATGTGTGTCTTTATCAGAAAATCCACCATTACCTACAAAGATTATAAATAACCATTGACACAGAGAAGAACTAAGGACTAAGCAATTTTTAGTTCTAAGAAATTTATAAGAAGACCGTACTCTCATGAAGCAATGGACGAATTAAATTAAGAACAATAATGCTCTCTTCACATAAAAATACTTTCTTAAGAAGTTAAGGTTAAGACCACATAAAACTAAAGTTTTAAATCCGACATAAGGCTGGCAACTCCCAATAAAATTACAGCTACATGGAATAGTGCATTACGCGCCCTGAAGAACTGCAACAGGTTACACTCACCGGAGATGGCATCAGACTAAGAGGCTCAAGTGCCGCAGTTGCCACAATGTGGACACGAAGCAAGTCGCACCATCTAGTAACAGTCGAAGATAACAGCTGGTTCCTGATGACGAAGGCGGACATTTTCAAGTTTGCAAAAAAAATCTTTCTCGAAATACACAAAATTACCAGACGAAGACTGGAAACCTTGGTAAAAGCAAAAAAGAGTGGTGATGTTACCTACGTTGAACGTAGGAGAACTAAAAACAAAGAAAGGAAATATACAGCTGCTGATGTAAAACACATTGTTCAACACATCGAAAGTTTCCCCAAGGATGGAAGCCATTACACGAGGGCTAAAAGCTCCCTTCTATTTTTAAGCCAAGATTTAAATTACAGCAGTAAGTATGAGGCTTTATTTACGCTTTATCCAAACACAAAAGTTAGACATTTGTACTTCAAAAAGGTATTGAAAGAAAACTTTCCCAAACTGAGATTTCACCGCCCAAAGGAAAGATACCTGTGACACATGTGACCGACCGTTGCACAGGAAATGCTGTCCATTCCAAACAATTGAAATTTCAGCCAGCGAAAGGACGGCCAAATTCACAATTACGGAAATCCAATATAAAAGGGGACGACTCCCAATACCAATAACGACGACGATTCCTCCAAGTCACATACTGGCTCTGTTGGCACGCAGGACCAGTCTTTCAAAGAGCTGGCCGCCGCCACGCTGCATCTTACTCCAGGACTCAGCTCTTACTAACTCCCGGCAGGCGTGCAGAGCTTGGTTTTCACGTTGCAAAGGCAACGATAATTCCAGAGACACTATTCTACTGTCACACCACTTATCGGTATTTCAGAAAATCAGACAAATAAAGAAGCCAACGATTCGACTCCAGCTGTCACGGCTGAAATATTTGTGGTAGGTACGATTTTATTATGAAGAAACTGGGTGTATTGTGTTTTGGGAAGTTTTCGCTGTCTGAGTTTGAGGAAATCTTACCCTACAAATACTACAATGTGGCTTTATAAAACGCGAAACTAATACTGGCTGTCACATCGTTTAAATTCATAGACCCTGTTACATATAAACTTGTCCATTTTAGTTCAACAATGTGAAGACGTGAATGGCAACAGCATTTTCTGTTTGAACTGTAACAGAAAAGAGAAGGCCAAAAAAGTTTTCATTATGATATATTCGAATCTTACATTATCAGTAACTGGAGTTACAAATCTGAGACCGTTTTAAAACGAAAGACTATGCCAGTATCTTACTTCGCGTGTACTTTCGACTACATTATGGAAAAAGAAATGTAAATTGTATTCGCCACTATAACTATACCATATGAGAGTGTCCTTACCCAGTTTTTAGTACTGTACCTTTATAAAAGATACAATCAGCTTCATAACCCCCTTATTTGTAATAGAAAGACGTTAAAGTTTGTATTGCTGTGTATTTATATACGATTATCGATTATCTGTCATATAAAACTGTAATATCCCAGGATTTAACCAGCGTAACTAATATTGTTCTGTTTACTGAAAATCCTATCACAAACGTACAACCTTGTACAAGGATAATGTGCACATCTATTTTTGGGTAACCCAAGTGTTTGTTCGTTACCCTAAAGTTAATATATCACAGAATCACTATCACTGATTTTGTACTTAAATGGACACAGGGTGAGGCAACGTCTAAGATGCGCACACTCCGCTGCAGAGTGAAAATTTCATTCTGGAACCTCTAAGATCATTGCCCATTGCCAAGTATGAAATTTCATTCGACAGCAATGATATCGATTTGCGGTGGTAAAGTCTTAGTCGTAATTACTTTTCTGACTATGTGAATATAAACGACATAAAATACTCCTCCTCGTCATTAATTAAGCTAAATAATATAATCCATCTGCTTCATTCCAAACTCTCTTCTAAATTAACTTTGCAGGTTTGTTTATCATCACGATGGAAAAAAGCTGGTAGTTGAAACGCCGGAGTAGATGACTGATGAACTTCTTCCACATAAACTACAGTCAATAAAAAAAAAATATGTACCCCAGATCTGCAAAAAAGTATAGAAGTCAAATCATCCACAAATAGTCCGTCATAAAATTCTTCCCAGTGTATGAAATATTCTATAATCTTTGCACTGATTTTGGAGCAGGATAAAATAAACAGATCCGTTATCTAAATTATTCTTTTGTATATTAACACACTTGAGACAATAATCAGCTAAACATAAATAATTATCGACAAAATGTAAGTCACATACAGTTTTATTCATTCTCAAAGAGATCTGGTTATTCCTTTATAAAAGCCCAACAACTGGAATTTTATACACGGAGATAATAAGGAATGGGATGCCACCTAGTATCGTGTCGGATCTGCTTTTTACCGGCTTAGTGCAGTAGCTCGACGTGGCATGGACTCAACGAGTAACTGGAAAAGTTCTCTGCACAAATACTGCGCCATGTTGCATCTATAGCAGTCCACAACTGCAAAGGCGGGGGATTCTGTGCACGAACCGACCTCTAGATTATGCCTCATAAATATTCGATATGATTCATTTCGGGTGATCTTGGTGGCCAAATCATTCGCTCGAATTGTCCACAATGTTCCTCATACCAATCGCGAACAATTGTGGCCCAGTGACACAGTACATTGTCCTCCACAAAAATTCCGTCGCTGTTTGGGACATGAAGTCCATGAGCGGCTGCAGAAAGTCCCCAAGTAGCCGAACTTAATCATTTTCAGTCGATGATCGGTTCACTTGAACCAGAGGACTTTGAAAACACAGCCCACACCATTGTGGATCCACCATCAGCTTGCACAGTGCCTTGTTGACAATTTGGGTCCATGGCTTCCTGTGGTCTTCGCCACACTCGAACCACACTATTAGCTCTTACCAATTGAAATCGGGTCTCATCTGACGAGGCCACGATTTTGCATTCGTCTAGGGTCCAACAGATATGGTTATGGGTCCGAAAGAGGAGCTGTTAGCAAAGGTGCGTCGATCATCTGCTTTCATAACCCATTAACGCAAGATTTCGACGCACTGTCCTAACGGATAAGTTCGTCGCACGTCTCGCTTTTTTTTCTGCGGTTGTTTCACGCAGTGTGGCTTGTCTATTAACACCGATAAGTCTACGCAAACACCGCTGCTCTCAGACGTTACGTGAAGACCGTCGGCATTTGCGTTGTCTGTGGTGAGAGGCAACATCTGAAATTTGGTATGCACGGGACACACATGCCGTGGATCTCGGAAACTGAGTTGCCAAACGATTTCCCAAATGGAATGTCCCATGCTTCTAGCTCCAGCTACCATTCAGCATTAAAATGCTATTAATTCCCGTCCTGTGGCCACAATCACGTCGGGAACCTTTTCACATGAATCACTTGAATACAAATGACACGTCCGTTGCCCTCTGGTTCCTAGTGTAAGTGCCGCTATCGCCATCTGTATATGTGCATGTCGCTATCCCATGGCTTTCTTCAATGTCACGCATCACTCATACACTTGGTCGGTTATTCCGGAAACGAGTCTCATATTGTCTTGTGATGCCACGATGTGAGTGTCAAGACGAATTATGTGCCTGGGAGTTGATCTAATTCGGCTTACAGGAACTGGGCGCGATCGCTGTGCTTAGCAGTTATTTCTCATTGTCCATCTCTCCAAAGGTAAGTGGTAGTTGACGAACGGAACAGCGCTCCGCCGGAAAATACTAAGTAAAAAGGCTGACACTAAGGAAATGGATCTGATGCTACAAATTCGTGTACATGCTAGACACGTTCAGTCTCCTGCAGCCGCTTCGTAAGTTGGAATACTTTCAATAGGCTCACGTCTGCATTCCTTCGTCGCACTACACAAAAGGTTTCTGCTGGTTGTTTTCTGTGGTACTCGGAAGGAGAAATTGTGGCCGGCGGGCTGTAAGTAAACTTCCACAGTAAAGTGATAGTCTTCTGACGCTGAATGAAATTTCTAGATAACAGTATACACGGGGGTCGAAAACGGTCGCTCACTAATATTTTCAATAGATAGCTTCTTAGTAATGAGGGTAATCTTAATTCTGTGCTGCACCTGACATTACATAATTGGCGTAAGGGGAAATTGCATTACAACTGCTTTCTTCCACTGCTGTAAGGATTGAGCGTTAGCCATAGAGGAAGGACTGAAGGTTTCATAATTTTATCATGGGAAAACTTTTGTTGTAATGTGAAATTTCTGAATATGTTGATATGGTTCGAACACTAGTGGTCAATAACAACTGTATTCAGGTGCTGAGTTTGTGTCAAAAGATATCGTGGAACAGTGACGCTCGCATATTCTCTAAAACGTCATGTTGGGGAAAGTTGGACTCTTAGGAGCATCTACATCTACATCTACGTTATTACTATGCTATTCAAAATAAAGTGCCTGGCAGAGGGTTCAATGAACCACCTTCATGCTGCCTCTCTACCGTTCCACTCTCGAACGGCACGTGGGAAAAACGAGCACTTACATTTTTCCGTGCGAGCCCTGATTTGTCTTATTTTATCGTGATGATCATTTCCCCTTATGTAGGTGGGTGGCAACACAATGTTTCCGAAATCGGAGGAGAAAACTGGTGATTGAAATTTCATGAAAATATCCCATCGCAACGAAAAACGTCTTTGTTTTAATCGTTGTCACTTCAATTCAGCTATCATGTCTGTGACACTATCTCCCCTATGTCGCGATAATACAAAACGAGCTGCCCTTCTTTGTAGTTTTTCGATGTCATCCGTCAGTCCCACCTGATGCGGATCCCACACCGCACAGCAATACTCCAGAATAGGGCGGACAAGCGTAGTGTAAGCAGTCTCTTTGGTAGACCTGTTGCACCTTCTAAGAGTTCTGCCAATGAATTGCAGTCTTTGGTTTGCTCTACCCACAATATCATCTATGTGACCTTTCCAATTTAGGTTACTTGTAATTGTAATCCTAAGTATTTAGTTGAATTTACAGCCCTCAGATTTGTAAGACTTATTGCGTTGGCAGAGGGTACGTCACACATGCCCACTAACTTCAAACTGTTTCTTGGTAGATGTGTATTATGTTGAAGCATATCTTCGTAGCTTTTTGTTGTTTTGGTATTCCGGACAATTCTCATTTGGTGATAGTGAATGGAGCTATAGTTGTTAGAAAATGGAGTCCCAAGTGAGGAAATCGAAATATTTCCGTGCCACATATTCTTCTGTTTATGTTCCGTAGAGGAGTGACAGCAGCTGAGGCAACCAGAAACATTTCTGCCGTGCATGGCGATAAAGCCATTAGGAAAAGCACGGCAAGAAAATAATTTTCTCATTTTAGGGAAGCTTGTTTTGACATTAGTGACTCCACGTTCAGGAAGATTGGGTTGGGTTGTTTGGGGGAAGAGTCCAAACAGCGAGGTCATCAGTCTCATCGGACTACAGAAGGAGGGGGAAGGAAGTAGGCCGTGCCCTTTCAAATGAACCATCCGGCCATTTGCCTGTAGCAGTTTAGGGAAATCACTGAAAACCTAAATCAGGATGGCTGGACGGGGGATTGATCCGTCGTCCTCCCGAATGCGTTCAGGAAGACCTCCGTGGTTTGATGAAGATCGTTGAAACTCAATCCACAATGATTCACATCAGTGTACTTGAGGACTGTCAAATGTGATCTACTGCGCTCGTTTCACTGTGATCATTTCACTGTCGCGGGACAGGGAATGTTAAAGGATCGGGTGTATGGATACCGAATGCTCTAAGCCAAAATCACAAAGATCAACCCGTGCTCGGCCATATCTGCATCTACGCTTGCTCGTGATCAATTGGCTCATGAACAAAACCAACCGTTGCTGCCCTGTATCGTTACTGGTGACGAGGAATGGCGTCTTAATGCTGACATAAGGGGAAGAGATGAATGGCTGAGCCCAGACAAGCCAGCTACTTCTCATATACAGATCCTCGCGCACCCATAAAAGATAGTGTTATGCATCTGGTGCAACAGCGACGGTGTGTTCTACTACGAATTTCTTCCCCGATGTGCAACCTTTACTGCTGACTTTTATTGTCCACAACTGAGAAGTCTTGCAGATGTAATCCAAGAAGATCGACCAGGAGGACTGAGTGAACTGATGCTACTCCACTGCATTCTGCTAGACTGGCAAAAAACACTGTACAGGAGTTCGGTTGGCAAGTCATTCACTACCAGTGTTATTCATCTGCTCTTGAAACATAAGATATTCACCTTTTCCTTTTTCTTTCAAGGAACTTCCTTTCAGAATGAAAATGGCTCTCAAGATGGAGCTACGAGCTCTTTGCCTCAAATACCATGTGATATCACACAGTCGTGAAATCGAAAAGTTATCGCAGCATTGGCATGCTGTTGTAAGTATTGAAGGACAATTGTTATTGATGAAAAAGTCTCTGTTACTTGTATCTAATGCGTTTATTAAACTTATGGAATAACTACACGATCTTAGTCTTATGCTAATACCAGTATTACATTTACAGGTCTGTAACCAGTAATTGCAAAAGGAAGTCTGAAGAAGTGAAGCATTCTGCTCGGACGTTACGACAGGTCTGCCACTTTCATGCTAAATGAAGCTTCTTAACAAGTCATACACAGTGTATTAGGAGTAAATCTGAAAGTGAATGTGTGAGCAGTGAAATTAAGGCAGAATACAAACCCTAACCACCTGCATTTCTTACTACATCTGAACTGCATTATCGCCATTATTACATTTTGCCCCTATTATAGTTTGCAGATGTGTTTGTTCTTGTCCGTGTCTTTGTAACTTGGGAAAGTGACATTATTCATCAAAGGCACCGACGTAACCTAAGCAGTCTTGTGGGACAGAACGCCTGTGGGTAAACATAACTTCGCAGCAAGGACAGAGCTTGCCAGCGACATACTGTAACTGATGTAATAATCGCTTTTGACTTGTGTTGGCCAATCACTCACAAGAATGCATGTTTTTACTTTACGTTTAATAAATTAGCCACATTGGACCTTAGCACTAAAGCTGTAAACAAAGAAGTGAACATCATAGTTCAAGTAGGACTAGCTTGTGGATACGCAGAAAAATCTATCTGTGAAATGGGCAATGACTTGCCATGTTCAGCTTTTCATTTAGCACGTGTTTCACCATGTTTCCTGTTGGGTTATTTTTATTACCCATCGCTTCCAGTCAGTTCAATCTCACTCGACTTGAGATTCATATGTCTGTTCTAGCAACCCGTCTTGCTTGTGACTATCAGCTCCTTACGTTAGTTTGGTTGAATATTTTATGTAATAATTTTTTCGCTTCACTCATTTCTGGCCACTTAACGTTGTGTAATAGAGGTAAGTGCTGCCTTTCTTCCTTTTATGTACCTTTGGTTATTCTGTATGTCGTTTGGTCATACAGTAATTTGACTATGTCCCAGTTATGCAGTTTTTGTTGCCCTGTGACTGCCTCTAAGAGCCATGTGTTCGGATATCGTCCTCTTACTTTACTGGTGACCCTTTACTTAACTTATTAACTATGTATAATGAATATTTTGATTCCAAATCATCCATGATTTTTTTTAGTATGTCATGTGCTTCAGCTGGATCACCCGGACATCTTTGCTTTACGCGTATTTTATCTGATATATAGCTATTACTTGCTTGGATAATGCTCACCTAAAAAAAGTTCAAGTTTTATGCTTTTCGTTGTAGGATTATTCCTTAAGAGGAAGGGTTTTTAGGTTTTTGAGGAGTTATTAATTGATATAAAAATAATGAATTAGAAAATTTCTTCGCTGATTGTTGCACTTTGTCATCCTCACTCAGGTTACTGTGCTACCACGTGGTTCTCAACAAAGTCATCTTTTCTATGCGAATCCTACTGTCCTCACATAGGTAAGATTTTGTATTATTGGACATTCTTCCGTATTCTTGTGGATAGCATTTATCATGGTCATAAGGCCTGTCATGTCTCTTAATGCCTAAAGCTGTAAATTTGTTTGTACACTATTGTCCAAAGTGCGGCGCTTCGTTGTGTTAGGAATATTCTAATGCTATTCGGCCTCTGTCAACTTTTTTGTCATTGCTCTTATGCGTCCTACTGTACTTGTATTTTGAATTGTAATGATATTCTGCGTTAATAGTAAATTCATATACTGGCTTCTGAGCCACTGATTATTAAAAAATTCACTTGTGTATTTAGTATTCGGTAAAGATGCCTCTCCTTAATCCAGTTCTTCCTACTCGTGGCCCTGTTTTTTTTTTTTTTTTTTTGTTATATACCGTCGCTCAGATTAATCAATTTATCTTATGTTTGCTTGTTTGTACGAATATTGTATTATTAGTGACCTACAATTTCACCATTTTTTTCTTGGCATCCTTGCTCTTCCCTCTATCCTTTCTTCTCTTTCCTTCCTGCCGCTTAACGTACGTGTTATGGGTCACGAACTGTTGTTACATACTTTTTCTTATTATACATACTTATGTTCAGCCTTAGGCCCTGTTCATACTTTATATTATTTTATTTTCGTTATTAATCTGCTGTTGATAAGCTGCTGATTTACTTATGTGGTCGTATACAGCGTCACAGTACCAATTAAATCCCTCCAACTGGTGGCAGTTTCCGTCAAGTAAGTTTCGTAAATCTGCTAACTGAATCATGTATGCTTTATGCACTGCTGTACATACAATTGTTTTTACTATTTCTTTAGTTTGATATTTAGGTCCTTATTTCTATTATGGACTTGGTGATTCGCTATCAAGTTTTTCAGTTATTTCTGAGTCCACAAGATGGCGCCATTGTTCTTACACATTACGGAAGTTTTTGGCTAGTTCTGTTCATTAAGCTTTGCTACACAGTAATTCTGTCAGAATTACAGATGCTGACGGTTGGCACATGTGACTCACTAATCTGTGTAAAAAAAATTCCTATTTGCTATTTCTTCCCTTCGAGCATTCTTTGTAACACCTTTAGTAAATTTACTGTAAGTGGCTTTCATCCCTTCTGCTTGTTTTTATAACTTTGTATTTTTGCTTTCCAGGTCTTATAATGAAGGGCTGTGCCCGAAACGCGTCAATAAATTTTTGAACAGAAAGTGAGCAGCTATTCTAGTGACGTGTCCACCAGTGACGTAACTCTCCTCCTGTTTAAATCATAGCTGCAGCCTCCTGCGCGACATCCTGTTGCAATTTGATATATATATATATATATATATATATATATATATATATATATATATATTGCTACAGCAGTCTGTATTACATGGAATAATAAACCAGTCATGTTAATTGCTGCCAGAAGTTAAAAAAAATAGTTTTATAGCGTCCGCCAACAGCAATAACAAAAGCACAGAAACTGAAAAAGTGACAAACAATAGTCCCATGGGAGGATTCGATCCACCAAAGCCATTGGCTGTGATTACAGGAAACATAGTAATTCTAGAACTCCTCGGTCAAAGAAAGAATACTGTAATAAGCACTGAGAACTCACGAAATCTTCAAAAAATTTTGTCCGAATAGATATCCTGATGAGAGCGTGGCACATACCGTAGCATGATCATGCTCCATTGCATCAACAATTTGAGTGCTACGCCATAGTGATACAAATAAATACTAAACCAGAATACATGCACCCAGTAATATTTATTTCCATCGTTATGCTTTATATAACACGTTTGAATATGGCTCAGTCTCACTCCAGAAGTTTTTCAGCAAATTATAGTTGTAGCCCTATATTCCAGAAGGATGATACTTTGATCTATGGAAACAATAAAAGAACTTAATGAAGCAAACTATACAGAGATTGGAAAATGTAAGCATTCCACTGGATAACGACAAATGCTAATTAGATATGAATGAAGCGAAGTTCTTAAGACACAATTTAGCAGAGGACTTCGCCCTGATCCTGATACAGTAACTGCCATTAATGAACTTCTGATTTCACAAAACGAAAAGTAGCTTTAACGTGCATTAAGGATGGCGAATTACTTGTCTAAGTAGGCCTAAATATCAAATCCTTCTGAGCTGACAGCATCTTTACAGCAGTTGCAAAGGAAAGAAACTGAATTTAAATGGGATTTGAGACAACAGCAAACACTTACGAAAATAGAACAATACCTCAGAACACACTCAGTGCTTCATTATTATAGTGTAGTTGAGGAGGTGAAGTTTTCAGTTGATGCCAGCCAAAGTGCTATAGGAGTTGTCTTACTGAAAGGTGAACAGCAAGTTGCATATGCTATTAAGTCTGTGTCACCAGCACTGCAGTTACACCCACAAACAGAAAAGGAGTCTATGTGAATTATATTTCCTAACAAAGAATTACATGAACATATTTACAGCCAGAAGCTGATTATTGAAACTGATCACAAACGTCAAGAGACAGTTAAAAAGTCATAGGAAGGTGCCACTTCAAGACTAAGATGCATTATTTTTGAAATTTTGCAATAATCTCCTAATGCAATTTGTGCTAAAGTGACAAATATACCAGTACCTGATGTTATACGTTGAGACTGAAAGGAACAAGAAGATAAATTAGAAAAGGAATAACTAGAAGTACTGGTAGTTTTACCTGTCATGGAATAATTATCCACTCACTGAAGGAAGCTGTTTATTTAGACCATATGTAATGCAAGGATTTCCAGATGCAATTAAGATTGGTCCACAACAATTGTTACATATTTGGACCTTTAAAGAAATGATAACCCATGCTGAAGGAACTTTCTACAAAGAAAAAATTATGGTTATAGTAGTACAATTAATTAAAAGCCACTGAAATCAATCAATGAAGGGCACTTTAGCATGGATAATTGAAGAGTGCTAGAGAATATATGTACTGGAAAACATGACACAAGACATCACACATCATATACCAAGATGTAACATATATCAACAGCATTCAAGAAATGAGATACATGAACCCATTATACTGAAATTAATAATAGGGTCTCCAGGCCAAGTAATACTGCACATTTTTTTGTTTGGTAAAAAAACTGTTAATTTACAGTTAATCAGTACTTTTCGAATTTTATGATGTAAAAGAGTATCACTGAAGAAATTTAGAATGAAGTAGGTAGCTATATCAGAAAGTTTGGAATACATAAAGTACTGGAGGTAGATAATGTACCACGCTTCAATTATAGGGAAGTTAAGGATCAGCTAATTTCTTATACCTCTCATCACCTCACTTCAAATCGTGGATTTCCTAGAAGCGATGGTACTACTGAGCTTTCTGTTCAAACAATCAAAATTTACCACCAAGGAGTTCAATGGAAAAAAAGGAACATATATTTAACACACCTTTCTTCCCAAAACACATCACAGACTAAAGAGTTCAGATCACGTAATCATCTAGCATTTTAAGGAAGACAAGAAACCTGCAACACACTGCACTAGAGGCTCCCCGTGCACAGGCAAATCAGCCACTTCCAGTTAGCCAATAATTGAAAAATTTGACATATTAACAGAAAAGCTATGTAAATAGACATAAAAAATCTGAAAATACTCCAGAAGCAGGGGACAAAGATAGAATATAGTTTTGTTCTAGAAATCAGAAGTGAGGACAAGTTCCAAGATCAGCAAATGATCCGAGATCAGTAGTGGTTAAAACATATGATGGAAAGCTATACAGTGAAAATACAATACATGTTCGACCAGTAGAAAAGATCAAACTGCAGCTGGCCAGCGTCATTGAACAGGTTCAACCGAGTGGCAGTAACTCACAACAGGGATGTGAGCCACATATCTCCAAAAGGAAGATGCCCAAACAGCTATGCAGGACATGAGTGTGTCAAGTGTTAAGCATTCTGTAATCCATGGACCAACAAATCAATCGTGTTACACGGAGAATCTGATCGCTAGCCGCAGCTTCTCCGAAGTCTGAAGTTCCGGTCATTGTGATACGTGTGATGATCTACGAAGGTAGATATTGTATGGTTCTTTGATGTTGTTTTAAGTTCAATTTTTAGCTGAGATTATGTAGAGGAATGATGATGATGTCTGTTGCAGAGTAAATGAAACATAATGTGACTCACGAGCTGGCGAAATTTATTTCCGTGTTGTTGAATTTAATCTGAAGTGTTAATACTACGAAGAATGATTTCGACGAGGATTCTTTTTAGTTTTCTCTGTCTGGAAGTTAGAGTAGGGCTTAAAGCTTATTTTCATGATAGGGAAATATTTTATACTGCAGAGCACTTATGGAAGTTTTCACATACATTAATTTTTGCCGATCTGTGGCCCATATTTGAGTAATGTGGCGGCAGTTTATTTGGAAGTGCTGCCTTCCCTGCTCCTTCTCCTACTAGTTGTCCGCCTGCGTAGCTGGGTGGTAACGTGCTCGCTTTCAGTGCAAGCGGGCCCGGGTTCGATTCCCGGTTCGAGGACTCGGTGTTGTGCTGTCCTCATCATTTCATCCTCATCACCGGTGCGCAAGTCGCCCAATGTGGCGTCGAATGAATTAAGACTAGCACTTGGTGGTCGAACTTCCCTGGATGGGGCCTCCTGGTCAACGATTCCATAGGCTCATTTCATTTTTTCCTAACATTTAATTTATCTCACTACGATAAAAAGACCTACAGGCGTGTTTTAAAATCAGTTTAGAGAAGAGTTTGTAATGAAGCAGATGGATTATATAGAATGAGTTTATTGATTTTCGTAACGACAAAGAGGACTGTTGTAGGCGGTTTAAGGTCATACAGCCAATAAAGTAATTACAGATAAAATGGTAATACAGCAACACACAAGCACATGCACATCCACCACATACACACACACAAACACACTCTTTAAAAATTGGTGTATATTCACCCTGTTCCCAAATTGCGAATAAAACATTTCTTCATTAATGAATTTGTCACTACATACTCTTTAGTAGGTACCTAATCATGTACTAACGCCTGTTTGCTACTAGTTACCCCATTTTGAAAATGAAAATGAGAATTTTTCTCTAGTTTTAAAGGGGCACTTTTGTTGTCTTTGTATGTATTTTTGGCTCGTAATACCAAGAATACATGGGTGAGCGAGGTTAAAAAGTAGCAAACATTTCTTGAGTGTGCGTATAAAATAAACATCATTAATAGACATGCGATAAAGTAATTCTCAAAATGAGATCCAATAATAGGAAGACAACTTCAAAACTGAACCTGAATGACACAGGGCGAATAAAAAGGGATTGAAATGGCCAGTGTAACAAATGTTAAATGCTGTTACCTTTTCTGTGAGTGTGTAACCTGTCATTCGATTCTCTATATCTACGTACTGGTGAAGTGTCAAATTAATGGCTAGACTTAATGATGATTCGACGATAACTGTATTAGGGAATTGAGTGCATTATGTGTCTTGCTTATGTCTTGGTTTTGTATGCAGTGCAGTTTTAAAGAGGCAATACCGCAGGAGGTCATTGCATCTCAATATCCCGACGCGCATTCTGACTGCGTAGTCGCTCCAGTCCATTCCAAGTCAAGTTTCTTTTGAAATTAATAAAATTATTACTGTGTTCTTAAGACTGACGATGGATATGTAGCACTGAAAAAGTCATTCGTATTTAAGTACAATACATGAACTCAGAAAGCACTTAGCTTTTATACAAAAGGGAAGGGATAGTACAGATGTTCGGTTGCTCTCTCTCTCTCTCTCTCTCTCTCTCTCTCTCTCACTCACTCTCTCTCTCTCTCCCCCCCCCCCCCGCTCTCTGTCTCCCTCTCTGTCTCTGTCTCTCTCTCTCTTTCTCTCACGCCCACAAACACACACACACACACACACACACACACACACACATACATACACACGGACGCACGCACAGACGTACATGAAAACAACATGACATTTAGGGATAGGGCCGCGCGGGATTTGCCGAGCGGTCTAGGGCGCTGCAGTCATGGACTGTGCGGCTGGTCCCGACGGAGTTTCGAGTCCTCCCTCGGGCATGGATGTGTATGTTTGTCTTTAGGATAATTTAGGTTAAGTAGTGTGTAAACTTAGGAACTGATGACCTTAGCAGTTAAGTCCCATAAGATTTCACACACATTCGAACATTTTTTAGAGGTAGGGCCTAATTCCGTATCAGGATTCAAGATTGTTAAACCGTCAAAAACTAAAACAGCAGAAACGTAACAGATGGATAAAACTAGTTAATACTTTCTCGTTGATACTTGCGGCTGAATTTCTGACTCCAAATAAGATTTGTGTTGTAATATTGCAGGATACTACTTCCTATACCACATACCGCTAAAATACATGCAAAATTCTTGTGACCGTTACCTACAACGGGGGAAAGTGCTCTTTCACTTGCAAGTTCCCTTGTACACAGCAAATAAAATACAACATAAAACGTAACCTAGACTCAGGGCTACATCAAAGAGCAGCGCATTGGTGGGAACTCGCGTCAGGGGACTAAATAAAATGTGGAATCCTAACTGCATTTTACTCCATCATTGTGATTGGAAATAGCTGCCTTCACCAGCCGAAATTCATTACCTGTCAATCGCTTGCACACAACGACTCTTCGTCACAAAGGGGTTAAACCCAAGGACGCTGCTTCTTTTACAAGCTTCCGTAGGTATTACGCAGGCCTCATCAAATCCTAGTCCCAACTCTTCAAATGCTGTGGCACCCAGTGGAACGTCACCTCCTCCCCTACATACTGTAGGCAGACAGGGAGGATATTCTGGAAGCCCTGGAGTGTTTTCTCCGCTAGGTTCATGCACTGGATAGCCTGTAGTGGATTCAGCGTGTTAGGGAATGTCTGACCGCCACACGGATTCCGAAGTGTAAAATAATGATGTAAGCAAGTCCATTAACGAAAAGCAATTACGGCTACTTATAGCGAATAACACACGACCCTGAAAGAACTGCACGTTGGATACTCAGCGGCATTATGTCCAGTAGTAGCTGAAATCATCAAGAATCTCATGAGCTGCGAGTAATTCCGCGTGATTGAAACGGAGTGCAGATAATTAATGGTTAAAAAAAGTTTACCAGATAGGAATGGACACAATATTTTCATTTTGCATCAGTGTTGAAACTGGTTTCAAGCGTTCTATGACGAGTTCCTCTCCTGGGTGAACCTCACAATCCCAGAGTAGCACTTCACTGACATATTCGTATCTCTGTCTTCCCCCACTGTTTTACACTCTACAAATTCATCAAGTGGAAGTTATTCATTGATTCCTTAGCATACGTCATGTCAATATATCTCTTCTCCTTGTCACTATTTTCAATACGTCACTCTTCCCGTCGTTCTGCGGAGAACCTCCTCACTTTTTATATCAGCGCTTATACTCTGGGATACGTATTACAGACGAAATAATTATATTATCATCGTCTGCCCGTTACTGTGGTACTCGGATAAAGATGAAATTATTTCTTTTCAGTATTATTGCACTGAAGTATACTCTCTGAACTAACGGGTAAGTCTGCAGGTTCATATTCTGCCGTGTTTCAAATGAAAATTGAATTATCGTCTCATGTAACTCCCACTCCACGTAAGGTCTAACGTCTGTCTCTCTCATACACTCTGGACTTCTTGAAGACCATCACTTCTTTTCTCTGATATACTTTCTGAAACGTAAGGAATTTCTTAAGAATGCTATAAGCGATATTACGATGCTACACACGATTATTTTGAATAAAGCGTTGTACGGTGTTAAGAAACGTAATCGTTGTAAGAACAATAATCGTCTATGGAGCGATTTAGTCTGATTACTCCAACCAGCTAAATTACTATTTATTTGCTCTCTCGCCACGAGGCTTTGAGGGGCTCGCGTGGTGGTCTGAGAGTCCCGTATTGATGAGTTTAATCTGTTACGAGCAGCTGAACTCGTAAACCAAGCTTTTCCGTCAATTACCTCCAGTGCATATCGGACTACAAAGCGCAGTGAATAATACTTTGTCACTGAATACGGAAAGATCAAGTTTCTAACTCTCTTCATATTCCGAGTTTGAATGTTTGTGGTCTCCCAAAATAACTCTAAATTATCTGGGAGACTATTTCATTAAGATCGATAGGCTGAAGCGTATTGCATCCAGCTCCAAAAGATAAGCTTTTTTCTATCAAAGAGCCCATGTCAAAATAATTTTTTCTTTAGTGGGTTTACTGAATGGGAAATGATACACTTCTTTATACGATTGTTGTGCATGATTATTTTAACTGTATTAAAAGGGCCAGTTAAAATTTTAGATTGTTTACAAGCTGTAAACGTAACACATAGTAATAACACTTCGGTTTATAACCTTTCGCCAGATTCGTTACTCATTGTTTCTCATTAAATTTCAACTCAACATTTGTAGATTGCTTATTTACACTAATACAATGTGAATTTGCTTCTGTTAACTGTTCTGTTATGGATTTCAAACGTTAATTTATTTGCTGGCTTATAGCTGTAAATTGCGCAATTTCGCCGTTGAATTGTCCGCTAACCGCTTCATCAGTTCGATTATTCCCTATGTGATCCTCGTAGTACCTAATCTGATTTCTCATCGTTATCATCCCCTGCTTGGCAATAAATTACTCATTCACAAAAGATAAAAGTTCTGTTTTCCATTCAGCGTAACGCTGCGTAGAAATGATGTTCCATTCCTGTTTTGTTGTCAGGTTATTCTACAGGCTGCTCGGACGTTCTGGCATTTGAGTTACCATTGGACAGCAAGAATTTATTTATTTACTTTCATTATCCACAAACGCACAATAGTGCTCATTGTGAATAACTTTGACCTATTTGATAATAAAAAAACTAAAAAGGATTATGACCTGTTGCATTATCTTTGGAGTTCATTACATACTGGTTTTCTAATTAACATCACATTTCCACGTAAGAACCAAACAGTGATTGAATGTTATGAATGACCAAAAGAGGTTGTGGCAGTCGTGGATGAATACATCGCAAACTTCACAGAATCACAAATAGTGATAGAATATAACCATTGTAAATATTTTTAATTAACATCACATTTCCTCGTAAGAAACAAAAAGTGATTGAAGCTAATGAACGACCAAGAGAGGTTTTGTCAGTCGTAGGTGAATATATTGCAAACTTCACAGAATCGCAAGCGGTGATGGAATACAGCCACTGTAAATAATCTGCTCAATCTGCAAATGTAAATACGGCAACAAATTATGGAAATTTTTGCTAAAGACGAAAGAAAAATAAGTTATTTCAATGGTGAGCCTTGGACTCTTCTTGTGACTCTCTGTAATAACGACCCTGTTTCGTCGACTGGTCGCTTAACCACACCAACTTTGATAACCAAATTTCCATACTTTTTGTCATGTTGCCTAGCATTTTTTCCTATCTCGTGCTAATGTTTTCACGTTGGCGTAACTGGAGCACCTATCACCCTATGCAATTTCTTTCGTGCATTGTAGTCTTTCTCTGTCCCACTGTCTTCTGTTCCCTCCAGCACCACTTTTACTATTTATGGATGTCGTAATAGATGCCCTTTTAAAGAAAATTGCTGGCGGACTAGCCTTGAACCCAAATTTCCCTGTTACTGTAAGCGGTCCCTTTAACCACCTCGGTTGTCCATGCACGCATCCTAGCCGACATAAATGTCCATATGTAGCACTGTCTACATTCCTATCTCATAGTTTCCTACATTCTAAAACCGATCTGGCTAAAATTCTCACATCATACTAACAGTCAGCATATCCATACCTAACACAGCTAATGCCGTTGCGGAACGAAAGTAAAATGTTAGAAGTAGACTGGCGCAGATCAAAATCACAGGTCAGTAATTTAATGCTGCAAGTACCAAACACTGTCACCGAATGGAGGAAGAAGCTTCCAAAAGTGTATGTCTGGAGCGTAACACTAGTGGATGTGAGTTGTAGGCGACGAGGCATCTTCAAGTATCTGAACTGTGGTGGTATATAATTACGTTAAATATTACAGGGACAAACATACAACGGGGAGAGGAAAATAGTTTCCGTTTCTTGGAATAATAGAACTATAGAATGACAATTACGCGCTGTGTCTAATAGAATCATTTAGAAGGTATCTTGAAAAAGTGAGGCACAAACTGTTGAACGAATTATGACTATAGGTTTCATCGTTACCTCGTCGAATACGTTTTTAACATTTTATAGGAAAGAAGCTGCTCATTGTATAAACACTGCACTTAGCCATACTTTAGATGAAGATAACTTCTAGTTAAATCATGCCCCGAACATCGCATCAATAATAAATACTGCAAAATGCGTTATGAGGTACATTAAGGAAACTGGCCTCTGCTCGCCGTTGAAATCATCGTTGCAACAAAAGGTCCGCAAACGATGGAACAGCTTGTACACTATGCTGGAATCCTTACACACTCAATATAACTAAGTTGCTGCTTTGCTGACGGAAAAGGACTCCGCTTGCAGAGGGCAAGGATATGGTAATTAGCTTGCAGGAAAAACTACGCTTTTTCTGAGACCATTTAAAGAGGCCACAGATGAATTAGAAGGCGAAAAAGAACCGACAAACCAGTTAGTTCTTCTTTGGTTTCACAAACTGCAACAAAGTTGCAGTGACAATGACACTGACTGTCAGGTGAGTAATTATGGCTCTGAGCACTATGCTACTTAACTTCTGAGGTCATCAGTCGCTTAGAACTTAGAACTAATTAAACCTAACTAACCTAAGGACATCACACACATCTATGCCCGAGGCAGGATTCGAACCTGCGACCGTTGCGGTCGCTCGGTTCCGGACTTAGCGCCTAGAACCGCACGGCCACTCCGGCCGGCAGGTGAGTAATTACTGCAGTTAAAAGCACTGTTTCATTATGATACGCGATAGATTTAAAAGTAACTAGCGTAATTGATGTGTACTAACAGATATGTATTTTTTTAACAGGAGGTACAAAGGATTAAATATCGAGCCTTGACTTTCGTTTGTGAGAAGATTGTGATCACTTCCACAGATAAAATTGCTACGTTTCTTTGGCCGTATTTCCGTGATCTTAATATGCTTGAAATAAATGAAAGCAGGAAATTCTTAGCAATGGGCAACAAATGTGTGCTACTTCGCAGGTACAACATGCAGTCATTAACATAATCGTTTTTGCGTAGTTTGTGGATAGTGTATTATAGAGAAACGGAAATGTTATAATTCGCATAATACTGTACTTTATTAACGTAAAACACCCTGTTTTTATGGGAACGTTTCAATGATTTCCACAACAGTTCTGTATTACTTGTCTGTTTTGTTTATCGTAGATCCTTCAAGTAGTGTGTCATCACCACCCAGAAAGAGAGATCGTTTCAAGGAATGGAGGAACAACAGATCATCCACAGCAGATGAAGTAGGTCTCTGCATTTTAATGCACCCCGCGGATGGTGATGCCATCTTAAAGTGGTAGAGCAGACATGAAACAGATCTCCCAGGCCTGGCTGCAGTTGCAAGACGTATTTTATGCATCCCAACAACAAGCGCACCTAGTGAAAGATATTTTAGTACATCCGGCATATTACCAATAAATCACCGAAGCCTATTAAATCCGGAAAGCGTTAGTGATTTACTGCTGAACAACAATAACTATAATTTTCTTTCTGTTGCAAACAAGAGAAAAGTATGACAAGTTACGTCTGTAAATGTTTAATGTTCTTTGTGTGCTTTCTTTATGAAGATGGTTGTCTTCTAGATTACAGGGACCGCACTTATTTAATGATTCCTGTTAATGAAAGGAAAAATATATTTTCTGTTTGGGAATGAGAGTCGTCTTCTATCCGCGATTGTATTGAAATATCAACTTAATTTCCAAGTACTTTATGAATTTAGCTGTGTTACATACTCGTTCTTTGAAACGTTACTTTTGTATCAAAGAGGAGAGAGAGACAAGTACATTGTGTGTGTGTGTGTGTGTGTGTGTGTGTGTGTGTGTGCGAGAGAGAGAGAGAGAGAGAGAGAGAGAGAGAGAGACGGAGAGGGAGAGGGAGAGAGGCGTTGGATTTTTACAGTATAGTGCAGCGAGCCGGGGCGAGGCAAGGTGAGACGTCAGCGGTGACCGCTCATCGCTCATGCTCGGTTATTCGCGTGTCCGGAATCTGGACAACAGACATGGGGCGAGTACGTGACCGAGCCGAGTCATGTGGGGCCGGACACGAGCGGCTCGGTCCCCCTTCCCTGCACCCCCCCCCCCTTTCAACCGACGAGCCATGACCGGTAAACATTGAGCTTTGCAGCACTCTAGTGAGGGCGCCACGGTGGAGCACGTGCTCTCAGCGGCCAATAGCGACGTACCTTATCATGTATTTAAGCGCCTACGTCTCGCACAGCGAGCATCCGAGGGTTGGATCCCCTCATTCGACGGCGTCAGATTGCAAAGCCTGGGCTACTCTCAGGTTTTAATCTCCGTCTTCGAAGATTGTGTCCGTCTGTCTGTCTGTCTGCCCGCCGCTTACTGCTGTAGCTGTTCGTTCGTTCGTTCGTCCGCCCGTCCGCCTGCCTGCTCGCTGTCCGCCGCCGCCGCTACCGCTGCTGCCTGCTGTCCGTCCGTCCGTCCGCCGCCGCCGCCGCCAGCCGGTGATCGCCGCCGCCGCCGTCGCCGTCGTCGCCGCCGTCCTGGTCTACGGCCGTCTTCGTCTTCGTCTTCATCCGTCTTCGTCTTTGTCTGTCCCCAGTTTGTGTCCTTTCCTATTCGTTCTGTTCGTTATTGTTTCTCCCTACCGTCATGTCCGCCCCCACCGTCACCGCTACCACCACCGCCATAGTTTATACTTCCCCTTCCGCCGCCTCCACCACTATCACATGGTGTGCCCGGTCCCACCCCCCTTCTTCCATCCCTCCTCTTCTCACTCTCCCTTCGGCCTCACTCTTTGTCGCCCCCTCTCCAGCTTCTTCCTCCCGCTCCTCTTGATCTGATCCTTTCCCCCCACTCCCCCAGCCTGTCACTGCAGCTCCGGCTCGGGTGGTGGCCCGGCGGGCCACTGTTCATGCCCAACTCTCCCCGTCGCCTTCGCCATCACCGTCGCCACCGCCACCGCCGTCGTCGCCGTCGCCTTCGCCTTCACCGTCACTGTCACCATCTCCGGCGCCGACTCCGGCCCTGGGACCTGCCCCTCCCCGCCACATTCCAGCTGTTCCCATCCCCCACACCTCCTCCGCCGTCGTCAAGCGCCCCAGTGGCACCCCTGCCTCGTCTGCTCCTAAAAAGGCTCCGCCTCGTCCCCCTTCCCCCACCCCTGATGTCATGGATGTCTCCCCGCCCGTCCCTGCCCCCTCCTCTTCCTTCTCTACCCCCCTCCTCCTACCGCTACCTCCTCTCCCGTCCGGATCCCTCCCTCCTTGAAGCCTGGAACCTCGCCCTCTTCCTTCGCCAGAATTGTCCTGGTGCCCCCATCGCCCTCCTCACTCCTCGCCGTGATTCGGTACTCATCTCCTCCCCTAGCCCTACTCTCCACACAGACCTCCTTTCCCGCATCCCTGTCACCCGCTATGGCCCTCATGCCTCTCTCATCCCTGCTCCCTCGCCACCTCCCTCCCGCCCACCCCAACCTCCACGTCGCCCGCCGACCCTCACCACCATGATCACTCGGCTCAGTCCCGTGATCACGGAGGAGGAGGAGGTGTTGGCGGAGCTTCAGGCCCATCCCCATCTGGAGGTGCATGCGGTTCGCCGGATCCATAACGCTGCCGGCCCCACCCGCCTTATGCGGGTTTTTTCTGAGCACGCCCCCTCCATAGACCGTCTCCTGAAAGAGGGTGCCCTCCTTTTTAACCAGCGTTATAAGGTTGACCCCTCCCGTTCCCCTCCTCAATCCCTGCGCTGCCAGAGGTGTCTGCACTATAACGCGCACCCCACTGCTGAGTGCGAAAGCGAGGCCCCCACCTGCCCATATTGTAGGCAAGCGCACTTCCTCAGGCAGTGCCCTAACCTCCAATCCCCTCCTTCCTGCAATACCTGCAATCTCCCCCATCCCACCTACTCCCAAAAGTGTAAAGCCCGACCCCCTCCGACCACTCCTGAACTCACCGTCCCTGTCCGTCCCCTGGACGCCCCCACCCCTCCTGGAAATTCCCTTCGTCCCCCCCCCCCAACGCTGAGGACATCATCAGGTTCCTCACCATCATCCTTCAAAATGTTCACCCCTTTCAGCGCTCCCACACCCTCCAGCAGATTTCCCTTGCCGCCCGTTCCATATTCCAACTCAAGATGTACGCCACCTACTCCAACAACCAGGCCCACTTCACCTTCTCCCGTCTTGATTCCCTCGTCTAAATCCCTGTCATGGCGCGACAGCAACGTATCCTTTTCAACAATATCCGCTCCCTCTCTGTCAACAAGAACCTCTTCCTGCACACCCTTGCCACCCATGGTGTGGATGCCTTCCTCCTCAATGAAACCTTCTTCCAACCCCACCACTCCATCCACACCTCACCCTATCTCCTCCACCGCTCCGATAACCCCCTCCCAATTGCGCGTGGCGGAGTTGCCATTGGTCACCACCGCCAGATCCCCGTTCGGCTCCAACCTCTCCTTCCCGACCCCACCGAACACCTGATCCTTAGTCTCTTCTTCCCCGGCCTTACCGTTACCTGCGCCACCATCTATGTCCGCCCTAACGCCCCTCTTCCCTTCGACTTCCTCTCCCACATTGACCGTACCTTCTCCTCCTACGTGATCGCCGACCTCAACATCCATAGTCGTTCCGCCGCCCAGTTACGGCGGTGGCATCGGTTCCGCTCCTCCCTTCAAGGCGACCTCATCCCCATCCCCCAGCACACCCGTCCCGAATCAAACTCCACTCCTGATGTTATCCTCTCCTCCCCCAACCTCCTTGGCCGCATAACGGTGGATGTTCTGGAGCCTATTGGTAGCGACCATCTCCCTGTCCTCCTCACCATTTCAGACGGTCGTCGTCCTCGCCCCGACCCTCGTACTGACCCTCCCCCTAAGTATGTCCATGACTATTCCCGTGCCGACTGGACTGCCTACCGGGATACCCTTTCCACCCAGGTCGATAGCCACCCCTTCACCTACCACCACCCTGACGATGTCACCCATGCTGCCTCCTTTCTCCAGCAGACCTTGTCTGAGTCCGTGGAGGCCCACGTCCCTACTGTCGCCATCCACCCCCACCGTCCTACCTTACCCCCACAGGCCGTTCTCCTCCTCCGTGGATCCCGCGTCTCTACTGTGCCTTCCTCCACATGTGTGACCCGGACACACTACGACGCAACCGGCAACTCCAGCGACACATTCGTAATTTGCTCATGGCTAAGAAACGCCGGGACTGGCGACAGACATGCACCCGTTTAAATGCTACCCTACCAATCAACTCGTCCAAGTTCTGGTCGGCCTTCCGTCGCCTTACCAGAACTAAACCCTCCCCCTATTATCCTCTTCTCCATGATGATCACCCTTTCCCTGACACCCTTAGTAAGGCCAATCACTTTGCCTCCTACCTCTCCGATGTATTTTCCATCCCCGATGATCCCCGGTTCGATTACTCCCTCTTCCCGGATGTCCGCGATCGAACTGACACCTCCGTCCCTCCCCTCGCTCCTGGTTTCCAGTAATTGGACAACATTGCCCACACGGAACTCAATGCCCCTATCACTACACAGGATCTCATTGCTACACTCCGCACAAAACGCAACACCGCTCCTGGTCACGATCGTGTCACCTACCGTCACCTTCGTGAAGCTTCTGTCTCTTTCCTCTCCACCCTGGCCAGGCTCTACAATGTAGTCCTGTCCACCGGTTACTACCCCGATCTGTGGAAAACCTCCCGTATCCTCATGTTCCTTAAACCTGGCAAACCGCCGTCCGCTCCTCCTACCATCCCATCAGCCTTACCTCGGTCTTCAGCAAGGTCCTGGAATCTATCCTCACCCGACGCATCCACCAGCATCTCCACCGGCACCGCCTCCTTCCCGTTACCCAGTGTGGCTTTCGGCCGTCCTTCTCTTCCGACGACCTTCTCCTTCACCTCACTCATCTCCTTTCTGAACAGCTTAATTCCCGTCGCTCCGCAATCTTCCTCTCCCTGGACTTCGAACGTGCATATGACCGTGTATGGCATTCCGGTCTCCTCTTCAAGCTCCAAACCTTCGCCCTACCCATTAACTACGTCCGTCTGATCGGCTCCTTTCTCTCCCGCCATCCTTCCTATGTCACCATCCATAACACCGATTCCTACACCTTTTTCCCCTCTGCCGGTGTGCCCCAAGGCTCCGTCCTCTCCCCCCCTCTGTACGTTTTGTACACGGCGGACATGCCGCCGCCGTCACCCCCCGTCCACCTTCTCCAGCTTGCCGATGACACCGCCTTCCTTGCCCTTGCCCCCACCCTGCAGCGCTCCCAACGCCTTCTCCAATCCCATCTTGACCGGTTCACCGCTTGGTGCAACCAGTGGTTGCTCAAGGTCAATCCTTCCAAAACCCAGGCGATCATTGTAGGAAAAACCACTCCTTCCTTTCGCCTCCTTGATTTCTACATCACCATCTATGGCCGTCCTATCGCCCTCACTCCCACCCTTAAGTACCTTGGCGTCACTCACCCTCGACCGTCGCCTCTCCTGGACTCCCCACCTCCGGACAATCCAAGCCAAGGCACGCTCCCGACTCAGTCTCCTCAAGCTCCTCTCCGGCCATACGTGGGATCCGGACCCCTCCACCATCCTCCACACCTATAAATCTCTCATCCGCCCTATCCTTTCTTATGCCCATCCGGCTTGGATCTCCACCTCCCCTACCTTTCATAAATCCCTCCAAATCCTCGAACGCCATGCTCTCCGCCTTGCCTATCGCATCCGTCTCCCCTCCCCCACGCGGATCCTGTATGATCTCATCACCTTTCCCCACCTCCTCCTTTTCCTTGAAAGGATACGGATCCTGTACACCTCCCGTAAACTTGATCCTCCTCACCCTCTCGTCTCCCCGATCCTTTCCCACCCCCGCCCACTGCTGTGCCTATATTCGCACGTCCCACCCGGTCTCCATCTCTCCACCCTCCTTACCCTCTCCCAAGGTGGCTTCTGCCAGCTCCCCCTCCCTGATGATGTCCTCGTCCCCTCCATCTACCCCTCCTATCAACTTTGACCCTGCCCCCCCACTTCCGGTGTCCTTTCCTTTCGGCACCCTCCCTCCCTTTTCTTATCTTCCCTTCTTTTTCTTTTTCCCCCATCCCATCCCTCCACCCCTCTTCCCCCGGGCTTCCCCTCCCCCTTCCTCCCTCCCCCCCTATCTCCCCTGCCCGTGGCATATCTGCTCTCCCCTCTCGCTCTCCCACTTCCCTTCCTCCTCCTCCTCTCTTGGCAGGTCCCCGGACTCGCACACGCATAGTGAACATTACATGCCGGAGATCATCGCCATCAGTATCTCGTGTGTGTGCTTCGTTTTGTGTTTCGTGCAGTTACGACTCCACTGTTCACATGTGCCATCGCCGTTCTCCGTGTTTTGTGCGCCGTGTCCACAAGTGTTAGTGTTTTTATCGTCCAACGTGAACGGCTTCATGTTTCTTTTTTTTGTATCTCCATTTTTTGCCCGCCGTTTTTTGTATTGTCCGTATCACCTCTATGTCATGTTATTGTTTCCACTTAAGGCTGAAGAGCAGCGTACTGTGCTGCTGCCAGCCCACCTGTATAGGTGATTAAAATTACAATAAAGGCAAAAAAAAAAAAGCTCAGCGAGTTTTCCCCACCTCCCCTCTCTCTGCCCCCTTCACTCCCCCGAGTCCTTTTACATTTCCCTCCTCTGCCTCCTCTCATTCCCTCTCGCATCTGCCCTTCTCCCCCTTTATTAGTCCTCTCCCTCCTTGGTCCCCCCTTTTCGTTTTTCCTCTCCTCCCTCCTTGTTTTTCCCCCTTCTCCAAGTCCCCCTCCCCCATCTGCCTTTGGATCGGGAGTGCCATATTTGTGCCGCCATTTTCGTGCAGTGTTTTACGGTGCGTTTTTCCAGTGAGTGTTCCGTGTTGTGTCTTTTGGGAAGTGTAGCGAACAGCCATCATACTGTCGCTGGGTGTGATTTTTTTATCTCTTGCGAACAGAAACCAGACTGTCGCCATGTTTTTTTTAATTGTGTGTCTACTATGTTACTTGTCTGATTCCTGTGTATTTTATCTACATTGCCTACCCCTTTTGCTTTCTGTTTTAACTTTCCGCAATTTTACGCCATTTTACACTTTAAATCACCATTTTATCGCCTGTTTTTCCTTGTTTCTTTCTTCTTCCTTTTTTTAAAAAAAAGTCTGTAGGCTGTAGAGCAGCGTAGTAAGCTGCTGCCAGCCCGCCCCCTTAGGGGGGAATTGAAAATCAATAAAGAAAAAAAAAAAAAGAGCTCAGCGAGGCAGTCCGATAATCGCGTGGGTCTATCGACATCTCGCCTACAGACAGCGTGTTTACTTTACTTTGTTTCCGTGTACGAGTGGACGTTGTGGATTCGTGAGGTTTTCGCTCGTGACCTCGTTGCTTCTCGCGTGATGTGGTTTGTAAGGTCATGCTCAGTCGTCCGTCGTTGTTCTTGTCTGTCCCTTCCCGTTCGTTTTGTTTGTTCGTGGGCCGATCCAGTTTGTCCCGCCGCTCTTCGTTCTCGGTAGCCCCGCGACCGTTTTGGTCGTGGTTATAACATTTGCAAGTTCTATTGACGTATACCAGTTATCGGTGGTAATGTTTCGGCTACTATGTGCTATTGGCTTGCACAATCTGAGGACAGCCTGAGTGAGAACGGCGTTTCTCTTCTCGTCTTTGGAAAGTCCTGCTCCATTGGTACCGTCTCTACAGCAGAGGCAGGTGTCGAGGACATAACTACTGCTGGAATCGGCGAAGCATAGAAGCTTGAGGCCATACATAGCCAGTTTAGATGAAACAAACATTTTGAACGTACAGAGTCCTCTAAAGCCGATTAGCATTTCATCGACTGCAACATTAGACCCAAGAATATGGGACTGCTTCGAAATTTCATTGAATTTATGTGTCCTGTTTGTCAGAGCAGCTGCTTCAGCTGCTGCGTTTCATCAACTGTAGTATTTGCCCCAAGAATATAGGAAAGCTGCGAATTTTCATTGCATTTATGTAGAATGTTTGTTACAGCAGCTGCTAGATCACATATCTTACGTAACTCCCTGTCATCAGAGTTTTTAACTCTCAAGCAGTTGACAAATACAGCAAATCTTGTTGATGACATAGTGATACGGGAAATACCATTGCTAGTTCCATCAATAAAACAGAGAGAACGTATGTCTTCATTATTAGATCTGAATACAGCAGTGTAGATTAGAAGATCGATGAAACTCTTCATTTCACACATTGTACAAGGTATGACAACTCCCCGTATTCGTGTACTTTCCCAGATTTTTTCAAGTTTTCCGATTGTCCGTGTGAGTATGTGAGCACATCATCACTAAAAATATACAGGGTGACAATTATTGAAATATGTGAAAAAAAGTAAATTAGTCTCAGACTACCGTGTGGACACATTTTATTCAACATCTAAACGTCGCTACAGATATTCGGATTTGGGCTTGACATGTTCGATATGCCTGCCAACATTGGCGATGATGTGGTGCAGACGAATAGCGAAATTTTGCATGACCCACTGAATGTCGGAGCATAGATGCTGTCGATGACCTCCTTAATGGCTGTTCTCAGCGCAGAAATGGTTTTGGGGTTATTTATGTCTTTCATATGTCTCCATAAAAAGGAGTCTCATTTGTTCAGATCCGGAGAGTATGGAGGCCAATCGAGACCCATGCCAGTGGTCTCTGGGTACCCCGGAGCCAGAATGCGGTCCCCAAAGAGCTCCTCCAGAGCATCAAATACTCTCCTGCTTCGATGGAGTCGAGCTCTGCCTTGCATAAACCACATAATGTCGAAATCAGTATCACTTTGGATAATGGGAATGAAACTATCTTCTAAAACTTTCACGTACCGTTCGATGGTCACCATTCCGTCAAAGAGTATCACACCGATTATTTCGTGATTGGACATTACACACCACACAGCCACCAGTTGAGGGTGCAGAGACTTCTCTATCGCAGAATTTGGATTCTAAGTCCCCCAAATCCAAATGCGCCAGTTTTGTTTACTGACGAACCCACCCAAATGAAAGTGTGCTTCGTCGCTAAACCAAACCATACAGCGCGTACTTATTCTCATCATGCCTAACGGCCAATACCCTACGCAAACCGTTCAGAATTTATGACGATTTTATCTTATACAGTTCAGTAATTGTCCCCTGTAGCTCCAGGTGGTGAATGGGTCTGCTAGTGATTGTCTTCTGAGATCGTGTCTAAGAGTTGGTATCTTCAGTATACTACGAGCTCCAATTCTGACATCCGTCTTTGGTTCTGCTGTCGATTACTTGAAACTACTTCATTCACAGAAGTATTTCCCAGCACGTTTCTCATTTTCTTCGCTTTCTGAGTCTCCTTCAACCCTTACCTCGCCGCTTTCAATCTCGTTAGACCCACTGGATTTCGAATTATGTTCGTCGTGTATAAAATCACCGTCATCCACGTCAGGAAAATCAAAGTGGGATATCTCACTCCCCATTTCATCAATAATTCTTGAAAGCTTTTCTCCAGAATATGGATCGTCTTTTCTCACATACGGTAGACCACGCTTACCAGACATTGTTCCAGAGTTATTATCACCAACATATGCGAAGAACAAAACAAACAATTACTAGGAAGAAGCAAAATATTCAGACTGTCACTGACTTACACTAACACAGCCGTGCGGTCCCCTGGGCGTCGTTTCAATGAAGCGAAAGCAAACAGAGCGGTTTGAAACAATTACTACCGTGGCAATAAGCAGCAAACTGAGAATATGGAAGCTTCGGGGCATCCCATGTCTCCAAGGTCAATAGCATGTTTAGAAACAGGCGTTTGAAGCGCAGCGTGGTCACGACTGTAGCTAAGAGTCGTCCCAATCCGACAGATGGATCACCATCAACAGTGTCATATGTCCTCTCTTCCTCAAACACTGCGGAGAATTTTGGAATTTAATGCAGGAAATGGAGATCGGAAACTCTATGCCACCACCTCTCATCGTATGTGATGCTAGATACTGGCAGCAAAATTTTCATCCACCGTGAGGATTCGAACCGGCCTACCTCCTCATCGAGCGGCGTCGTAGACTTGTATGATGGTGACCTCGTCAATGGAGCAGAGAAGAGCACAGGCTAATTTCGAATAACGAGCAATTTAATAATTCCATAGAAAACGATGTATCTGACTTCAGATGAAGATGATGTGCTTTCCACAAAGCATCCCTGCACGGATATGAATATGGCAGTGTCTGAGGGTGTCTGGGGTATCTTTTTCCCCAGATGTCACGTTGGTTTGGATGGGGATAGAGAGTGCGTGATATGTATACAGGATATCTGAAACCTATTGCGCCAAACTGAAGCAGGTCATAGTAGATCATTACATTGTGACAGGGAACCGATGGCCGGCAATGCATATTTATTATATTGTGGATATAAACAGGGTACAACGTATAAAACTAACGTAGCTCATAGTAAATGTTCAAAGTGACAAGCGCGGGTCTTAATGCATACACAGCAACGGTGCATGAAGTTCTGCCGCGCTCTCACAAAGATCGCTGGTGTCCGTTGTACCAGGACGTAGGCAGCATGGACCCTAGCAACCATATCCTCGTCTGTCTCTACAGAGGCTTCACACACCACGTCTTGGCGTAACCCAAGAGCGAAAAAGTCATAGATGTGAGTGGTATTCACTACAGGCCCAAGGTTACCTGAGAGTGGAAGGACCGGGCAATATAAGGATTAAAATCATTCACATAGCTCAGGGAAAATAACTTTGCCAATTAGTTCAAAAGGACCTTGACACATTAACCCAAGACTGTGTAATTACTTTACAATAACTGATAATCGGTCAAATATATTAGCGAGATCAAATGACAAAAAAGGTCAATTCAAATACTTGCTCTCAACTCTCCGAAAGTCATTTAAGGGAACATGAGGCATGAAAATTTAAATTTACAACAAATATTATTCTCGGTTCAGAAACACAAATTTTATGTGCCATGATTATTATTGTTAAAATATTTGGAGGAAATTTAAATAAGAGAAACCAGATAATATTTCACCAGTTGAAGTTACATAACAATCTATTCAAAGGTACTAAAAAAACAATTTTTAAAACGTGCAGGTCCGAAATATGTTTAGAACGCGTTTGACTAAAATACAACAAATAATTCAGGTTTACCTAAAAAGGAGTTCATTAAAGGGAAACAAGAACAATTTAAGCTCCTTGATATGAAACCACGACACGTCGGGCAATGTGGTCCGGACGAAGGTACCCGAAATTACTTAGAGCAGGCCCGATACGCTGCTCACAATTCTCGTTTTCTAAGAAGCCAGTGGGAACGTGCCCCAAGGTACAAACGTACAATGATAGTCTGATGAATAGAAAAGTAATTTTTAAATAGAACGCGTAAAAACTTAAGTCATCAAATAACACGCGGGCAGCGTAGGAAAAACAGTTGCGAAAAGCCGCTAAAAGATAATAAGGTAACTGGACAAGGCAACCACTCCCACTTAAACCTTGCAGTAAAGAATTTCAGCATCCGTCCGAGGTTTAGATGCAATCACGTCATCAGGTGGAGACGATGAATACTTAACCGTCGCGTGGGACGAAAAACAGGTGGAAAGAGGACGCAAATGGTTAGCTGGTAAACCTCACCTATGTAAGCACAAGCTTGGTTTGGAAGTATCGTACACCAAAATATATGCAACAAGATTTACGCCGGTAAGGCGGATAAGCTGGAATGCACCAAATAACTAAAGAAAGAGACTTGGTGATTTCCTGCTCAACGCACAAAGACAAAAAAAAAAATACTTTAGACGTCCTAAATAATGACACATTGAACATAAAAGACATATATAAAATGTCAGTCCTCATCTTACAAGTGATGAGGGAGGAGGAGGGGGAGGAGTAACAACCTCGTAAAAAAACCTGGGTCCATCTGGCTCCGCATGGTAGCACCCTGTGAGGGCCCCTGCCTAGGGTTACGGGTGAAAACCGGTCAACGGTCTCATAGGCGGATGAGGAAATTTTAACTCCCAACGGCTGAGAGAGCGGAGGAACCAAAAATCTATAACTGCTAGCGTCTGTACCCAGATTGGGCGGCTTGTGGGCAGCGTCTGTTCCTCATGTTAGAGGCGGCTGTTTTAAGAAAACCTTCTAACGCTAACAACGTTAGTCGTGTTCCTGGTGGGTTACGCAAGTAATCTCCCCAACTTTGAGGAATTTCAACAGTTACAATCTTAACGCATGATGGAAATGTCTTTCAATAACGAAACTACCCCAGGTGGCCAATCCACCGTCGGCAACGACGCAAGCAGACCCATGGATTCTGGGGAGTCTGCAACACCATGCAAATCCAACAAGATTAAACCCAGAAAAATCTTCAACATAGTAACTCTCAACATCAACTCCCTTCTCAAAGTGGGAAAACTTAAGCACCTTACAGACCAGTTACACACGGAAGACATACAAATTGTGGCGCTACAAGAAACTCGCTTCACTGATGAAAACACATTTGAATCAAACAAATTCAGAATATTTAAAGGAAAACCTGGAAAAATTGTAATGAAGAAATGCCCTCAGCTTGGTACAGCTTTTGCTGTAAACACAAAAATTCTGAACTCTGTCGAACATTTTTGGTCAACATCATCGATAACATCTTTCCTCACTTTTCGATGTGCAAATAAAAAATACACATTAATCAATGTTCACGCTCCCACAAATGACAAAAATAATGCTAAAAATAGGGAAGAAACAGATAAATTCTGGGAAAACCTTAAGGATCATATATCAGAAATCCCAGAAAACAATGCAAAAATACTTCTAGGAGATTTTAACGCTCAGATTGGAAAAGAAAAGAAATTCCGCGATATTGTCGGCAACTTTCCCGCACACAAACGAACCAGCAAAAATGGAGAAAGGCTAATTATGCTCTGTAAGCAGTTTAAACTCAAGCTAATGCCAACACGTTTTAAACATCTTCCCAGAAAACAAAAAACCTGGGTATCTCCGATAAAGAGTATCGGAGAATTTCAAATAGATCACGTTGCCATCTCCTCCAAATGTGAAAAAGAAATATTGAACACACGTGTCCGAAAATCTCTAAACCTCTACTCCGATCACTATCTCACGAAAATAAAAACTAAACTGATCCCACAAAACAAACAGAAAAGCAGAAACGGTGAATATAAAAACAGAAATAAAATAAATTTTGATCTTACAACCCTGAGAAATTACAACCTTAAGTCCAACTCTAACCTCAAGGATTTTCAGAAAAAACTAAAGACATTCTCCCCTTCACAAAACCTCCAAGAATTTCAGAACAACCTGATTGAGGCAACAGAAACAACCTTTTCAAAAAAGAGCAAACCGAGACACCCGTGGTGGGACAGCAACTGTAATGAAGTTCTGCATGAAAGACTTAAAGCCTGGAAAAAGTGGAACTCACATAAAACTGAAAACAACTTTGATGAATTTAAGCAAGCCAGAAAGAATGCCTCAAAAACTATTCGCAACACCAAGAGACAATATGAAAAACAACAACTGGACTCAATCGAAGAGAATTTCAAGAAATGCAACACGGCAGCTTGGTACAAAACATTCAACCAGAAACTCCGAGGATACCAGTCCCCTTGCCTAAACCTTGTGAGAAATAATAAGACTCTCGCCACAAACAATACTGAAAACTGTGAAATCCTAGCTGAATATTTTGAGACACTCCTAAACTGCGAAACACCCATCCAGACTCTCAGTTTTACGCAACCAGAAACATTACCAACACATTCAACACCTCCGACACGAGAGGAAATCACAAACATAATCAGAAATCTCAAAAACAGGCAAGCATGTGGAGAAGACACAATTACAGCAGAAATGTTCAAGCTTGGGGGAGAAACATCAGTAGAAGCACTACACAAAGAACTTGAACAAGTATGGGAAACCAAGAAAATCCCAAGTCACTGGAAAACTGTCCTAATTCACCCTTTGTTTAAAAAAGGTGACAAAAGGGATGTTAACAACTATCGTGGAATATCGCTTCTCCCAGTCCCATACAAAATTCTATCAAAAGCCCTGCTTAATCGTGTGTCACCAATTATAGAGGGAAAACTTGGAGAATATCAAGCTGGCTTCAGACCAGGAAGATCCTGCGCCGAACAAATTTTTAACCTCAAAACAACAATGAACTATTATCTACAAGGAGCAAGAAATATTCATAACATTCATTGATTTCAAAAAAGGTTATGACTCAATCGATAGGGACACACTCATCAAAACACTTCGAGAATATGAAATAGATGAAACAACAATCACCATAATCAAAGAAACATTAACAAATACAACATCAAAAGTAAAATTCCAAGGAGAAATTTCACGGCATTTCGAGGTCAAAACCGGCGTCAGACAAGGAGATGCGCTGTCCCCGGTACTCTTCAACTGTGTTCTGGATAAAGTCATAGCAGAATGGAGAAAACTCACACAAAAACATGGAGTTGAGAAAGTCCAAATTGGAGGGAAGTGCTACAAAGCCATTGAAACCAACTGTTTTGCCTTCGATGACGATCTCGCCTGTTTAGCTTACACACAAAAAGACACAATAAAACAAATAGAATTACTTAAAGAAACTGCTGAAAAAGCAGGCTTGCAAATTTCATTTGAAAAGACAGAAATCATTACAAATACCAAAAATCCACCAAAGAAAATAACTACGAAATACGGGAAAATACAGGTATCTAAACATTTTAAATATCTTGGTGAACTAATTCAGCCCGTGGCAAAAGGTCATCCAGCCTGCAGGGCTAGAATACAAAAACTAGAGACAGCAACTCACTACTGCAGACAAATGTATTCAAAAAAATGTATATCCAAAAACATTAAACTCAGACACTACCAGATTGTCATTAGACCGCAGATACTATATGCATCAGAAACACTGGCAAATTTTACATACGCAGAACAGATAGAAAATCGTGAAAGCAGAATTGTGAGGACAATTCTTGGACACAGGAAAATAACAGATGATCAAGGCAAGCCCGTATACAGACTAAAAAGCAACAAAGAAGTGTATACGAAGTGCAGCAAAATTACAGACGAAATTAGAATAAGAAGATGCTCCTTTTATGTTCACATCATGAGGATGAACCCGAATAGGCTTACAAAACAAATATTTTCGTACATCGCAAATCTAAAAAATTAAAATTTATGGTTTATCAACACAGAAAGAGATCTAAAAGAAATGGACATAGATCAGGAAACAATATTTAACAGAAACCTTTTTAGAAAAAAACTGTATTCATTCACGGGTTTCGGTGTGAAAATTAAGAAGACTTGTTGAACTAAATGGTCTGAAGAGAGAAAAGCCGCCTTCAGCGCAAGAATGAAAGAAGTGTGGATTGAGAGAAAGAAGACTTCCCAGAAGCGCAAGAAATAACTGTTTTCACGGTCTTTAACGGCCAAATTTGTATAATAATAATAAATGTCAGTAAACTTAAAACAAACAATCAAATCACAACCCTATGACAGTTAGTAAATGGAAGCTGTTATCTTTTGATATGAATCTTGCCAGACACAGGAACAGAGAAAAACAACAAGACTTAACTGAATCAGATATAGAAGCGGAAGGGCACCAACATCAGCAGGAAGCTACCAGTCACAACTATCATGATCACAGCGGGAAAGAAGATCAGTCTTTACGAATGCCGCGTGGTCTCGGCACCGGAGCAACGAACTAAAAGTAGCTCACCGAGTATACAAAGCCGAAGTGGGATGACAATCAGTGAAAAAACTAGGAGCCACCAGGAGGTGTGTGGATGACGACGACCCATCGCTCGTCTCCAGTCCTGGTCGGACAAACGAATAATGTGTCCACTCCCGTTTTCAGTGCACGTCCCTCGTGTCCTTAAGAGTCTCAGCCAGACAAACTTGTAAGTCACAAGAGCGGTAGGACAAACAGATACTCCACGGACCTAGCTTTCCATGCTGCTTCACTCACAGCTCCGTCGCGAGAGAAGTCATGAACGGCACTCGCGGCAAACATGCCACGCCCCCTGCACGCCAAAGATGCTATTCCTATAAAAATGACGAGAGATATCGACTACCAACGGTTCAGTGAGGTCCAGTGGTAGCGTTGGCCTTGGATAGAACCTCGTCTTCCAATCTAACGATGAGGGCAGTGCAGGTGCTTGTGATCATCGAAGTGGGCTGCTGCACCGTTTTGTTGAAATCACAGCCGGCAGCTGTAGACGAGCGGCTCTAGGTGCTTCAGTCCGGAACCACGCGGCTGCTAAGGTCGCAGGTTCGAATCCTGCCTCGGTCATGGGTGTTTGAGATGTCCTTAATATAGTTACGTTTAAGTAGTTCTAAGTCTAGGGGACTGATGACCTCAGACGTTAAGTCCCATAGTGCTTAGAGCCATTTGAACCATTTTTTGAAATCACATCCTTTGTGGACAGCGAGGGTACAGTCTCCAGGAACTGTGGCAACACGTCTCAAATGAACACCGGGTACCGTGGACTACTCAAACAGGAAGGCAGCAAGGAAAGCACTACTGTGTGATCTTTGACAATGGCCGACCATACGCTGAGAATCGTTGCTGGTGGCCACCGATGTGGGTGGTTTGGTGACTGTCCTCACTGCGGACATGGTACTTGCGGCTGTTGAAAACACCGTCGATGGTGTATGAGAACTCTTCGCAAAAAATAAAAACTGTGGAAAATTCGGCACTATAGCACTGCAGCACACCCGCAAGTAACCCTTTAACTGAAGTGAAAGTGGGGCCAAAAATCCAATATTCCCATTGCTTGTACGCGTTCCTTATGGCAGGTGCTCATCCGCTCTCAAAAATCAGCCATCTCACTTCCCCACGTCCACCACTGCGGGCGGCTCACCTCCAACTGCGCAACGCTACGCGCTGTTAACATCCAGCTGCCCAACACTACAATAGCCAACAACAATGCAAGCCAGCCACAGACTGCACACAGCACAGCCAGTGATTTTCATACAGAGCGCTACGTGGCGTTACCAATAAAAAAACCTAAACAGCCTACTTACAATATCTGCTCCACCAGTATTCTTCAAAGTTTTGTGTTTAAGGGCCAGTTGGTGACGTACGTTGCTGGGTGGTCACTCATATGATCCAACATCATCCCCTCAAAGCCTGTTTTGCGTACATGTTTTTCGTGGAAATCTTGGCCGACTATCTGTGGCATGAACGACATCATCTATTGTAAGCTGCTATCCACGGATATAAACTTCCTCCAATTAGGATGACGCCTGTTGGGAGCACATTAGCTGTACATACGTTCTGCTTCACTGTCATTACAACCTGTCGACGCCTACATTAAATGCATGTCTACAAATTCTCGTGACTATTAACGTTACACATTTTACTACGCGTCATTCACACCTCACCATCGGCAACTGGCTACAGCGGTAGTGGTGAGCCGAGAGCCAGAATAATACGACGGTCGTCGCATGAGAAACGGGCTATGAGCTAAATTGTGTCTGCTCTGTTTAGTGGTCATGGGTGTACGCTGCTTATCACCCGCTGATTGTTGATAGTACGACAGATTTCCGGGGTATTTGCGGGAATGCAGCAGAACTGCAGCCGCTGTTGCAATTTGCAATAAATGCATTGAGACTGACGGTCGTCGCTTTTAACAGTTACTTGAAACTTCGTTGGGGTTAAATGGTTCAAATGGCTCTGAGCACTATGGGACTTAACATGTGAGGTCATAAGTCCCCTAGACTTAGAACTACGTAAACCTAACTAACCTAAGGACATCACACACATCCATGCCCGAGGCAGGATTCGAACCTGCAACCGTAGCGGTCGCGTGGTTCCAGACTGAAGCGCCTAGAACCGTTCGGCCACACAGGCCGGCAGTTGAGGTTATGAATTTTCGACCATTAGTTCCCTATCTTGATACAATCGATTGTGGACTTGTTTGAATCTGACGCAAAAGGTTTGAGACGCACTGTAAAGAGTATGTTCGTCAAGGAAGGAACCATTGATCAGAGATAGTGATAACAATTTCTAATTTTGCTGTGAGAAACGAAAGCATTCCGTATAGAATGATCAGCAGCTGTGGCTGTACGAGGTGCATTCAAGTTCTAAGGCCTCCGATTTTTTTTCTCCAGACTGGAAAGAGATAGAAACATGCACATTGTTTTAAAATGAGGTCGCGTTCATTGTCAATACGTCCCAGAGATGGCAGCACCGTACGGCAGATGGAATTTTACCGCCAGCGGCGAGAATGAGAACTGTTTTAAATACTTAAAATGGCGACGTTTTCCTTACTTGAACAGCGTGCAATCATCCGTTTTCTGAATTTGCGTGGTGTGGAATCAACTGAAATTCGTCGACAGTTGAAGGAGACATGTGGTGATGGAGTTATGGATGTGTTGAAAGTGCGTTCGTGGGTGCGACAGTTTAATGGAGGCAGAACATCGTGTGACAACAAACCGAAACAACCTCAGGCTCGCACAAGCCAGATGATGACATGATCGAGAAAGTGGAGAGAATTGTTTTGGGGGATCGCCGAATGACTTTTGAACAGATCGCCTGCAGAGTTGGCAGTTCTGTGGGTTCTGTGCACACAATCCTGCATGACCACCTGAAAATACAAAAAGTGTCATCCAGGTGGGTGCCACGAATGCTGACAGACGATCACATGGCTGCCCGTGTGGCATGTTGCCAAGCAATGTTGACGCACAACGACAGCATGAATGGGACTTTTTTTTCGTCAGTTGTGACATTGGGTGAGACGTGGATGCCATTTTTCAATCCAGAAACAAAGCGCCATTCAGCTCAATGGAAGCACACGGATTCACCGCCACCAAAAAAATTTCGGGTAACCGCCAGTGCTGAAAAAATGATGGTTTCCATGTTCTGGGACAGCGAGGGCGTAATCCTTACCCATTGGGTTCCAAAGGGCACTACGGTAACAGGTGCATCCTACGAAAATGTTTTGAAGAACAAATTCCTTCCTGAACTGCAACAAACACGTCTGGGAAGGGCTGCGCGTGTGCTGTTTCACCAAGACAACGCACCTGCACATCAAGCTAACGTTACGCAACAGTTTCTTCGTGATAAGAACTTTGAAGTGATTCCTCATGCTCCCTACTCACCTGACCTGGCTCCTAGTGACTTTCGGCTTTTTCCGACACTGAAAGACACTCTCCGTGGCCGCACATTCACCAGCCATGCTGCTATTGCCTCAGCGATTTTCCAGTGGTCAAAACAGACTTCTAAAGAAGCCTTCGCCGCTACCATGGAATCATGGCGTCAGCGTTGTGAAAAATGTGTACGTCTGCAGGGCGATTATGTCGAGAAGTAACGCCAGTTTCATCGATTTCGGGTGAGTAGTTAATTAGAAAAAAAATCGGAGGCCTTAGAACTTGAATGCACCTCGTACTATGGACGAAGCAGAGAAACGGTCGGTATAAATCGAGGCCATCAGGTGGCAAAGGGGATTACGTGCCTGGGACGAATTTTTGACGTCATGGCTTCGCCTCTCTGTAAGTTGAGACGGTGGGTCGACAGACACACGGTGCCTTTGCCAGTCACGACCGCACATACGAATGGGGTTGCCGACGACTACAGCGGCGGCTACAGGCTATTCTCGCTTGGGCAGTATTACCGGAACGCAGGCAGCAAAGCCGAGCCGAGCGGAGCTGCGCCGAGCCGGCTCCGCGGAGCGCCGGCCGGTTATTTCTAAAATTGCATTTTCATGTCGCTCTCAAACTTAGTTCTGCGCCGGCCTGAGGAATATAAATGAGGGTCTCGGTGGCGGCGGCGAGCGCTTTCCGCTCGGCAGAATCTGACTGCTGCCGCGCTGCTCCGGGAAGGTGGCGAAGCAGCTGGAGCGGCTGCTGGATTGACAAAGCACAGCCGGAGTAGAGGGACAGGAGCGGCGGGCGGAAGCAGCTAGCAAGTGTCTGTCCGTCTCGTCTTTTCATCAGCAGACATCTGGCACAAAATCAAAGTCTAGACAGGGCTGTTAATGTACGACTCAGTTTCGCTTTTCACATCTCGGAGAGTCATCTTCAGCATACAAGTAGTAGATAAGATCAGCGACAGGTCCATATTATATCCAGAACGAGTTGTTGTTGTTGGTGTGGTCTTCAGTCCTGAGACTGGTTTGATGCAGCTCTCCATGCTATCCTATCCTGTGCAAGCTTCTTCGTCTCCCAGTACTTACTGCAACCTACATCCTTCTGAATCTACTTAGTGTATTCATCTCTTGGTCTCCCTCTACGATTTTTACTCTCCACGCTGCCCTCCAATGCTAAATTTGTGATCCCTTGATGCCTCAGAACATGTTCTACCAACCGGTCCCTTCTTCTTGTCAAGTTGTGCCACAAACTCTTCTTCTCCCCAGTTCTGTTCAATACCTCCTGCATTAGTTATGTTGAAATGTCCCCTTAGAAAAATTATACATGATTGTGCTTAAACTGCCACACAATAATTTTAGTGCAACGCAATCTGACTTTCAAAAATCCCTACAAAAGAATGACCCTGACTAACATTAACCTATACGTTTCAAAAATCACTTACCTCACAAAAATCTCATTTTTTCTCCACCTGTACTTCTGAAAGGCACACATTAATGTCTTTTTTTACAGGCTACTGTCACGCAGCTGGGTGCCCATGACGCATTATGTGAAGGTGGTCTAACTTTCTTACCGAAATATTTACGACACCAGTTTGCACTACAGTGACAGTCTCGTATAAAAATTTCACAGGTCGAGAATTTGCGTTGCAAATCTGTAGAAACAAAATCCTATAAATATAACAGTGTCCCAAAAAATACTCGTCGGCATTGTGATACATTCACGCATTTACACACATTTCATAACTCTTAAAGTACGATTCTTGGTTTCCAACATCCTTTTTCACAATTCAGAGTCCCTAACCACTGCCCATTATTCCTTACCTTATTACACATATACATATTTGTCGACACTTCTTCAATATTTCATCATAATAAAAATACATATCATAATCAACATTCCTCACCAACATAATAAACATCGTCATTGTAATAATAACATCATAACACCTCAGTCAAATCTCAAAAACGTCGTAGCTTTCTGCAATAATTTCAAAACCTAAAGTAATTGTCTGCTCATTTAAATAGTGTCATCTACCTCAACCATACTTTAAAAATCATGCTCCCTTACCAACTACATCATTCAGAGCTCTCATAGTATCACAATGGTTCCGAAAAAATATGAACAGTTCACAAAGTACAGACGAAATACAATTTCATAAGTGTGAAGTTATCCAACTGTGTAATTGTGTAAACATGTGTCACTGACATAGTAAAAAAGAAATGTTAGTTTCTCTGTTAAATAATCAGATAGCTGTGTAATTCAGTGTTAGAGGAATATGGTACCGATGTGTAAAGTTGTATAAGCAAATACCATATTAGCTAGGGCTCCTTGTGCTTGCCAAACACATGGTACACAAAGTAGGCGTGTCCCCCTGAGGATTAATGTAATTATACCCTCAAGTGTTACAGATTACAGAAATGGAATGAAATGTATCACGGAAAACTTTCATTGTCATTCAAAAATCTTCAAAAATAAATGGTTTAAATACAAAATTAATCACTCACATGTGCGTCCTGTAGCGCTGAATGTGCGTCTTGCTGTAAGATAAATCTGAGGAAGTGTCGTAGTTATCGTCCTCTGTAAGCGAAGTTCTGCAGAAGTCAATGTACTTACCTCATCATAAAAGAAAGTTAAACGCTTTGCGTATAGATATCGTAGTTATTGTGTACCTTACCGTGATCAAGAAAGTACTATAATGTAACATATTGTTGTGCTACGGAAAAGGCTGTCTCATTGTAACTATACCACAAAAGTTACTACTAAACCATGTTTTACTTCCCAGAATAATACAGGAAATCTATGCAGATATGAAACAGATACACTGCAAAATCAATAGTGTAAATTGTGTCACACATTAGTAACGTCGTGATATAACCCTGTAGCTGTCAAAGAAACCAAATGCTAAGTCATCTTTAATCCCACAGAAAGTACTTCAAATAAAGAATGTACTTTCAAAAATGGTTCAAATGGCTCTGAGCACTATGCGACTTAACTTCGGAGGTCATCAGTCACCTAGAACTTAGAACTAATTAAACCTAACTAACCTAAGGACATCACACACATCCATGCCCGAGGCAGGATTCGAACCTGCGACCATAGCGGTCACTCGGCTCCAGACTGTAGCGCCTAGAACCGCACGGTCACTGCGGGCGGCAATGTATTTTCAACTAAACCAAAATGTTGCATTAAAATCTCATTAGCTGTACCTGTATATGTTGTAAGTATGTAAGCTATATATGCGTTATGTAAATGTGCAACTAACAAGCAAGAATGTACAAATAACAGCACTGTGTCATCTATTCACTATAACAATGCATTCGCAATTTCTGTTTAAATAAGTTCTCTTGGATCTTGACTGGATATTTAACTTCAAACATTGTTGCAAGTTAACAGTTTCTAAGTCTGACAAAGCATACTGGTAACGTGAAGTGAAAAGTTTTATGGCAAAGACAAAGTTAAAAAGCAGATTATCTTTCAATAAACGGTTTTACATGTGAAATGTGGTGCAGCCCTTTACCGTTTCTAGTGCGCAGAGATTCAACTTCAAAGTAATTATCATGTTGTATACGTCGGTAACGAATGCTAAAATTTTTCTCAAGGTTAGCGTCTATGTTATTTTTCTGAAGCCCAGCCAGCGCACGTGGCTGCCTGCAGTGTGAGTCATTGTCTGTCTCTTTGTTGGCGTGCGTCGTTATCGGGATTTGGAGACCTAACTTCTACAAATTCACCTTGTCGAGAGGGCCCTGCCCTGTTTGAATCCCGCCAGTTCTGATGCAATTCAGGTCTGTCGTTATGATCATATTGTCTGTCGTCATGTCGGTAGATTCCATAGTTTCTTTCTTGTCGGTCACATGGTGGAGAATTTCTCCCTGAATCATAACTGTGAGCTGGACCGTTGCATCTAAAGTTATTCTGTCTCCCTTGATAATAATTATTTTGGTTCCCATATTGTCTGTTTCTCTGATTGTCTCTGTGATAGTCACTAACACGGAGAGGTGATCTTTCCCTGTAATTATTACTACTCTGCCAACGGTTGTCATACAGGTGATGTCTGTTTTGGTCACGATTTGTGTTGTGAGAATAGCCTTGTCATGTCCAGTTATCATTTCTTTCACTGCGAAATTGCGATGGATGTGACCTGCAATTGTTGTGTTCCTGTTTTCGCGTTCCACGATTGTCAGTGTCAATTTCTAATTCTTGTAAGAGTCCCTGAAAAGCTTCAAGGTCGTCTTAGCAACGTCCTGCCATAATAATATGTCGTAAATGTTCAGGTAATTTGATTAAGCAAATGCGGATGAGTTCTGAGGGACAGTATGGGTTTGACAGGTACTGATTCTTGTGCAACATGTCTTCAAAATATTTCACAAGATTGTAAAATTCAGATTGTTCGAAATGTTTCATCATTATGATGGTATGTTTTACTCGGTCTTGTGTAGTTTGAGACCAATATGCTGAGAGGAAGGCATGATAAAATTCTCCTTCACTGTGGCAATCACATTCTTACAGCAGGTTCATTCTCTAAATAGCCACACATAAATTCCAATCTGTGCTCTAATGACCAGTTGGGAGGAAAACAATGAGAGAATTGATGGAGCCACGCTTGTGGATGAATGTCGTTGCCAGAATTCTTAAATGTTTTAAATTTACATGTAGTAATAAACAGCTTATAGTCAAAATCATCATGTCGGCGAGTCGCATATCGGCCATTGTTACTTAGTTTCGGCGGTTCCATCTCAAAATTCGGCGTACCTTGCCAATTTCTTTCATAATTTCCGAAGATCCCCGTGTTATTATTTTGTGGCTGTTCCATATTTCTATGTCCCTCTTCCCGTATTGCAGCGCGAGTGTCCTCTAAAGTATGTAATTCTTGTATTACCTGTGTCAGCTGATTTTGTACTTCCTGGATTTCACTTTGGTGTTGCGTATTAATTTGATTCTGATTTTGTTTGAATTTCCTAATTTATTCATCCTTTTCTGTGTCATTAAAGACTACCAGTTTTGTGTCATTCAGATTATCATCTACCTTCGTAGATAAATTATTTAGCTGATCCGAAAGTTCAACTACTTTCTCTGATAATGAACTAATTTCCTGCATGTGTCTTTCTGAACCAATTTTCAGAGTATCTACTGTGTCCTTTAAGTTTTACTGAGATTTTGCAAGTAGCGTAACCGAATCGGTAGGTGCAACTAAGTCAATTTTAGCCCACAAGCTCTCATGATTTTCATGAACAATGGTTTGCAGTTCTTTTATGGCTGCTTCGTGATTCTTTAATGCATTTTCATGCCGCGAAAAAATAGGTTGAAAATGCTCACATTTTTGTGTTTTTACGGCATTACAGACTTTTTGACAGTTATATTCGATTTTAAGTAACTCTGCAGTTAAATCTTCACGTGTTTGTTCAAGTGTGGTGTCTAACTTCCGAAGATTTTGTTCCATTGTGTCTAACTTTTTGAAGATTTTGCTGTGTTTGTCTCTGATTTTGTTCATTGTGTCTAACTGTTTCTGTGTTTGTCTCTGATTTTGTTTCATTTGTTGCATTAATTACAATAATAATGTATTAGTGTCTGGAATCTGTTCCTCTATGCTTTTCGGCAGTGCATTTGCACCGGCAACATTCACATTTTGACAAGCAGAAAATGTGTCTTGACTTATTTGAGAAAACGGTGAGGACCCAAAACCTGAATCTACAGTATTTGCGAAATTGTGTCCTGTCATTTCGGATTCCTGAGGCGAGCTGTTGCCGACCGATCGATCGATAATGCTTCACTGTTCACTAATTGTTTCACTGTCCACACCATTATTTGCAGCCCGCTCCATTTCCCTGTGCACAATTACCAAATTACTACTTTGAACATTAGTTAATTCATTACTCGGCGACGCTAACACACTGCTTTCGTCTTCATTGTCATTTCTAAGTTTAGTTTGGAGCCTAGTATTACGTTTTTCACACGCCATTATTATCACAATATTTCACACGACAACACAGAAAAGCACAATTTGAAGAGCAAAGTAAGAAAACGCAGTAACATAGCATTTAAAATAATATCTTGTTAATTGCAAGCGCAGTTGCGAAATACTTGGTGCAAATCTACATGCATGCCACAACTGTTTTAATGTACAACAATGAAAAACTACAACTACAAAGGAAATTCTCTCTATAATTACGCGCTAGCAATAAACAATAGCTACACTAATTACAGAAACTACAAGAAAAAATCAGAAGATTCCAGTGAGGTATCCTCGGCTAAGGCTCGACATACGAAACGTCCCCTTAGAAAAATTAATGAATTAATGTGCTGATAAACCTCTTACATTATTTAATTTTCAAACAGCTGAGCAAAACTGAATGTACTCAGACATTACTCTCTTTACATATTCTGATCAACACTAAACTGACACACAATATTTTTAGCGCAACGCAATCTGACTTTCAATAATCCCTACAAAAGAATGGCCCTGACTAACATATTAAGCTATACCTTTCACAAATCACTTACCTCACAAAAATCTTCGATAGTCTAACTACTGCAATACAGCGAGCGCCACTACTGCCAGCTAAATAAAAGATAGGCATAGTTAGCTAATGAAAGATTTTGATAGAGAACAAACAATGTATTTACCTTAATAGTGTTCAAAAGTCATAATATATATATATATCAGTTCATGACATCCATTCTTAAAAATGTACTGTTTCTGATGGACACACGTCCAGATCATCCGCTCTCAAAAATCCGCATTCTCACTTCCCCACATCCTCCACTGCTGGCGGCTCACCTCCAACTGTGCAACGCTACGCGCTGCTAACAGCCAGCTGCCCAACACTACAATAGCGAACAACAATGCAAACCAGCCACAGACTGCACACAGCACAGCCACTGATTTTCATACGGAGCGCTATGTGGCGTTACCAATAAGAAAACCTAAACAGCCTACTTACAGTCTGAACAGGCCAATGAAATTCCACGCCGAATGTACCCGACACCACTGAAAACGGGCTTCTTGATGTACAGAGGTCAACAGTAGTCGGCCCAACTAGCACAGAGACCTCGGTCCCATTCCTGTGACTCGGCTATGAACGTGATTTGCGGTCATTGCAGCAACAATGGCACTTCTGAACGATGATTAAGATGAACACGCGGCTCTAAGTGCCTCTCTGATGATTGCTCGGTTCTCAAGTTCTGTCCTCTCTTTAGGTCAATCGTCTCGTTATTGATACGCTGTTGAGCAATGACACATCAAATTAGGGCTAACATTGTCGGATAGTGGCATTGACCCTACTTGAAATGTCGAGCAATTCCAACCAGCCAGCATCTTTGAGGTCAACTACACGTCCTTTCTCATTTGTTGACATCTGCGTATGTTGTTTACGCACCCGTCTGCGAGGCACTGTTAGTATCCAACTGTGTTCACGGGCTGAAATTCACCAAGACTTTATGCCGGTATAGACATGTCCTCTACGGGTCTCCAGAGTCACACATTTATCCAACGGATTTCGAAGTTTATGGAGAAGTATATGCATCATAAAAACCTTAAAATAGGCATGAAATACGCATCAAAAATGCTTAAAGTCCATGAAAAGTTTCGAAATATGCAGGATCAAATAATAAAACAAAGTTGGTAGTTATTGCGTGCATTATATATCAAAGTCGAACCTGTGTATATCAATTACTAGGAAGAGCACCGGCCCCGCGAAAAATCGGTACGTTTCGGACGCTGATATTTTCTGAATACTTTCTGGTAAAGGTTAGGAAAGGAGCCTTTCTGGAATTATTTTCTAAAAATTCGCAAAAGTCATACTTTGTTTCAAGAATTGTTCCTTCTTTGCCATTGTTGTCGTTAAGAAGCTGATGCTATGCGAGTGAGTCGCAGCAGAACAATCGATATGTACAGGACCAACTTCGAGATATATTGCAAGCAAAGGGACACGTTCAAAAACTCCATAATATTTTATTTACAAAATAAAACATACAATCATCAATTGTGTTGGACAGCATTCACTTTTAATTAATACTATTCGACCAAAACATCATTTATAATTTATTTTACAATATTGTACTACTGTAAACATAAACGTCCAAGTACTGTTCCTGATGTTTGGTAGCAAGAGTTGGTCTTAGATGACTCGAAACATTTTTATAAGCAGAAAAGGACCGCTTTACATCAACTGAGGTAACTAGGCAGTATTTGAATTTGGGTGCTATGTTTGCACTTATTGTTTCTGGTAAAAGTTGACCCATCCCTTTAATAAAATTATCAATTTGGCACAAGGACTCGAAGCCGGGATTACTGTTTAAAATGTTTTCCAACGTTTCTTTCAGTTTTCTTAGGAATACCTTCGGCAGTGAGGAGTTCACTAGAATAATATTTTCATTAATTGAATATAGTCATTCAACGCCAAACCTTGAGTTTCAAGTTTTTTAATACTTGCAGGCATATGGGAAAAGTGAGTGCTAACGTCGTTTACTGCCCCTCTAATGGCCTCGAAATGTTCACTGTAAAAAACACGGCTTCGACCCACATATCCCAACGAGTTTCCATTGGTTCGGGAGATAAAGGCACATTTGGTAGTTCTTCTTCGTAGGTGTTGATTCGAGCAAAAGCCTTTAGAAACACTTAATTTGTGGATGAAACTAGTTTACTTACATTCACAAACGTGGAAGGTACTTCTTCAGCAAGATTATGTACTGCATGAGCAAAGCACGTCACATGAATCAAATTGAGATAAAATACAAAATACTGGGAGGACTATTCTTGCTTTGATCATATAGGGAGCAGCATCGGAAATGAACACAAACACACTTTCATGTGCAGAAGATTCTGCAAATATTTTTTTAATATGCTCATTGACAAAACTGGTTACTTTTTCAAGTATTTTGCAGGCCGTTAAATCGGAAGAAGAAAGCTCTTCTTGAAAGCACCAATAATTCAATTTGCTATGTAACGCCCACAAGTGTCTGTATTTTCGTCAGCTGAAATCCATATAATGCTGTCCTTGAGTTCACTGCGTATTTCTTCCAGAACATTAACGTATATTGTCGGCATGTAATTTTTACGCAATGTTCATTCATATCGCACATTTTGATTTAAGAAGTATTTGCGCAGGAAGCTTTTGGGGATTGGAATTCTATGTTTTTGAAGAGTACTATGGATTGCAATGAATGCTTCACATAGCTCCATGTCAAACCGACTTTTTTGGTTAACTCTGGACAAATCCCTGCTACTGCAACATGCTGTTGTCAGAAGTTGTTATAGCGGTCCTTTCTTCTGCATTTCTGCGATATGAAGACTTGTCTTAACATGCTGGTCTATTTGAAACATCTTTTTCGCGAAACGTTTTTCTCGCAAACTCGACAACATAGATTAATGTTAAAGGGTGGTCAGCTATCCACGAATCGACGTTTCCTTTTTCGGGCGGCATGGCGCACAACACATTACACACTACATTTCGTAAACACGTTCAACTGTGTGCAAGTAAATAGGAAGGTAAACTGAAACAGTGGACGTGGGACTAAAAGCTTGCGTAGTTTAATTTAATTGTTGCCGATGTGAACGGTAGGACAGCGGAGGTGATTAACCGGGAGCGCGGGCGCAGGAGTATTGGCTCTGTCTGCCTGTTCCTGTTCCTCTTCTGTAACGACTTCACTAGGCAGTGGCCTCTGCTAGCGATTGCACGCAGTTCTAGGAACATTAAAACTAGATCGAGCTACAGACCGCTCGTCTAAATTTTTAAAATGTTGAAATATAAAGCGAAAATATGCATCGTTACTGGTTTTTGTTAAAATATGCAATAACCGGTGAAAAGGAGCCAAATATGCAGAATACTACTGGCCATTAAAATTGCTACACCAAGAAGAAATGCAGATGATAAACGGGCATTCATTGGACAAATATATTATACTAGAACTGACTTGTGATTACATTTTCACGCAATTTGGGTGCATAGTTCCTGAGAAATCAGTACCCAGAACAACCACCTCTGGCCGCAATAACGGCCTTGATACGCCTGGGCATTGAGTCAAACAGAGCTTGGATGGCGTATACAAGGACAGCTGTCCAACCAGCTTCAACACGATACCACAGTTCATCAAGAGTAGTGACTGGCGTATTGTGACGAGACAGTTGGTCGGCCACCATTGACCAGACGTTTTCAATTAGTGAGAGATCTGGAGAATGTGCTGGCCAGGGCAGCAGTCGAACATTTTCTGTATCCACAAAGGCCCGTACCGGACCTGCAACAAGCAGTCGTGCATTATCCTGCTGAAATGTAGGGTTTCGCAGGGATCGAATGAAGGGTACAGCCACGGGTCGTAACACATCTGAAATGTAACATCCACTGTTCAAAATTCTGTCAATGCGAACAACAGATGACCGAGACGTGTAACCAATGGCACCCAAACCATCACGCCAGGTGATACGCCAGTATGGCGACGACGAATACACGCTTCCAATGTGCGTTACCGCAATGTCGCCAAACACGGATGCGACCATCATGATGCTGTAAACAGAACCTGGATTCATCCGAAAAATGACGTTTTTCCGTTCGTGCACCCAGGTTCGTCGTTGAGTACACCATCGCAGGCGCTCCTGTCTGTGATGCAGCGTCAAGGGTAACCGCAGCCATGGTCTCCGAGCTGATGGTCCATGCTGCTGCAAACGTCGTCGAACTGTTCGTACAGATCGTTGTTGTCTTGCAAACGTCCCCATCTGTTAACTCAGGGATCGAGACGTGGCTGCACGATTCGTTAAAGCCATGCGGATAAGATGCCTGTCACCTCGACTGCTAGTGATACGTGGCCGTTGTGATCCAGCACGGCGTTCCTTATTACCCTCCTGAACCCACCGATTCCATATTCTGCTATCAGTCATTGCATCTCGACCAACGCGAGCAGTACTGTCGCGATACGATAAACCGCAATCGCGATAGGTTACAATCTGACCTTTATCAAAGTCGGAAACGTGATGGTACGCATTTCTCCACCTTACACGAGGCATCACAACAAGGTATCACCAGGCAACGCCGGTCAACTGTTGTTTGTTTATGAGATATCGGTTGGAAACTATCCTCATGTCAGCACGTTGTAGGTGTCGCCACCGGCGCCAACCTTGTGTTAATGCTCTGAAGAGCTAATCATTTGCATATCATAGCATCTTCTTCCTGTCGGTTAAATTTTGCGTCTGTAGCACGTCATCTTCGTGGTGTAGCAGTTTTAATGGCCTGTAGTGTATATAGTGCACATTACGGCAGGTCGTGAGTTGCCTTCAAAGCGAAGAAGACACTATTACCAACAGTGTAGAGAGTTTGAACGAGGTTTTGTAATAGGTCTACAAAAAGCTGGATAGTCCTTCTGCGACAGCGCAGAAAGGCTTGGCACGAAAGTAGTCACGATGACTGTTGGCAGCGGATGTTTGTTGGTTAGAAAGGGGCCAGTTGCGGGGCCGAGGCCAGGCTGTCTGCGTGCTACACGCACTGAATTTACACATGAAATTATGGTCGGGTGTTGCGATTTAGTACGACAGCAGGTGTACTTTTGTAGTTATTTCACAAACCTTGACTACAAATCTGCAAGTCAATCGGATGTTTCGACCTGCTGTGGTCCCATTCATGAACAGCATTCCACAGGGTGTCTTCCAACAGGATAACGCTCGCCCACACACCGCTGTAACCCAACGTCTACAGACAGTCGAAATGTTGCCTTGGCCTGCACTGTTAGAAGATCTGCCTCCAATGAACCACATATGGGTCATCATCGGAAAATAATGTAATTTCGCGAATACGTATGTCTAGATAATATATTTTTAGTGATTAACATTTATAAACGGTGTAACCGCCTGAATATTGAATGCTAGCATGCAAACGCTCGTGCATTGTGTTGTACGGGTGCCAGATGTCAGGTTGTGGGCTGAAGTTCAATGCATGTTGTACCTGCTCAGTCAATACACGGAGAGTTTGTGGATGGCGCTGGAGTTGTCGTCCGATGAAGACCCATATGTGGTTCATTGGAGGCAGATCTTCTGACAGTGCAGGCCAAGGCAACATTTCGACTCTTTGTAGATGTTGGGTTACAACAGCGGTGTGTGGGCGAGCGTTATTCTGTTGGAAGACACCCCGTGGAATGCTGTTCATGAATGGGACCACAGCAGGACGTAACATCCGATTGACTTGCAGATTTGTAGTCAAGGTTTGTGGAATAACTACAAAAGTACACCTGCTGTCATACTAAATCGAAACACCAGACCACAATTTCATGTGTAAATTCAGTGCGTGTAGCGCGCAGACCCGCCTGGCCTCGGCCCCTCAACTGGCCCCTTTCTAACCATCAAATATCCGCGGCCAACAGTCTTCGTGACTACATTCGTGCCAAGCCTTTCTGCGCTGTCGCAGAAGGACTATCCAGATTTTTGTAGACCTATTACAAAACTTCGTTCAAACTCAGTACGCTGTTGGTAATAGTGTCTTCTTCGCTTTGAAGGCATTGTTGACTAACATCAACTCACCACCTGCCACATGCTGGAAGTTCGTAAATCATCTCACCATGTCCGCTCTCGAAGGCAGGGTACGCTCTCCACCGTTACAGTGCGTATTAAAGGAAAGCCTGATTTGCATCCTCACAGTGGCGCTGTTATCGCCACTATTATGCGACTGGCATGAATTTTGAATAGACATCATATTCCGACGTAGCAACACGTCTACCACGCACGTTTATTTTGGTTAAAACAACAGTCGAGATCGCAATAACATAGGTTCATTATGACGGTTTCGGCTTATGTTAAGGCAATCCTTACTCTTAGACGTTTTGGGCCTCTTATGGCTGGTACTGGCTGCTCCTCGGTTATATCACGTGACACCACGAGCGTACACACTTACTGCGACAGTGTACAATCGTGGTATTACGTGAAAAATATCGATGAGTCACCAGAACCAGCCATAAGGAACCAAAAGAATCGGAGGATGGCCTTGACATAAGCCGAAATCGGTCATAATTAATAATTGTTACGTTCAATAAATTTTTCTAGGTTTGTAACCGCATTGTACACTCCTGGAAATGGAAAAAAAGAACACATTGACACCGGTGTGTCACACCCACCATACTTGCTCCGGACACTGCGAGAGGGCTGTACAAGCAATGATCACACGCACGGCACAGCGGACACACCAGGAACCGCGGTGTTGGCCGTCGAATGGCGCTAGCTGCGCAGCATTTGTGCACCGCCGCCGTCAGTGTCAGCCAGTTTGCCGTGGCATACGGAGCTCCATCGCAGTCTTTAACACTGGTAGCATGCCGCGACAGCGTGGACGTGAACCGTATGTGCAGCTGACGGACTTTGAGCGAGGGCGTATAGTGGGCATGCGGGAGGCCGGGTGGACGTACCGCCGAATTGCTCAACACGTGGGGCGTGAGGTCTCCACAGTACATCGATGTTGTCGCCAGTGGTCGGCGGAAGGTGCACGTGCCCGTCGGCCTGGGACCGGACCGCAGCGACGCACGGATGCACGCCAAGACCGTAGGACCCTACGCAGTGCCGTAGGGGACCGCACCGCCACTTCCCAGCAAATTAGGGACACTGTTGCTCCTGGAGTATCAGCGAGGACCATTCGCAACCGTCTCCATGAAGCTGGGCTACGGTCCCGCACACCGTTAGGCCGTCTTCCGCTCACGCCCCAACATCGTGCAGCCCGCCTCCAGTGGTGTCGCGACAGGCGTGAATGGAGGGACGAATGGAGACGTGTCGTCTTCAGCGATGAGAGTCGCTTCTGCCTTGGTGCCAATGATGGTCATATGCGTGTTTGGCGCCGTGCAGGTGAGCGCCACAATCAGGACTGCATACGACCGAGGCACACAGGGCCAACACCCGGCATCATGGTGTGGGGAGCGATCTCCTACACTGGCCGTACACCACTGGTGATCGTCGAGGGGACACTGAATAGTGCACGGTACATCCAAACCGTCATCGAACCCATCGTTCTACCATTCCTAGACCGGCAAGGGAACTTGCTGTTCCAACAGGACAATGCACGTCCGCATGTATCCCGTGCCACCCAACGTGCTCTAGAAGGTGTAAGTCAACTACCCTGGCCAGCAAGATCTCCGGATCTGTCCCCCATTGAGCATGTTTGGGACTGGATGAAGCGTCGTCTCACGCGGTCTGCACGTCCAGCACGAACGCTGGTCCAACTGAGGCGCCAGGTGGAAATGGCATGGCAAGCCGTTCCACAGGACTACATCCAGCATCTCTACGATCGTCTCCATGGGAGAATAGCAGCCTGCATTGCTGCGAAAGGTGGATATACACTGTACTAGTGCCGACATTGTGCATGCTCTGTTGCCTGTGTCTATGTGCCTGTGGTTCTGTCAGTGTGATCATGTGATGTATCTGACCCCAGGAATGTGTCAATAAAGTTTCCCCTTCCTGGGACAATGAATTCACGGTGTTCTTATTTCAGTTTCCAGGAGTGTATTTCTATTGCCTCCTGAAAGTAAGAGGCTGTTTCGCCAGTACGCAAGGTTCGCCAAAATCAATCTGTTTGCTGCACTCATCCTGGTATTCTGCCACCGCTGACTTAATGTGCTGTCTTAGTCGGATATATCTTTTGTGATCATATATCCTTGTGCTGATTGGTTTCCTCGTCTCGCCTACATATACTAATCCACATTCGCACGTGATTTCGTAAACTCCAGCAGCATGTAGTTTGTCAACTGTATCTTTCGTTGTGCCAAGAACATCTTTTATTCTGTTGCTGCCTCGGAAAATAGGTTTGTTATTGCGGTCTCGACTGTTGTTTTAACAAAAGTTTAGCGAAGGAGGCTACGCTCCATGGAACATGTTGTCTAAATTTATGACTTACGTTTATGTAGCACAGCTCCACCTTGGTGCTGTAATTTTTTTCCATCAGTTTAAAAACCTGCCATTTTACCATCTTTGGGACAATCTGCAGCAGTGTGGACTCCGAAGACACTTTGAAACACCAAGATTGCAAGTAAAATATTTATTAGATAACCGGTTTTGGCCAGGCTTCATCTTCAAATCTCATGCTTTACAACGTTACACAATGTTTTTCATCAGCAGTGTGAGAAGCCATCCCGAAACCTGTTATGAAAGTCTAATAAACGCTTTACTAGCGATCTTGGCGTTTGAAAGTTTTTTCACAATGCATACCTTCAAGGTAATTTTTCTTCCAAAGCAAGCGACAACTCGAAGAGCGAAAGTTTCTGAATTTAGGATGTTTAAAATCTCATACTTTTCTTTTATGGAAAAGTTTAATTAAGAGATTTTACACCACAGGCCATTAAAATTGATACACCAAGAAGAAATGCAGATGATAAACGGGTATTCATTGGACAAATATATTATACTAGAACTGACATGTGACTACATTTTCACGCAGTTTGGGTGCATAGATCCTGAGAAATCAGTACCCAGAACAACTATCTCAGGCCGTAAAAACGGCCTTGATAAGCCTGGGCATTCAGTCAAACAGAGCTTGGATGGCGTGTACAGGTAAAACTGCCCTCGCTGCCTCAACACCATACCACAGTTCAAAGATAGTAGTGACTGGCTTATTGTGACGAGCCAGTTGCTCGGCCACCATTGACCTGACGTTTTCAGTTGGTGAGAGATCTGGAGAATTTGCTGCCCAGGGCAGCAGTCGAACATTTACTGTATCCAGAAAGGATCGTACAGGACATGCAACATGCGGTCGTGCACTATCCTGCTGAGATGTAGGGTTTCGCAGGGATCGAATAAAGGGTAGAGCCACGGGTCGTAACACCATTGAAATGTAATGTCCACTGTTCAATGTGCCGTCAATGCGAACAACAGGCGACCGAGACGTGTAACCAATGGCACCCCATACCATCACGCCAGGTGATACGCCAGTATGGCGATGACGAATACACGCTTCCAAAGTAAGTTCACCGCGATGTCGCTAAACACGGATGCGACCATCATTACGGTGTAAACAGAACCTGGATTCATCCTGAAAAATGACGGTTTGTCATTCGTGCACCCAGATTCGTCGTTGAGTACACCATCGCAGGCGATCCTGTCTGTGATGCAGCGTCAAGGGTAACCGCAGCCATGGTCTCCGAGCTGATGGTCCATGCTGCTGCAAACGTCGTCGAGCTGTTCGTGCAGATGGTTGTTGTGTTGCAAACGTCCCCATCTGTTAACTCAGGGATCGAGACGTGGCTGCACGATCCGTTACAGCCAAGCGGATACGATGCATTTCATCTCGAGTGCTAGTGATACGACGGCGTTGGGATCCAGCACGGCGTTCCGTATTACCCTCCTGAACCCACCGATTCCATATTCTGCTAACAGTCATTGGATCTCGACGAACGCGAGCAGCAATGTCGCGATACGATAAACCGCAATCGCGATAGGCTACAATCCGACGTTTATCAAAGTCGGGAAAGTGATGGTACGCATATCTCCTTCTTACAACAGGCATCACAACAACCTTTCACCAGGCAACGCCGGTCAACTGCTGTTTGTGTATGAGAAATCGGTTGGTAACTTTCCTCATATCAGCACGTTGTAGGTGTCGCTACCGACGCCAACCTTGTATGAATACTCTGAAAAGCTAATCATTTGCATATCATAGCATCTTGTTCCTGTCGGTTAAATTTCGCGTCTGTAGCACGTCATTTTCGTGGTGTAGCAATTTTAATGGCCAGTAGTGTAGTTTGTCAAGTGTATCTTTTGTTGTGTATCTTTCGTTGTGCCAAGAACATCTTTCATTCTGTTGCTGCTTCGGAAAATCGGTTTGTTATTGCGGTCTCGACTGTTGGTTCAAATGGTTCAAATGGCTCTGAGCACAATGGGACGTAACTGCTGTGGTCATCAGTCCCCTAGAACTTAGAACTACTTAAACCTAATTAACCTAAGGACATCACACACATCCATGGCCGAGGCAGGATTCGAACCTGCGAGGGTAGCGGTCACGGGGGTCCAGACTGTAGCGCCTACAACCGCTCGACCTCTCCGGCCGACTGTTGTTTTACCCAAAGTTTAGCGAAGATAGTTGCGCTTCATAGACAGTGTTGTCTCAATTTATGACTCTCCTTTATGTAGCACAGCTCCACCTTCGTGCTGCAATTTTTTCTGTTCAGTTTGTAAACCTCACATTTTATCAGCTTCGAGACGATCTGCAGTAGTGTGATCTCCGAAAAATCTTTGAAACACTAAGATTGCAAGTAAATTATTTATTAGATAACCGTTTTCGACCGGGCTTCATCGCCGGCCAGTGTGGCCACGCGGTTAGAGGCGCTTCAGTCTGGAACTGCGCGACCGCTACGGTCGCAGGTTCGAATCCTGCCTCGGGCATGGATGTGTGTGATGTCCTAAGGTTAGTTAGGTTTAAGTAGTTCAAAGTTCTAGGGGACTCATGACCTCAGACGGTAAGTCCCATAGTGCTCAGAGCCATTTAAATCTCATGCTTTACAACATTACACAATGTTTTTAATCAATAGTGCGAGTAACCTTACCGAAACCTGTTATCGAAAACTAATAAATGCTTTACTAGCGATCTTGGCGTTTGAAAGTTTTTTCACACTGCATACTCATAAGTTAATTTTTTGTTTTCCAAAGCAAGCGACAAATTGAACAGCGAAAGTTGCTGAATTTAGTTTGTTTAAGGTCCCACACTTTCCTTTTATGACAAATTTTAATTAAGAGAATTTAAAATTATAGCCATCTGACGGACTTGTTAAATAGGGGAACTCGGGGCAGAACGGGATAGCGGGGCACAATGGGAAATTGCTCTTTTCTAGACTACACAGTGCTGCAACCTGTTGTATGGACATGTAACTATTTCTCCGAATGGAAGGGAAGTTAGGGCAGCCATTTTTATTTAGTTTGAAGTGCGAGATCTAAGTGAATTGTTGTCCGTCACGTTACCGCTTGCGTTGTTGTAACGTTTGGTGAATTTCAACGCCAGGTTAGCTGTTAATTGTTAATTGTACACCCTAAAATGACAAATTCCCTTAAAGTGCATGGCATTTGTTATCTCAAAAGTACTCTTGGGCCGGAACGCGACGGCGCAAAATGGGATAGCGTCCCGTTCTGCCCCGTTATGTTTTGAGGCAAGTAGAAAGCAAACTTTATTGATTTTTCTTTCCCCCTTGCTGTTCCAGATAGTCCTAACGTACATGAAAAAGACTGACGGACAGCAATGGGAATTAAAACCGATGGAAATGGCAGTTTCAGTCGTTTCATCTTCCCAAATGGGATTTTTAAAAGCTTCTAAGCAGTTCAACGTACCGAAATCAACATTGGAAAGATATGGGCCTCAAGCTGCGAATAATCCTGCATTGGAAAGATATGGGCCTCAAGCTGCGAATAATCCTGACCACATAATTGACAAATCAGATGGGAAATTTAGAAAGCTGTTCACTGCAGAACAAGAACATGAGCTGGTAACATATCTCAAGTCAATGGAAAGCAGACTTTTTGGTCTAACAATGAAAGATCTCAGATCAATAGCGTATCAACTAACCGAAAGAAATGGCTTACCACACAGATTTGACAAACAAACTTGTCTATCTGGATTGTCTATCTGGACAAGACTGGGTTAAAGGATTTATTACGAGGCATCCTACACTGTCTATTGTCAAGCCAGAAAATACTTCTGGTGCTCGACCAATGGGATTCAACAAAGTAGCAGTTTCACAGTTTAACGCTACCAACCAGCTATGTTCGCCGAACAACTCAGGTTTCCAGATATCAAGGCTGTCATTCCAATCCCACTAATCTGTTAAAATACTCGTCGGACTACAAGACGAAAAGGAGGAACAGTCGTATTAACAGATTCTCCTTACAAGAAGGAACTGCAGAATTCTGTCGCACGTAATGTGGGCCTACAGAAAGGAGGAGGGTGCACAAATATGAACATTGTCAGGACCGAGACGTCAGGTGCAATGCCACTTAAGGTAAAAATATCAAACTGTACACCCAAAAAAACCAAAACGGAGGACATCAAAGACCTTAAGAAAAATAAAAGGGAGAAAACGATGGAGAAGAGAGAATCAGAGAGAGAGGGTGCTGAGTATCTCTACTGGGGGAATTCTATTCCATTTCTAGTAAGGGCTGAGTCGCATGCCAGAAGTGTTTCAAGTGGTCACACAATTCATATGCTGGCATAGACAGTGAAGATGAAGAGGAAATAATGATTTGTGACTATTGTCGAAAGGACTAGTAGTTAGTGGTTTGGTGGTTATTAAGCATTATACATTTTCCAGAAAGACATTAAAATATTCTCTTATTTTGAAGAATGACTTTTTAATTGTTTAAATTACACATTCCTTAGTCTGAATTGCCTTTTATACAACACTGTTTCATAGTTTAATACGATATTCATAATTCAAATTCAACGTTTATGCAATAATTTAACAAAAAATAACCTTATCCCATTCTGTCCCGTGGGTGGGGCGGAACGGGAAATATGGAAGACTTTCTTTGAAAAATTGCAAAAAATGCAAAATATATTGTTTTAAGTGATTTTAAAATAAGGCACATTAGGTTACACTACAAGGTGTTTTTTTATAACCTTAAAAAGTCTTTCCTTGTGTTCCTTTATTTTATACAAATTGTTAAACATTAAGTATCCCGTTCCGCCACGAGTTCCCCTCAGTATTGGCATAATAGTGTGGCTGAGGTATTTAGTAGCAACGCAGGTAATGCATGGGTCAGGTGCGAGGTGCGCTACTCGTGGTGGGCCTCTGGTCTCTGGAGCAGGCTGCGTCGTTCTTGGGCCTGGGTGAAGGGCGCAAGCGCCGAACGGAAGCACCTGCCGCAAAAGCGGAGCCTCCCGTCCGACGCTCAACTCCCGCTCTCCCTCTCCGGCCATTGACCCGCCACCGGCAAATTCCGACCTCCACCCACGCCTCATATAAGCGTAAGCAGACCGGCTGCGAAGCGACGTGGGGCGGGGCGGCGCGTTGCGCGGCTGCGTTTGGCGCCGCTCCTGTCCACCCACATGCAATTTCGTCGCCGCTACCGCGTTAAGCGTAATCACGAGTTACACTGCTGACGCTATGCTTCTGGGACTACCTCTGTGTCCAGTGGAACTGAGCGAAGCAGGTCACCAGCTACTGTTGTCCGCACACAGGAGCACGTAAGGGAGAGCAACAGTGCCTGCATAGCGGAGAGATTAGAGCGTTTGTCTGTAAACGACTGCAGCACGCTATCTAGCTCGATTTCTACTGGTGCGTAAGGTACAGTGTTACTAACAATTTACCGGTTTAGAAGCAAGGCGGGGTCTGACGGCCTTAATCTTGCCAAGTCAAATACAAGGGTAAATAAAACATTTACGCTAGAAATATGACTGAAATTACGTTACTGACAGTAGCCTACCACACATCTTTTAGAATCGGAATGGCATATGAACGTGTATTTTATTTCGTCGCTGAAGTTCTTTGTCCTATACTGAACTTTTTTGACTCTGAGACTGTAAACAATCAATAAATTTAAACAAAAAAGAAACTGTATGAGTTTCCATAACACAAAAACTGAACTTGAATTTGAAATTGGTGCTGGTAATAAAACAAAACTTGATCAATTTGAAACTAATAGGCCATCTACTTAATGAATGCTATTCCTGAAACAATAAAATTTCTTGTCTGTACCTGTACAATGATAACGCTCTTTGCACTGTTCTCCGTTAGTACTTTAAATTATACATTTAGCAAACAGCTACTGTGCAAGGCTGTTGCTTAGCAAACATTTTAATTAAATCCAGTATGACAGAGACAACAGCTAATCGAAAAAGTTAATCAAAAGTGACATGGATCTGGGAACTGGTATTCATTTGTGATAAGTAACAATATCGCTCTCACTTCAAAAATTGTGTTTGGACTCTGAAAATTAATAAGGCTCACAATTAACACACAAGAAACTGATTATACATTAACAATTAGCTTTAGAAAACCATTGGATGTGAGTGGTATACTTTGTCTCAATCACCATTTATGAATACGCGCATTGCATTCGTAACAAAGTAACTTTCTATACCTTAATTACTTCCAGTATAAAAAAAAAGAAAAAAGTCATCACTGTCTGTTACGTCTGCTACAGGTGGCCCCTGCCAGGCAGATTACACTCAAGACACCTCTGTCTATCATATCACATACACACGCACTTGCAGGCGCCACCAAGAGGAAAACAATTCTTCTAAACAAACAGAACTTGCTAGAGACTAATTTGAACCTTTTTCTGCAGAGGTCGCCTCACAGATACAGGGAAAGCAGGAGTACTCCGCCGGACTCCGCCGACTTTATAAGGCCAGTGCAGCAGCAGTACAGCCAGTTCCTCGCCGAGCTAGGACCAGCTCCGACGGACCTCACCGACGCTCTTGATGAATGGTCTTCTACAAGTTATTAGTTTTTGTGTGTTTATAGTGATTGTTCGAGAAGTGTAGTTCAGTTTCAATAAACGACATTATACTGAGTATTCCACAATACTTACTCCACTGCCCATAGGACACATTAGATACAACACGTCTTTATGCTTAAGAGTCCTCCATACATCTCTCTATCTGAAAGCCTAGAATAATTAAAAAACAAACACAGCTTCAGTTTGGATTTTAATTAGCGGCTGAATGGGTCGTACAATCTCATGTCTTAAGGGTAAGACCACCTTAATTTAAAAACGGCTGAAAGGCCGTAACTTAAAGGTCAACCAGAATCAGAAATTTCAGAGGCAAAGTCTTATCTCAAAACAGTTCCTTAATTAGGCTAAAGGCCTAATGAATCTGACATTTTAAGAGCAGACAACTTAAATTTGAATCGGCTGAAGGCCCAACGCTTAAGACTGAACAAAATTAATTTTAGAAATGCCAAAGGCTTTATGTAAAAAAGTTCTTCAATTAGGCTGAAGGCCCAAACCATCTTACGTCTTAAGGGCAAAACAACCTTAAATTAAAAATCGGCTAGAAGCTATACAAGTTCAAACAACAAGAACAAACAAAAAAGGCAGTACAGCCAAGAGCGCTCAGAAGTTCCGAGGGTCGGCCTGGGATTCAAACACTAAAGCTCGTGTAGGGAGACAGGCAGTCGGCCCAACCATTGTCGATCCGACGACAACCCAACCGACAGACAGTCAACGGACCCACCGACAAGATAACCTCCGCTCCACCCGACCAGCACACAGCAGGTAGTTCAATGGAACAACGTAGAAAGTATTGGCACCCACAACCCATTTTACATTGAGCTGTCAAGCTACACACCATGCTGGACAGAGACAACGTGATGAGGAAAATAAACTGCCTCAATATCCGTAAATGGCCAAGGCAGATAACTAGAACGTTAACGGCCACAAGCCAAAACATTCCGCTGGTGCACTTCAATTCAAATAACCAAGTACAGTCAAACTCCACTGAAGCGTGGCTAAAATTTGCGAACTTGAAAACACACATTGTTGCACGCGGGAATATCCCAACAGCCGACAACGAACTCGGAAAAAAAAATCGTTCAAATGGCTCTGAGCACTATGGGACTTAACTGCTGAGGTCATCAGTCCCCTAGAACTACTTAAACCTAACTAACCTACGGACATCACAAGCATCCATGCCCGAGGCAGGATTCGAACCTGCGACCGTAGAGGTCGCGCGGTTCCAGGCTGTAGCGCCTAGTAACGCCCGGCCACTCCGGCCGGCACGAACTCCAGACGACACAATGTGAACAGTGGTGATTTGCTCGTAGATTAAGTGAAAACTCAACTTTGATGTCCAGGATCGGTGAGCCACGAACCTCGTAGAAATGGGAACAGCATCACACACTCCGACACCGCATAGAGCCGCGGAGATATCCTCGCTGCTCCACGCCAGCCGACCAACTGCCCGGCCAGGTAACAGAGAAAGGACCAAAAATACGTCGGCCGATGAGACGACCAACAGAACGACCAACCTACGGTCGTCCCACTCCAATCTCCCTCCGTTGGACAGTTCATGTGTTTCGCCAGCGGTCGGCGAGCACTGGCTGTCGGCGCCTCACCGGCGCTCCGTCCCCGACTTCACTGCTGCTGCGTCCCTACGGCACTGCTGGTCCGTCTCCAACTGACTGCGAGACACACGACGACCCGGAAATACTATCGGTTGCCCAAGAGATTGTACGACAGTACACTTATCGATATACGCTGCTGCTGCCACTCACGGACAAGTAAGGCAGGAAGATAGTGAAGCCAGTAAATGGAAATAAGAAAACGAGGCGGCAGTACCGTAATAGAAGATGACAAACAATAAAAGGGATAAACGCGAGCCGTGCATGGCTCAACGTCTTTACACTTGAGTGTCCTCCATTCTTGTCTCTATCTGAAGTTACTCCAACACATTACCCATAACACCTTGAACTAGCGATCGCTGTTGTGCAGGGACGCTACTACAAAAGAGATCGCTGTTGAGCAGTGGCGCTACTACAGAGTCGACACTGCATTTGACCATCTCCGGTTCAATATAAAATTTTCTTACAAAATTTTACCGTGTGTATATATCTTTCAAGGGGCACTCAATAAGTAACGCAACACATTTTCTCTGGAAGCCAATTGGTTTTATTCAGGAGTTCAGTAGTCTTATGGCTACAAACAACTTTTTGTCAACGTATTCTCCCTTCAATGCGACGGCCTTACGCCACCTCACTGGGAGGGCCAGTATCCTCGCATGGTGCTATACAGCTTGTCCACGTCAGAGACAGCGCCTTGCTGGATAAACAACCTCCCCGTCATCCAAGTATTGGTTCCCGCGGAGTGCATTCTTCAGTGGGCCAAACACATGGTGCTTCGTTGCTCTTTATGGTCCTCTGTGAGGCGGCGAGGAGCTCAGCAGAAACAAAAAAAAAAAAAATGGTTCAAATGGCTCTGAGCACTATGGGACTTAAGTGCTGTGGTCATCACTCCCCTAGAACTTAGAACTACTTAAACTTAACTAACCTAAGTACATCACACACATCCATGCCCGAGGCAGGATTCGAACCTGCGACCGTACCAGTCGCGCGGTTCCGGACTGAGCGCCTAGAACCGCTAGACCACCGCGGCCGGCTCAGCAGAAACACACGAGACCCATTAGTCCACCGGTTGGGGTGCTCAGATACCCCAAATGGTGGACGAATGTGCCAACACTACCAGCAGGGACGTCCAGTTGAGCAACGAGGTGTTTGATTGTGATCCGTCCACCACCTCGAATGAGAGTGTCCGCATGTTTCAACATAGCAGGAGTCACTACAGGGAGCGGCTGGCCAGCACACTGGAGATCGGATAGGTTTGCGGGATCTTATTGTGATGATCACGGACGTCTCGTTAAAGCGCACACCGTGTTTTTGTTCACTGCCAGATGTCTGTAGACATTCTGCAAGCGCCTATGAATATCTGCGATGCTCTGGTTTTCAGCCAAAAGAAACTCGGTAACAGCTCTCTGCTTGAAGCGCGCCTCCAATACAGATGTAACTTGGGGGGCTATTTATAGCGCTTCCATCTGTCATAAAACTATAGGGGCTGAAGCAGGAATATTGCGTGATGTCTCGCAACAAATTCTGCATTATTTTCAACCAAAATTGGCCAAGAAAAAGTGTGTTTCATTACTTATTGAACACCCCTCGTAGTTAAAACTAATACTATTGTCAACATTGTAATAACAACAGAAATACTTAGCTCCAGTTTCTTCCGACACAACGACTCACACAATCCAAATCCGAACGGCACCTCATTACCTAACAACAGAGTACGTTGAAACAGAAACATAGTGAACCATATAGGTTCCACTCCATTTTGGCTGTTTGATGCAGCAACCAGCTATGAATAATTTTGAATGAAAACAGACCTGGTTGCAAAACTGTATGGTCTAATAACGATTACGCTACGTAATATGAGTACGTAATACGTCACTCTCTTGAAAATATACGTTTAGTGTTATTTGAACGTTATCGTTGGTATTAGTTAATGGCTCTGAACACTATGGGACTGCTGAGGTCATCAGTCCCCTAGAACTTAGAAGTACTTAAACCTAACTAACCTAAGGACATCACACACATCCATGCCCGAGGCAGGATTCGAACCAGCGAGCGTAGCAGCCACGCTGTTCCAGATTGTAGCGCCTAGAACCGCTCGGCCACACCGGCTGGCGTTGGTATTAGTTAACCACAGCTATACATACGCCTCAAAATCAATATGAATAAGCCTAAGCAGCTGAATGATCATTATGAAATGCAGATAATGGATGTTCTTCACAACATAATCATCCCCTCCAGTTGAAGAATACTGAGACTCTTGCAAATGCACTGTAACGCTGCCAGATTTAAAATCTTACGAAAACGACGCACAGCAGTATGTTTGTACTTCAGTAGCCCTAGGTGCTACTTCTTCCACGTCAAATTATTTCTTTCGATTCATCTACACTCAATTTATGAATCGGAACATGAAAACGTTTCAGAGCGAAGAGATCTTCCAATCACCACATACCGAGCTAGTCTCTAATCACCCCATACGAGAGACAGGAAAAGCTGAAAATAAGAAACTGGAAACGGCAGAAATATTTTGCTGTTTAAGAATGTTAAAATTGTTTGGAAATATAGCTCACTAAGTTTAGAAGCTCTAAAAAGGGAGATTGAGAACTGACTTTCACGAACGATTCTACTTGGAAGAAAGGCCAGATTAGTGAAAATGCATGCAGGAAGAGTGAACTTGAGAATAGAAGCAGTGATGGAGGGGAAAAAGAATTAGTAATGTGTATTATGCACCTGCCGGTTTTTCTTACAGTTCTGAATTTGCGCCTTAGCCACTGACTAAATAGTTCCTCTGCCTGTTTTGCCGACCTTTCGTCAGCGGTATTTTGCACACTGCTATCGGGTGGCTCTGTTGACGTTCTGAGTGATCACGAGGCATAAAGTGCCACGTGATCTTGTCGTTGGTGATTAAAATAACAACGCTACTGAGGTTTAGACATCATATTTGTATAATGCGAGAAATGGTAATTCACTCTTCATAATGATAAGTTGAAGTCATTCACGTGAGTACGTTAAGGAAATGGCTAAATTTCGGTTACGTAAGAAATAAAGTAAGCATTACAAGTAACCCCTGAATTTATAGAAGCCTTCCGTTTCACCTGTAGCTGTCTTCACTTCGCAGTTGAGAGCTAGCAACAACACTGACAGAGGTCAAGGGTATTATTTCTGTGACTCAACTACAGATTTCTGGAGATTACTACAGTATCCCAATAGAACTTTGAGTTTTTTTTTTCATCAGTTTCTCTTAATCCCTACTATACTTCCTAACAATGCCGTCGCCAAATGCAAAATATCAAAATTATTTTTAACCTTTTTAATCAGTCTTCTGACTTGATGTTGCCCGCCACCATTTCCTCCCCTCTGCCAACCGTTGCATCACATGAAGCTTTTGCATCCAGCTTCCTCGAGTATTTGACGGATATATTCAGCTATATGTCTTCCCCTGGCATCACATTTACTGTCATACTGTTCTTTGTTCTAGTCAGCGTTTTCAGCATATCCTTATCAATGCCGATTTTTACGTGATCCACCCACATTATTTTCAGTAACTGTCTGTAGCACCAGATCTCAAACTCTTCCATTCTCTTTTTTTCACCTTCTTCATAAAACATATTTAACGCCCATAGAGTGGTGTGCATCAGACGTATATTATCAGGAATTTATTTCTCTCATTAAGGCCAATGTATGACGTTATTAGATGTTCATTGGAGAGGAGAGACATTTGTTCATGCTTGTATGCTTCTATGTCCTCCTTGTTAGGCCAAGTGGTATTTTCCTTCCAAGATAACAGAATTACTTTACTTTGTCTACCACGTGATTACTAATTTTGATACATGTTTATCATTAATGTCGTTTGTTCTACTGCTTCATACTTTCGTTTCTTTGCTTTATTCTCACTCAATATTCTCTACTATGAAAACAGTTCCTTCATCTACATCTACATCTACATATATACTCCGCAATCCACCATACGGTGCGTGGCGGAGGGTACCTTGTATCACAACTATCATCTTCTCTCCCTGTTCCACTCCCAAACAGAACGAGGGAAAAATGACTGCCTATATGCCTCTGTAGGAGCCCTAATCTCTCTTATCTTATCTTTGTGGTCTTTCCACGAAATGTAAGTTGGCGGCAGTAAAATTGTACTGCAGTCAGCCTCAAATGCTGGTTCTCTAAATTTCCTCGGTAGCGATTCACGAAAAGAACGCCTCCTTTCCTCTAGAGACTCCCACCCGAGTTCCTGAAGCATTTCCGGTAACAAATATAGCATCCCGCCTCTGAATTGCTTCTATGTCGTCCCTCAATCCGATCTGATAGGGATCCCAAACGCTCCAGCAGTACTCAAGAATAGGTCGTATTAGTGTTTTATAAGCGGTCTCCATTACAGATGAACCACGTCTTCCCAAAATTCTACCAATGAACCGAAGACGACTATCCGCCTGCCCCACAACTGCCATTACATGCTTGTCCCACTTCATATCGCTCTGCAGTGTTACGCCCAAATACTTAATCGACGTGACTGTGTCAAGCGCTACACTACTAATGGAGTATTCAAACGTTACAGGATTCTTTTTCCTATTCATCTGCGTTAGTTTACATTTATCTATATTTAGAGTTAGCTGCCATTCTTTACACCAATCACAAATCCTGTCCAAGTTATCTTGTATCCTCCTACAGTCACTCAACGACGACACCTTCCCGTACACCACAGCATCATCAGCAAACAGCCGCACATTGCTATCCACCCTATCCAAAAGGTCATTTATGTAGATAGAAAACAACAGTGGATCTACCACACATCCCTGGGGCTCTCCAGATACCCTCACCTCCGATGAACACTCACCATCGAGGACAACGTACTAGGTTCTATTACTTAAGAAGTCTTCGAGCCACTCACATAATTGGGAACCAATCCCATATGCTCATACCTTGGGTGTCTGCAGTACGGCACAGAGTCAAACGCTTTCCGGAAGTCAAGGAATATGGCATTCAACTGATACCCTTCATCCATGGTTTGCAAGATATCATGTGAAAAAAGGGAGTGTTGCGTCTCGCAGGATCGATGCTTTCTAAAGCCGTGCTGATGCATGGACAGTAACTTCTCTGTCTCAAGGAAATTCATTATATTCGAACTGAGAATATGTTAGAGAATCCTGCAACAAACCGATGATAAGGATATTGGTCTGTAATTTTGAGGATCCGTCCTTCTACCCTTCTTACATACAGGCGTCACCTGCGCTTTTTTCCAGACGCTCGGGACTTTACGTTGGGCAAGAGCTTCGCGATAAATGCAAACTAAATGGTTCAAATGGGTCTGAGCACTATGGGACTTAACATCTGTGGTCATCAGTCCCCTAGAACTTAGAACTACTTAAACCTAACTAACCTAAGGACATCACACACATCCATGCCCGAGGCAGGATTCGAACCTGCGACCGTAGCGGTAACGCGGTTCTAGACTGAAGCGCCTAGAACCGCACGGCCACACCGGCCGAAATGCAAGCTAAGTTAGGAGCCAATGCAGTAGAGTACTCTCTGTAAAACCGAATTGGAATCCCATCAGGACCTGGCGATTTATTTATTTTCAACCCATTCAGCTGCTTCACAACCCCAGCGATGTCTATCACTATGTCCTCCATACGGGAATCTGTACGAGACTCAAATGGCGGTATGTTTGTACGATCCTCCTGCGTGAAAGATTTCTCAAATGCTAAATTTAAAATTTCAGCTTTTGTTTTGCTGTCTTCCGTTGCCAGGCCAGACTGATCAGTGAGTGACTGGATGGAAGCCTTCGACCCGCTTACCGATTTTACGTAAGCCCAGAATATCCTTGGGTTTTCAGCAAGATCTTTTGCTAAGGTATGATGGTGGTAGTGGTTGAATGCTTCGCGCATCGGTCTTTTTACAGCAGCACGAATCACTACTAACTTTTGCCTGTCCTCATTCTCCCGATCTTTCTTGTACCGCGAGTGCAACTGCCTTTGCTTCCTGAGAATTCTCCGAATTGCGCTGTTAAACCACAGTGGGTCTTTTCTGTCCGTAACCCACTTTTCCGGCACATACTTGTCCAATGCGTGATTTACGATGTGTTGAAAATTTGCGCATAATTCTTCCATGTCCGTCATACCGGAAGTAAATGAAGTCGATTCCTTCTACTGGACACCCACTATAATTCGTCCTCACTTTCACTTAGGACAGTAATGTCAACAGCAATTCTTTTAACTGACATAGGTCCACCTCCCTCACTTCAGAATGTTTTACTTCCTACTTTACTTCTTTAATATAGAGGCTCAAGAGTAGAGAAGAAAAACAATGTTCCCGGGTAGAGTTCTTCATAGACGAGTCACATATCTCTTCTTATTTTTCTTGCCTATTTCCTGTACATACTGCGTTTTACAGATGTTTTCTTATAGGAGACAGATATTTGTTTTTCTGAGAATATGAAAGAGCTTGTACTAATTAACGTTGCCAAATGGTTTATTCTAGAAAAACTAATCCTATGGAAATATCTTGACATTTCTCAAGTCTTGCTTCATTTATCAATTAGAACTTCAAAGTTCCCTAGTGACTTAAGCTTCTCTAAAGCCAAATGCTTGTTGTCTAACAAATCCTCAGATTTCGTTCAGTGTATGAATTGTCAAGTAGGTACTCACATACATACAGCACGGGTTCTCAGACTTCCTGTCACTGCGTGTCATCTGTCATTTCAAATTCTAGAGTACCTCTACAGCTTGTTGCCTTATCGAGGAAACCCTCATTTTATAGTGCGGTAGGTTGACTGACGACTGTCGCAGGACAGAGGAAAGGTATGGAAGAAAAGAGTTAAAGCATATGGAATAACTTCCGTTATATAAAGGCAACTGTATATGGTAAAAAGTACAGGGAAAGACAGAGATTCGAATTCGTTCAAAAAGTAATTTAGAACACAAGTTAATGGTGCTACTCTGAGATGAAAGGGTTTGCATAGGAGGGGTCTTCGTGGCCGGCCACATCAGACCAGTCAGAAAAATAAGCCCTAAGACTAACTTTTACTTATTTACTACTTCATAATAAAAGTGCGTTATTTACTTCTTCACACTTTTTGGGTCAAATTACAGATCCCAAGCGTTGTCGCCAGTACTCATATATAATACAATGGTTCAATGGTTACTACACATTGTTGCATCTCACAAACTACTTTTAATCCGGCAACAGCAGCTGCTGGAAGGCTTGATGTTAGAAAGAATTCCGCTTACCTTATAAAATTGTTGTTTATTAATACACGACCAGTTTCGCGGCTTCAAGCCGCATCATTAGGTGAACAACATTAAAAGATCAGAGGCATACCAATCGCTCATAGACAAAATTTACTGCTCAGAGAAAATTGTCGAGAGCGTTTTCTGTACTTTTCCCTCGTTACAGTATTAACGCTATTCTCTAAATAGTAATTTTTACTAGGAGCTGTGGGTATGCCTATGTTATTTGTTCATCTGATGATTCGGCGTGAGGCCATGAAACGAGATGTGTATCGATAAACAACAGTTTTACCAACTGTATGCGGAGCTCTTCCATGTTGCTACATTTAGCTGTCTGATTCAGCCACGTTGGTCTTGCCTCTGCCCGTTTCGCCCTGTTCTTGTTATCCTGTTGTGTTGAATTGCGAGGCGATCGGATTACAGGCACAGAAATGGTTGTGTCCGGTGTTCTCTGTAACGAAGCTACTTCAAATACAATGCATACCTCGATACGAATCACGGAATACCGTTACACGCACATCGTATTCTAATGGCCATTCAGATGCGCTGAAAATTTAACACGATGTATAGTGTACCGAAACTGTTACAATCTCTTCTTTTCTTTCCTTGTTAAACATCAGAAATAGAAATACACTAATGGCCATTAAAATTGCTACACCACGAAGATGACGTGCTACAGACACGAAATTTAACCGACAGGAAGAAGATGCTGTGATATGCAAATGATTAGCTTTTCAGAGCATTCACACAAGGTTGGCGCCGGTGGCGACACGAACAACATGCTGACATGAGGAAAGTTTCCAACCGATTTCTCATACACAAACAGCAGCTGACCGGCGTTGCCTGGTGAAACGTTGTTGTGATGCCTCGTGTAAGGAGGAGAAATGCGTACCATCACGTTTCCCACTTTCATAAAGGTCGGATTGTAGCCTATCGCGATTGCGGTTTATCGTATCGCGACACTGCTGCTCGCATTGTCGAGATGCTATGACTTTTAGCAGAATATGGAATCGGTGGGTTCAGGAGGGTAATACGGAACGCCGTGCAGGATCCCAACGGCCTCGTATGACTAGCAGTCGAGATGACAGGCATCTTATCCGCAAGGCTGTAACGTATCGTGAAGCCACGTCTCGATCCCTGAGTCAACAGTTGTGGACGTTTGCAAGACAACAACCATTTGCACGAACAGTTCGACGACGTTTGCAGCAGCATGGACTATCAGCTCGGAGACGATGGCTGCGGTTACCCTTGACGCTGCATCACAGACAGGAGCGCTTGCGATGGTGTACTCAACGACGAACCTGGGTGCACGAATGACAAAACGTAATTTTTTCAGATGAATCCAGGTTTTGCTTACAGCAACATGATGGTCGCATCCATGTTTGGCGACATCGCGGTGAACGCACATTGGAAGCGTGTATTCGTCATCGCCATACTGGCTTATCAGCCGGCGTGATGGTATGGGTTGCCATTGATTACACGTCTCGGTCACCTCTTGTTCGCATTGACGGCACTTTGAACAGTGGACGTTACATTTGAGATGTGTTACGGCCCGTAGCTCTACCCTTCATTCGATCCCTGCGAAACCTTACATTTCAGCAAGGGAATGCACGATCGCATGTTGCAGGTCCTCTACGGGCCTTTGTGGATACAGAAAATGTGCGACTGCTGCCCTGGCCAGCACATTCTCCAGATCTCTCGCCGATTGAAAACGTGTGATCAATGGTGCCCGAGCAACTGGCTCGTCACAATACGCGTGTCACTACTCTTGATGAACTGTGGTATCGTTTTGAAGCTGCATGGACAGCTGTACCTGTACACGCCATCCAAGCTCTGTTTGACTCAATGCCCTTGCGTATCAGGGCTGTCATTACGGCCAGAGGTGCTTGTTCTGGGTACCGATTTCTCAGGATCTATGCATCCAAATTGCGTGAAAATGTAATCACATGTTAGTTGTAGTATAATATATTTGTCCAATGAATACCCGTTTATCATCTGAATTTCTTCTTGGTGTAGCAATTTTAATGGCCAGTAGTGTATTTTTGTGGACGTGCTTCCAATCGGTCAACTGTATCATTCAATTGGAATATGTCATACCGAATTAGAGATCACTACCACCATGTCTAATGAAGCAAAAGGAAAGTGCGCGAGAGGGTTTCAGTAGTCTCTAAAAAGTAGTTCTCTGAATATGAAACTTTCCTGGCAGATTAAAACTGTGTGCCCGACCGAGACTCGAACTCGGGACCTTTGCCTTTCGCGGGCAAGTGCTCTACCACTGAGCTACCGAAGCACGACTCACGTCTGGTACTCACAGCTTTACTTCTGCCAGTACCTCGTCTCCTACCTTCCAAACTTTACAGAAGCTCTCCGCGAAAGGCAAAGGTCCCGAGTTCGAGTCTCGGTCGGGCACACAGTTTTAATCTGCCAGGAAAGTTTCATATCAGCGCACACTCCGCTGCAGAGTGAAAATCTCATTCTGGAAACATCCCCCAGGCTGTGGCTAAGCCATGTCTCCGCAATATCCTTTCTTTCAGGAGTGCTAGTTCTGCTAGGTTCGCAGGAGAGCTTCTGTAAAGTTTGGAAGGTAGGAGACGAGGTACTGGCAGAAGTAAAGCTGTGAGTAGCGGACGTGAGTCGTGCTTCGGTAGCTCAGTGGTATTCCGGCTTTCGCTGTCGCCGCGGTCGGACGTGCTAGCTGGTTGCTCCGCGTCGCCGGTGTCGTTGCCAGTGTTTACTGTTTGCCGTTGTGTGTTTCTGTGTTCCGAGTGATTCACGTGCATTGTATTTTTTTTTTTTTTTTTTTTTTTGTGGTCGTCCTTTTCGTCAGCAACTTGCCGATCTTGTACGGGATTCGGACTTGACCGGATTCCATACAGCTGCAGCGCCATGTCTACCACCATCCGGAAAAACACCCTGGTTTTTGGCTTTGACAAGGATACCCGCCGAGTTCAACCGACCGCCCTCGAGATTCACGACTGGCTAACCGAGGTAATAGGCATCACTTCTGATTCTGTGCACACCACCCAGCTAGATTCTGATCGTTATTGCGTGTTTGTCAAGTTTCTCAGTCCAGTAGCAGTTGATCGACTTATTGAAAAAATCGGCAAACAAGTCCCTTTTGTTCATCGCGACGGCACCACTAGTATGGTTACTGTAACACGTGCCGATACATCGATTCAGACAGTTAGAGTACTTAACTTGCCCATAGAGATTGACAATGCTAAAATTAAAGATGCACTATCTAAGTTTGGTGAGGTTAAAGAAATTGTCAACGAAAAGTGGTCGTCTCGCTACAAATTACAATGTTTCAATGGGATTAGATCTGTGGACATGGAAGTAAAAATGAACATTCCTTCTCACATCACGGTTGACGGTTATAAGGCTCACATTATATATTCTGGTCAAGCCCCCACCTGCCATATCTGCAATGAACTAGGCCATCTTCGCCAGGACTGCCCCCGCCGAGTTTTTGTCTTAAAAAATAACCTCCAGCCGCGGCGTAGATTAACACTTAACGAGGTAATGGCAGTAGATACTTCTGGTTCTTCTGCAGACCCTGATGTTGATGCTCCCCAGGCAACTACCTCCGAGACCCCGCCCATAACTGCTGATGCGTTTCCACCACTCGTAGGACGGCAAACTGCTGCGCCAGTTTGTCTTGAAAGTGAATCTCAGCAAAAGAAAAGGCCGCTGGAACGTAGTGATGAGCAGTCAGATGAGGAAGTATCTCCCGCGACTCCTGCAGCCCGGAAACCAAAACCATCAACCGCGGAGGATTTAGTACCAGATGATGTTATGCGGGTCGATTTTGAAGCCAGTGCGGATGGACTTGAGGGGATGCCGAATTCTGAGACGCTGGGTCATGAACAGGAACCTCCAATTTTGAGTGCCGTGCCCGAAGGACAACAACCGCTACAACGCGCCCACAGTGAGGAAGTGTTGTGTCAACAACGCGCTACAGCTGACGCCCGACAACAAGTTTCGGGCGGAAGTAAACAGGTGCAAGTGTTTACCAACCTGCCAGCTGCCGGCGGCAGTGCTGCGACAACGACACGACCGCGTCTCAAAGAATCCACAAAAACTTCGGGACCTCAAAACGCCCCACGACGAAGGCTCAATCCACAGCCAAATCTCTCCGCTCCTCGCAACAAGGGAAATTCCACTTCCTCGCAAGCGGATGTAGTACCCCGAAATGTTAGTTATGAAATTGTGAGGGAACGATCCGGTGATGACAACAGCAAAGAACTCGGCGAAGCCCATCCTCCACAGTAGTAATTTCGTTGGTACAAGGCTTGTTCCATGCTGTCGCCTACGGTTGCAAAGCTTCTTTGAGTTTTTTCTGTCCTTTTCTCCGGTTATGGTTCACAGCATTCACTGTGTCGTTTTTGCTACAATCGGCTTATGATTCGTAGTGTATCACTTGTTATCGTTTTTATATCGCTTCTTGATCCACTAATCCTCTCATGGCTGCTTACATTATACCTTTGTTAATTCCGCAGCCGGCACTCTTGAGCTCGATGCCATCGTTTTATTATACTTTTACATCTCATTACCTATATGCTACAGGCCTATACTATCACCTCCCTTAATATCAATAGGATTACGTCAGAGTTAAAACTTGCTTTATTAAAACAATTTTTGTTTGACTCTGGTACAGATATTGCCCTTTTACAAGAGGTTGCAACATGGCAAATTAACATTCCCGGCTATGTTGCAATAATCAATTTCGCTCCTGAATTCAGTGCTGGCACAGCGATTTTAGTTAGGGAAGGAATACCTATAACCGATGTCGAAAAGTTAGACTCTGGACGGGGCATAGGCGTGAATATCATGGGCGTCAGTGTAATCAATCTGTATGCACCATCTGGAAGTACACGGCGCGCTGACAGATCGAAGTTTTTTAAGGAGGATATCATTTACTTACTGCGGAGAGACTCGCCAAACTTGATCATTGCCGGCGATTTTAATTGTGTATTGCACCATAAAGATCAATCCCCCAATTTTAATTATTCCCCTGAATTAAACTTTCTTGTTTCTCAAATGAAACTGAGGGACGCGTGGGAAGTTAAGTATCCCACGCTTGTGAAATACACGCACATTTCACATAATTCCAGTAGCAGGATTGATAGAATCTATATGTCAAGTCACATAGTGCGGAATTTGTTACAAGTGGAAATCACTCCAGTCAGCTTCTCTGATCACTGTAGCGTGAGCGCCTGCATAAACTTAGACCGGCAACCAACTCACTGGTTTAGGAATCAGTGGAGCATGAATGTCGGCCTTTTACCAGACGACGAGCTCGAGGTCGAATTAAAGACAGCTTGGGAATTTTGCTTGCGCTCTGTACACAACTTTCCGAGTGTTTTGGAGTGGTGGACCCGCAAGGCGAAGCCCAAATTACGGAAAGTAATTATATCTTATAGTATAGAGAGATCTCGGGCAGTTCGCCGTACAATGGAATTTTACTACATGGTCTTAAGGGATTTGTATGATCAGGCAGATGGCTCAGACAGGCGCCTGTCCGACATCAAGAAAATTAAAGCGACATTATTAAGCATAAAGAGGAAACAACTGGAGGGTCTTAAACTTAAGTCAAAAGCCAGATCCGTTAGCGAGGACGAAACGGCTGCGTTATATCATCTGATTAAACATCGCAAGAACCGACGACGGATATTCATGGACGAACTTAAATTAGAAAACGGTACTGTCCTCACTGTGCAAAACGAGATCATCAGAGAAATCCACAGGTATTACAGTGCCCTGTATGAGGCAGAAGCAACGCAAGAGGACGATTTGGATGAGTTATTTGCGTTTACAACCTCCACAATTACTGCCGACGACAACGCCAGCTTATTTTCAGCTTTTAGTCCAGATGAAGTCCTTGAAATAATTCGCGGCTCCCCTAAAAGTAAATCGCCGGGCCCTGATGGCCTTCCGGTCGAATTCTATCAACGATATTGGAGTATCATAGGTGATAAGTTGACACAAGCCGTTAACGACGTACTGCGGGGAAAGTTTGTACCATCAGAACTTAAAGAATGTAAAATCGTGTTGATTCCTAAAAATAAGGGATGTAAAAAGATTAACAACTTCCGGCCGATTTCTCTTCTTAACTCAGATTATAAGATTATTGCGAGAGCTTTAAACAATCGAATGATGCCGTTGACCGCAAACATAATTGGGCAACAGCAAACTTGTGCTTATAAGCGATCAATATTTCAGACTACAGCACAATATAGAGATATCGTCGCTCTGTCGTCTGCCAGCACTATTAATTGCGGCCTCCTTTTTCTCGATTTTTATAAAGCATTTGATAATGTCAGCCATAAATACCTCTTCGAAACAATGCGGAGGATGGGCTTCGGGCATGACTCCATCGCTGTCGTGCGCAATATGATCACTGGTCTGACTGCCACGATCTCCGTTAACTGCCAGCTCACAAGACCAATTACCATTGCAAGGGGTGTCCCCCAAGGAAGCCCCCTTTCCATGTTGCTCTTTGTCATCTCCCTAGAACCATTGCTGCGGCTAGTACATGAGCACATGACGGGCATAACGATCGCCGGGAAGAAAACTGCAGTTGGGGCATATGCTGATGATGTCGGCATCGTCGTGAGGAACAGGGATGATGTGATTGTACTGGAGGCAGACCTCAGACGATATTGTTCCGCTTCTGGCGCAAAAATGAACGAAACTAAAAGCAAATTTCTACGTATAAGGGGACTTGACGATGTCGGCCTAGAATGGGCTACCCATGTTTCGGAACACAAATCTCTTGGGACGATACTGACGGTCCCTCCACAAAGGATGATAACGGCAAATTGGCGGGATGTCTTGTTCAAAGTCAAGGGTGCTTTAATAGATAACGTTTATCGCAGTATGGACCAAATTCAGAGGGTTACATTTTTAAATACATGTATCCTGTCGCGAGCATATTATGTGGCACAGGTCTTTCCAATCCCAACAGTCATAGCCAAACAGATAATGAGCCAGTTGACCAATTTTCTGTGGCGGGGGGAAATATTTCGAGTTGACGTGAAGACTGTGACCCTCGACCCTCTGCATGGCGGTCTGGGTCTGACCGATCTGAACGCCAAAGCAATGGCTTTGTACATTAAACGGATGACATCCTTAATCCAAAACTACTCTGACACCCTTACGGCAAAGTTGTTTGAGGCAGTCGCGCCGAAAAGCGTAGAACCGCCCATCAATGTGCAGACGATCGACTACCAGCTCTCCCACATCCGCACATATTATCTGGAAAAGAGCTACTTGAGCGAGGTCCTTCTCCAACATCGACCTTTAACTGCCAAGGACATTCTGGAGCACAGGAAACAATATGAGGGCAAGAACAAAATCGAACAAAAGCACACTGGAGTCAATTGGGATGTCCTGTGGGCGAACTTCAGCAGCAGTGTACTTCCGTCTTTGGTCAGGTCGACATGGTATAAAACGGTTAACAACATTATCAGCACAAATGAGCGCCTGCATGCGATTGGGCTAAGCGACACAGCCCATTGTCCAGATTGTCACCAAGTGGATACTGTTCCCCACAGATATACTTGCAGTCACCGCATGCGCAATTGGCAATGGGTTCGTCAAAAAGTCGCCCTTATAACTCGGACTTCTGAAAATAACATCGACACGAACTTACTGCACAGACCAGACGTCAAATATTTTCCACCAACTAAAAATAATGCTGTCATGTGGCTGTTGGGCCAATATACAAGTCATGTCTTCAATCGGCTGACGGGCGAAGATTACAGCGAGTTTCAGTTACACATGGAAACGGAATATACTAAAATTAGAAACTATGCGGATCACCGTCGCAAGTACGGTAATATGCTTCATATTGCATTCACTAGAACAGGTATTGGATAGCTGTTCGACCTCTGAAACCTTCACCCGTTTATGTATCAACCAAATGATCTGGCTCCAGTCCCATATTGATGCTTTTCCAATATAAATAAATAAATAAATACATAAATAAAAAAAATAAAAAAATAAAAAAAAATAAATGCACAAAAAATTTAAAAAAAATCAATGTTCCTTTACAATCAATGTGAGTGATGACGGGTATGGGGGCGGCACCGTGGCCAGGCCTCTGACTAATTGACCCCTGCCCACCTTGCCGCCATCTGCCTGCCCCGCTCGCTTTAAAATTAAAAAAAAAAAAAAAAAAAAAAAAAGTGGCGGAGCGCTGGAAAAAAAAAAAAAAAAAAAAAAAAAAAAAAAAAAAAAAAAGCGGTCTAAGGCGCCAGACTCAAGGAAAAACCTTGGCTGCAGTAGCAGCTAGAGCCTTCTGGTCCTCGAATGAGGGCGTGGGTAAAAAAATTAAAAAAAAAAAAAAAAAAAAAAAAAAAAAAAAAAAAAAAAAGGGGTATGATTCCTGCTTTGGGTGCAGGAGGTCCCGGGTTCAAATCCCGGACGAGCCAAAAAAAAAAAAAAAAAAAAAAAAAAAAAGTGGTAGAACACTTGCCCGCGAAAGGCAAAGGTCCCGAGTTCGAGTCTCGGTTGGGCACACAGTTTTAATCTGCCAGGAAAGTTTCATATCAGCGCACACTCCGCTGCAGAGTGAAAATCTCATTCCAGTTCTCTGAATAGATTATCACTAGTTAGTAGTAGTTGTACGTATCTCTCTCTCTCTCTCTACGAAGGAACTTGGGATGAAATTAAGCAGCATCTGTGGAGGAATACAAAATGTAAAACTGTAGACAGCATGAATTTCTGTATCTAATAATCACTAGCATGTTAAATGGTCTTTTAGCTAGTCTTAACTGCGTACCATTTTCCCGAAAAGATATTAGGCTTCTGGAGCAGCTTTCGTGAATGCCAGAAAAAGTAGCCCGAAGACATTCAGTGACGACACCTCCAGTAGTTAATACATGATCACTCCGACCACTCCGAGATTCGAAGACTTGAATCACAAACTCTACAGATTATTATAGGATAGACCAAGACCAGTATTGTGATGAACGTGGCAATGATGATGATTTTAGGATAGAGAGACAGAATACAGTTGCAAAGACGCAATCGTCCAATCATTCAAGGACTTCCATGTAGTCCTCAACAGAACAACTAGACAAGTGCAAATTTTACAGTCCATTTTTGGCATTATTCTCCAGTATTTTTGCACTGAAATAGTGAGATGGCAAGTAATTACAACCATCGGCCAAAGTTATAAACAAATGTCTATTCCCAAAGGACTCATAAAATGCACGAAACAGTATAAACCCTTAGAGACACCCAATTATGATCGTTAAAATATTTTTATTCTTATAACTAGAAGTCTTTGTCTATCCCCATTCCTCTTATCTAATCGCGACTCTGTTCATCCCCTGCCGCTTAGACTTTCTTTTTAGCTTTCTAGTTATACATAGTATTCAAATTTGTACCAGTTTATCCTATGACTGTTGACGGCATGTCTGAAAAATACCTATCCACAGAAGCAAAGAAAGGACAGGTCCAATATCATTGTCACTGAAGAGTCTCATAATTGTGTACATTTAATTTCTACGTCATGCCAGCGCTACAAAATATTAACAGTCATGTAAAGATAAAGGAGACAAGAGAACCTTTACATTTCGCAGCCAATTCGCATATTTACTGATACCTACATTTGACCTGTTATTTGGTGGCTAAGACAGGGTTTGTTTTCCTAATATTTAAATCATACATGTATTTCATATAAAGTTAATTTGGTTTCTTAATGGTTTGACAAAGTTGTCGAAAACTAAAAATTAACTAGGAAATGGAAACTAATGGATTTCACACTTCATGTATTAGGAAGGAAAATAAACGTAAGATAGAGAAGATATTACATTAATTCGTAAATTTCGACCACCAGTGCTGTCCAGGAAAAAGTACCTCACACAAATATTGAGACTCCCGGTGGTGCGCAGCCGTGCTCGGATCTCCTGCTACTAGCGCTAATACTCCTAGTAGTAGAGGTAGTAGCAGTAATATGACTCACGATCCGCCAACGATGTCCTCAGAATTACTTCGAGCCTCTCACTCACATGTCATGGTCCTAAATGTAGGATACGTTCAATTTTTTCACACGCTCCAGAGATCAGCTTGAACTGTTCCTATATTTGTCTAAGAATTCACAGTTAATCTAATGTACACAGTTCCTGAGACTCTTCAGTGACAATCACCAACACGGTTAATTATAACCTTATCTCGGGTCTTACTGTTCTAAGTTTGTTAAGCTTCTACTATTTATGTACGTATGCATATATTAATTGTAACTAAACTCGAGCAGCAAAACGTATAAATACATAGGAACCGCTTTCGTGTGTGAAGGTAAATGCTGTCATCATTCAACTTTTTTAACTTTAAAGAAGAGAAATTTGACCCCAAGCAGATTTTTTCGGGCTCATTGGATTAATTAACTTCGTAAGATTTTTGCTTTAGTAAAACACATTAATAATGTTTGCTTTTCTACTCAAGGGAAAGGAAATATCCTACAAGGCAAATTTCTTGAAAAAATGTTCAATGTAGATGTGGAACATGTCAAAAACAAAACGCTACTACTGAAAAGATAAAACAAGCGTTCTAATTTTGACAATGAATTTTCACTCTACAGCGGGGTGTGCAATGATGTGGAACTTCCTGGTAGATAAAAACTTTGTGCCAGGCTAGGACCTGAACTTGGGATTTCTAAGAAGCGTGGGATGTATGAGAAGTAGTACTGGTGGTAGTGAAGCGGTGGGGGGAGAGGGCTGGGTCGTGATTCGTGCTTTTGTAGCTCAGTTGCAAGGGCACTTACCTGCGAGAAGCCAATGTCCTAAGTTCGAGTGCCAGTCTCATATATTGTTTTAGTCTTCCAGTAAATTTTATATATAAAGATATGAATTTTATGGAACCGAATTTAAATGATCCTCATGTACGTAGCCACACATCGCCAGTGAAAAACTACCTACAGCATTTGTTTTCTTTTTATTACATTATTGCACTCCAGATGTGGAGACGTTTGATTTGACTAACATCCAGTTATTCTTACCTACAGTAAAAGGATGTTCGTCTCCCTCATCGTCTTCTACGCACTCCTATACCATACATCTGGTTCTAATGAAACTTTCGTGAGTTGTGCGCACGCCCGCGTGGGTTTCGGAGAGTATAAAAGTAGCCGTCCCCCCCCCCCCCCACAACCCTCACCCCAAGGGGGCTCTCATCTCATTTGTATGTGATTAGCCACCACAGGGTTCCCAGCCTTTGCAGCACTATTTCCCATTTCGTGTTGCAAGCCTACAATTCTACTATCCCTTTTCCCCTCTGTTTCTCAATCGGATGGTCTTTATGGTACAATCCCCACCTGGATCTGGTACATGATGTAGGACCTTTGCTTTTCGTTTCAATTGGGGTGCTCTACACTTTTTCATTAATATATATATATGTGTGGTCTCCATTGTTGGGTTTGACATGCCACCAGTTTTCCACAATTTTGAGAAGGGCGGATAGCGCAAAGAAAGTGTCCAATATTGTGCCTTAGTACGCTTCCCTTCCAATAAGGTAGTACACTCAAAACCCAACACATTAGCTATTCAGTTGTGGTGGAGTCGTCAAGTACCTGCATAGTTGTAGCCCCCTGACCACACACAGCTCACACTGTTGGGGCTTGAACTGAAACCACCCTATTTATGGCAAGGAGTTTGTGCCTGTCGTGATTGGGAACAGGTACTCCAAACAGTGGATTACAACCCAGGTAGCCATCACTGAAGCTCAGTGGCACCCATGCGGGACAGCCTCTATTCCGAATGGATGGCACCATGGAAGATAACTGGTATATGAAGCGGATGAAGCTTTCATCTGCTGCTGGTCATATGGCCCAAGGGATGTCTTCCGAAGGAAATAATTCCTTCAGCACAAACAGATAGCACCCCAAAGTGTTTCTTTACCTGGCTACACTGTGGGAACAATGTAGAGCTGAGCGACAAGCAGAGAAATACTCCATCAATACCTAGCTTGTGCAAGGACAGGTAGGGATGCTTTTTTGGCCATGAAACCTTTATTCTCTGTAGAGGATACAGAGGAGAAGGTTGGGGAAGTTGCGGCCATTTCGAAAATCCTGCTTCCACATTGAGCAATTTTTCTTCATCCACAGGGGATGCTGATTTCCATCCACCAACCAGAGACCTATCACCATTGTCCGGTTTCTGGCACTAGGAAGGCACTGGGAAATTCCCCTCCAAAGTTTAAGCTGATTTGAAACTGGATACCAGCCAGTGGCTGAAGGAGTCACAAGCTGCTGGTAGTAGGGCTTCACAGTCTTCTTCTGTACCTAAAACTAATTCATGGAAGTCATCCAAACTCACTAAGGAGAGGAAAGACAAAAAGGAGACTACCAAGACAAAGGAAATTCCGGTGGCTCCCACGCCATTGGGTCGTGTATATTCAACATCTGTGACCACTGCAGCAATCCCATTTCCTCTGAGTTATTGCACTATACAGTATTTCTCAGATCCTATGTGTGTTGACATCAGCGCCTGTCAGCCCGTGGATGCAGGTGACCCTGGGACATAACCTACCTCCCTGGTCCCTTCATTTCACCCCAGTGCACCGACATCACGATTCTCAGTTCAACTGTAGTATTTTTTTCCACCACCTGACCGAGCTACGACATTATTACGCTTTTCCCCTGCTTTAACATTACCCTTCAGGAAACTGGGTTTCCAGCAAAACAGACCCTTAGTGTCCATGGCTAGAAGGGATGTTTCAAGAATCTCTTGGATAATGATAGGGTTCATTTGGAGTTTGAACACATGTTCTGAATTCTGCATATAGCGAACTTGTGCTTCTTAATACAATTTTGGCGACTGTGGCTGTTTGGGTAAGTTCATTTCAGTATTAAAACATCTGTAACTTTTAACCTCCTCCCAATGCTGGAATGCCTCAGAATATATTTTCTGCATTTGTTTCTCGACTCCACCTTTCCTAATCTTGGGTGACTTCCATAACAGTTTGTGGTGTGAAGCCACAATCAGTGGCGGCAGTAAAGACATCGGAAACCTCCTGGTAGATCTCCACGTTTGTCTCTTCAATAATAGAGACTCCACACTCTTCAGTGAGGCACATATAACTTACTCGGCCATTGATATTTCTGTCTGCCACATTGGTCCTCTCCCATCCATTGACTGGAGAGTCCATGATGACATGTTTGGTAGTGGCCACATCATATCTTCCTGTTCCTATCTCAGCGCCACTCCCTGGGCGCTAGACTAGATGAACTTTCCCCAGTGCCAGCCGGGATTCTTTCACCTGCACTGTCGTTCTGAGATCCCTGCTACATGGAGACATTGACGAGACTGTCCAGAATGCACCTGCATCTGGGAACTGTCAACCTGCCTTTAATGTCCTTGAAAAGTGGACTGATCAGTGAGTGGGTATTCTTCAGTGCCCTAGCTCTTTGCCCTTACACTGCCATAGAACCTGACCGCATCCACAACCAAATGCTCAAACACCTATCAGTGGATTGTCAGCGTCTTCTGCTTACCATCTTTAACCGTATTTGGTGCGAAAGTGAGCGCCCATCTCAATGACAGGAGAGTGTCATCGTCCCGCTACTGAAAATGCGTAAGAATCCTCAGAGATCGTATACTTTCACCGACCTCCCAACTCAGATGATACATCTGCTGAAAGGTTCGAAGCAACCTTGAGTCTAATTTCAATTATAGCTGCCGGTGACTTGAGTTTATCTTCGATATCTTTGCGAAAATATATGTTTAAATCCGGAGATGCGGATAAAAAAACATCAGAAATTGTGGTAAACACATTCTCTCAACGTTATTTCGATCAGTTAGTTCATGAAACCTCTCAGATAGTAAACGGTTGTGAAAACACACTTGATGTCTTGGCAACAAATAATCCTGAGCTAATAATGAACAACAAAATGGATACAGGGATTAGTGGGCACAGGGTTGTTGTAACAAGACTGAATGCCGTAACTCCCAAATCCTCCGAAAATAAACGAAAATTACATTTATTCAAAAAAGCGGATAAAAGTTCGCCCAACGTTTTCCGGAGAGACAATCCCCACTCCTTCCAAATTAACACTGTAAGTGTGGACCATATTTGGCTTGAACTCATAGAAATAGTGTCAACAACATTTGAGATCTTTATACCAAATAAATTAACAAACGATGGAGCTAATTCCCCTAGGTATACAAAACAGGTCAGAACACTGTTGCTGAAACGGCGAAAGAAAGCTTGCCAAATTCAAACGAACGTAAGATCCCCAAGATTGGCAATCTTTTACCTAAGCCCAAATTTTGCGCGGACTTCAGTGCGAATACTTCTAATAGTTTCCAGAACTAAACCTAGTCTCGCAACCCGTACAAAAATCCAAATACATTCTAGTCGTATGTAAAGTAGCGGAAAGATACAATCAATGCCTTCTCTGAGCTATAGCGATGGAAATACTATCGATGTCAGTGCTGCTAAAGTAGAGTTACTCTACACAGCCTTCCGAGATTCCTTCCAAGTAAGATGAATTAAATATTTCAGAATTCTAATCAAGAACAGGTGAACACATGAGTAACTTGGGGATAGATATCCTTGGAGTAGTGAAGCAACTTAAACCAATTAACAAAGGCAAGTCTTCCGGTTCACACTATACACCAATAACGTCCCTTTTAGAGCAAGCTGATGCGAAAGGCTCCATACTTAACAATCATATACAGGTGCTCTCGAAAGATCCGCATCCAAAGAATGGAAAGGTGCACAGATCATACCAATATTCAATAAAGGTAACAGGAATAATCCACTAAATTACAGGCCCTCATTGTTACCGTCGATATGTTGCAGGATTTTGGAACACATATTGTGTTCGAACTTTATGAATTGTCTCTAAGAGAATGGTCACTAGACACACATTCGACATGGATTTAGAAAACATCGTTCTCGTGGAACACAACTAGCTCTTTACAGACACGAACACACTAAGTGTTGAGTGCTACTGACAAGGTATTTCAAATTGATTCCGTGTTTCTGGATTCCCGAAAGGCTTTTGACACTGTAACACATATACGGCTTGTAGTGAAATTGCGTGCCTATGGAATATCGTCTGAGTTATGTAATTCGTCACAGTTCGTCGTAATTGACTTGAAGTCATCGACTAAAACGAAACTGATTTCTGGCGTTTCCGAAGCTAGTGTTATTGCTGCTGTTCCTTATATATATAAACAACTTAGGAGGCAATCTGATCAGCAATCTATGGTAGTTTACAGATGGGACTGTCGTTTACCGCCTAATAAATTTATCAAAAGATCGAGACAAATTCCAAAACGATTTAGAAAAGATATTGTACAGTGTGAAAATTGGCAATTGAAAAGTGTGAGGCCATCCACATGAGTGCTGAAAGGAATCTGTTAATCTTCGTTTACACAATAAATGAATCAAATCTAAAAGCTGTAAATTCAACTAAATACCTCGGACTTACAATTACGGACAACTTAAATTGAAAGGAATACACAGAACATGTTGTGGGGAAGGTGAACCATGTAATGCGATTTATTTGCGGAACACTTCGACGATGCAACAGATCTACTAAAGAGACTGTCAACACTACGCTTGTCCATCGTCTTTTGGAGTACTGCTGCGCAGTGTGGGATCCTTAGCAGAGAGGGTCCGCAGAGTGCAATATAGAACGTCAGAGAACTGCAGCACGTTTTGTATTATCGATCAATAGGGGAGAGAGTGTTACGTAAATGATACAGGATTTGCGTTGGACATCATTAAAACAAAAGCTTTTCTCGTTGCGTTGACACGTGTTCACAAAATTTCAGTCACAAGTTTCTCCTCCGAATGTGAAAATGTTCTGCTGGACCAGACTTACATAGGTGAAGACGATCATCAGAATAACATAAGTGAAATCAAAGCTCGCAATGGAAGATATAGGTGTGCGTTGCGTCCGTCCTCTGTTCTATAATGGAATAAAAGAGAATTATTGTGAAGATGGTTCCATGTACCCTCTGCCAGGCAGTTAAGTGTGATTTGTAGAGTATCCATGTAGATGTATGTGTAGATGTGGATGTACATGTGGATCGCCTAATTAGTCTCATCAATGTTCCCAGAATGGGACTCTGACATCTTGTCCGGCTTTTCCCTCAGCATTGCAGTCGCTTGGCTTCATTCACCACTGTGGTGCCTAACTTATAATAGGAGCATTCGAACTAGCCTTGTGAACAGCCTACACATGGAGGCTGCGTCTCGCCATTACAGATCAGGCGCACACAACCGCTAGTCATTTATGCTACACATGTTCACAGCTCCGTTAGCAATCAGACTACCCTCTCCTTCTTTCCTAGTATGGAGACCAAGGACTGTTGTCACAATTGGTTTCGATTACAGTCTCTCTACCCTGAACTCAAGACTTTCTGTACTGTCACCTCTCGACAGAGGGCGATCGCGTAGAACTATACAGCGTTAACCCTGACATTGAGTCTGTCTCGATTTATTCTTTGGACCGAAGGACTCAGTTGGTGCCATGGTGTTTCGTCACCTGTTCCTGCCTCTCCTCGATGCAGTTCCAGGTTCAGAAGTGGTATGCACTGATGGCTGTTAGCGGCAGTCGGTGTACGAACCGGACATGGCAATTACAGTGGACTATGCTCCTTGCCGAATGGAAGTAGTGTCTTCAATGCTGAATTGGTGGTCATCAAACGAGCCCTCACCCACGCTCTTTCTTACTACAGCTAGAGGCTTCTAATCTGCAGCGACTCCCTGAGTAGCCTTCAGGCTATACATCAGTGCTATCCTCATCATCCATTAGTCACTGACGGCCAGTCGTCTTTGTTTGGAACCTTGGATATGTTGGGGTCTTAGGGAATGAACATGCCAAGCACTTGGCAAAGTTGGCTACCAGGATGCCAATTTGGGAATTGAGAGTCCCTGAACTGGACCTTCAGTCGACTCCACACCATCAATTGTGGGGTATCTGGAGCTCAGAGTGGTTCACTCTGTACTTCCCATGCAGACTGAGAGCAATAAAAGAGACCACAACCAAGTGGCAGTCTTCCGTTCGAGCTTCTTCCAGGGGATCCATTGGTCTTTGTTGGTTATGCTCTGGCCATACTTGGCTGACCTGTGAGGATCCATCTTCCTGCCGATGGGATGCTCGCCTGACAGTGACCCACATCCTACGAGACAGCACAAATCTGGCTTCTTTGCGACGGTGTCTTAAGTCTCCTGACCTGCAGCTGGTGTTAGCATATGACACCAAAGTAACTGACCTGGTTTTACGTTTCACCCGCGAACGTTGTTTCTACTCGTCATTGTGGTACTTTGGGGCACTTTAGGTTGAGGAGTTGGAGGAGCAGCCGTTGCCTGCTGTGGCCCAGATCCCATGGCGGTCCAAATTTGCCTTCTGTGCGAAGGTATCTCAAACTTCCTGACCCGCTAGGAGTTGCTAGCCCTTGCTTTGCGGTCTGGCCTGCCCCTACCCTTCCCATATTTTTACCGTTTTCAACGTTTTAACTTTTCTAAAAGTTCGTCTTTTGTCCGTGCTGCTTCTTTTCTTAGGCTAACGGACAGTGATAGGTGGTGCTGGTGGGACGCAAAGGGTGCATCTCCCACTGCATACCTTGCTCCAGGGACTCACAACTGCATTGCGAATAGAGCGGCGCGCCCATCATATTCCCTCTTACTCGCCTCCTACTTTTTGGTTTTTTCACTATCTTATTGTATCTTGCTTTCAATCGAGCTTCTCAGGATTTGACGTTTGTATCATTCTGAGCGTTGTTCGCTGGCAGCTGTGGCCGAGCGGTTCCAGGCGGTTCAGTCCGGAACCGCGCTGCTGCTACAGTCGCAGGTTCCAATCCTGCCTCGGGCATGGATGTGCGTGACTTCCTTAGGTTAGTTAGGTTTAAGTAGTTTTAAGCTCAAAATGGTTCAAATGGCTCTGAGCACTATGGGACTTAACTTCTAAGGTGATCAGTCCCCTAGAACTTAGAACTACTTAAACCTAACTAACCTAAGGACATCACACACATCCATGCCCGAGGCAGGATTCGAACCTGCGACCGTAGCAAGCGCGCGGTTCCAGACTGTAGTTTTAAGTCTAGAGGACTGATGATCTCGGATGTTAAGTCCCTTTGTGGTTAGAGACATTTGAACCATTTTTTGAGCGTTGTTCGTGCTTCGATACATAAAGGATGAATCGACTGATGATCTGGCAGCTTGGACCCCTTAACTCTAACAACCAAAAAACCAATAAACTACCTCCTACAGGGGGAGGGGGGGAGGGGGAGGGAGCAGTGAAAATGCGGTAACACAGCAGCATAACCGAAAAACGTCTCAACAAATTTCAACTAAATTTTGTATATACATAATTCATTACTTTAGTAATCATTTATACAAAACTGCTGAGAGGGTAATATGCATGTGCCGCCCCTAAGGGTAGGTCTGGAGGTGAGAAGTAGTGACATTTAAAAATATTCGATAATTATCGATATTAGAACCAAATCCACAGTTTTCGGGGTTGTTACACTCCTTGGTCACAGCCCCAGTAAATTTGCACCTGTAGGATTGGCACCTTCCGGGGTGGAGGTCTCAAAGACAGTGACGCATCAGCATCTGTATGTAACGATTGCTGCAAATTCTGCCAAACTTGGTTTGGGTATCATTGGAGAAATTACTGTAACAGTATCTCCATTATGGCCGAAGATCGATATGAAAAGAGATGACATAAACGCATTACTCAAGAACGTCTGGACCAGTTTCAACCAAATTTGTTTTACACATGATTCATTATTTGTACAGAAATACTGCCTGTCTAAGAGAACTCTAATACCCCTTGGGGTGGGGTGGAGATGAGAACGTGTAACATGTAAAGGTGTTCAAACACAACCTGCTAGCATTTCTTTCCTGTATTTAGTTGCCAAGTAATATTTTAAAAGTGTGAAATGCTATTTGTCTGATTTGTCTGAAATCGTCCACCAGATCGTGAGAATTGCAACTTGCAGCTGGCCTGTAATTTTGTCAGCGTATCTGTCTGCTGGCGAAGCTCTAGGTAAAGTCCTAATTTAAAATAATTAATAATTTTGGCTGGTGTACCAAGTGAACTGAGGCGTGAATTGGAACTTGCTCGCTCGCATACGATAAACCAAATCGGAAGCTCACCAGACATATCCGTACAACGATCGAGGAAGGGCAGCTGAAGCCGACAGATAAGGTCAACACAGAGGTTGTCCGTCGCTCGCCTCTGGGTTCGGTCGGCGACTGAAGCACACAACAACACGCACCTTCCCATGGTTACACCTCACACGTGCAAGAGTTTGCAGCCGGCCGTAACGGAGGAAGTAGTGCTTCGCAATCCACCTGAGTTTATCTGTATCGCTACTACGCTTAGAGCCGGTGAGTGTTAACTACCGATCTTGTACCAGCAATCAAATGCGGGCACACTACTCACCTCGCCGTAAGCTTACAGCTAGTCTCACTATTACTGCCCTGCTTCCTCCGATCTCCACGAGAACCACTCTAAGGCAAAGATGTTCTACTAGAGACTATCGATCGCGCAATGGTTCAACCAGATTTCCCAGTAGCTTTCCTCAGTGGAAGACGGGCCAAAATAAGCGAACACATGTCTCGGCTTATCTGCAGAGATTCGAACGTTTCTGCGTAAAAAAAAAAAAGGTCAAAGGTTTCCATGTACCTGTCCTGCCTTCTAGCTAACAAACAGTCCAACGCAAGCGGTGGCACAGTGACTAGCGTCGTAGCTTCATACTTTTGCTCCCAAATGGAAAGGAAAAAGTAGGAAAATTGGGTTTAACGTACCGTCGGCATCTAGGTCATTAGAGACGGAACACGAGCTCGGATTGTGTCAAGGAGAGGGGAGGAAATTGGGCCTGCCCATTCAAACGAGCCATCCCGTCATTTTCCTGGAGCGATTTAGGGAAATCACGGAAAACCTAAATCTGTATGGCCGGACGCTGGTTTGAACCGTCATCCTCCCGAATGCGAATCGAGTGAGCTAACTACTTCACTACCTCACTTAGTATTTTTGTTTCCCGTGTTCAAAACCCGATTACTTTTTTTTTGTTCCTCATTTATCTGCTCAAGTCCGTTGAAGATTATTACATGAATGTTATCAATTTTCAACATGAATATACGTATTACAAAGTATTATTTTGTCAAAACTGTTGATCGCTGCACCTCGGCTCGGCTATTGGAGAAACGAATAAATAGTCTAGTTTATATTAGTAGCCGCTAGATGTCAATGGTCTTCTGTTTTGCCTGGAAACCGTCATAGGTTTAATATGGCTACTCCGCAGTAGAAATCAGCTTTTTTTCTCGAGTTTGCGAAGTGCAAGTCCATAATTACAGTGCGAAGACGTTTCAGGTTGAGGTACCAAATTGATCCTCCGAAGGGGTGGAACATTCGCAGATAGTATCGACAGTTTCTAGCTACAGGATGTGTATGTAAAGGAAAGAGTCCTGGCCGCCTTCGTGTTCCTAAAGAAAATGTTGATAGAGTTCAAACTGCTTTCCAAAGTAGTCTTACAAAATCAACTCATCGTTCCAATCGGGAGCTACGACTGCCTACAAAAACAATTTGGCGTGTTCTGAGACGTCGGTCGGTTACGAAGCCGTACAAGTTACAGCAGTTACATGCTCTGCGTCCTGATGACAAACGCAAACGTGTGGCATTTTGTAACGAAATTCTTGATGCTATTGACAATGATAACACTTTCGCATAACGCATCGTGTTCAGTGATGAAGCGATTTTCCGTGTTAGTGGTCAGGTAAACAAACACAATGTTCGAATTTAAGGGCCTACAAAACCGACATGCAGCCATTGAACATGTACGGTATTCGCTCAAATCAATGTGTTTTGTACGATATCCCGATCATCTGTTTGCGGCCCATTCTTCTTTGACGGAAACACGGTTAACGGTTAGCAGTAACTCGCTAAGTTACAAAACTGTTTGTTTCCGAGGCTGCACAAAGACAACTTCATTTTTCAACAAGACGGGGCGCCCCTCATTGGAGTCGCCAAGTGCGTAAATATCTGAATGATACTCTACCGAACCGTTGGATTGGTCGTCAAGAAGCTGGCGACTTAGCATGTCACAGCTGGGCTCCACCGTTATCGGATTTGACATCCTCTGACTTCTTCCTGTGGGGTTTCGTTAAAGACATCGTTCATGTACCACCACTCCCACAGAACGTTGAAGAGTTGAAGAACCGGATCCGTACAGCCTTGACATCAATGTCAAAAGACATGTTTGCCCGAATATGGGAGGAATTTGAGTATCGGTGTGATATTATTCATGTAGCTGATGTAGGACATATAGAAAATCTTTAGTCTGAACTTGAAAGTGACGTAAATATGTGTGTAAAGTTTCATATTCGTCCGTCTTAAAGTTTAATAAGTATATGCATCCGAAGTACGTATATTCTTTTTTAAACACCCTGTATATTGGAATAATAATGTCCTTATTTGGCTAATAACTGTATGTCTCGTGAATCATTTGGAAAAAGAAAAAAAGAAACAATAGAGGAATGGAAGAATTATTTGAAACTGTTTTCAGTGAAATCCCTGTCCTGTATTTTGACCCATAGTCAGTTGCAAGCGCCAGTTTTTGGAGAACTAACCGTTATGCTTGGTTTACAGCGAAATTATTGAGTGTGAAATCTTCAGCGATGTTAACGATGCTTCTTACCCTCGTGAGATTGATACGAAGAAATGTCATTCTGGCAAAGCTACCTTCGCGCAGTGCTTATGGTGTTAGGAATTTCTCTGTTTCGACTGTTTCTAAGATCAGTATCATCCAAGAAAATTCACCAGATTTCTTGAAGAATAAACATTAGAATAAAATGTGAGATGTAAGAATTGTTTTAAGAATAAAGTATAAGAATATGAGAGTTTAAATAGATTGTAACGCCTGAAAAAATATACTGCTCATATTATATAATAAATGAATGCATGACACCTATTGTGAAGCCCAGCTGAAATTTTACAATTAATATAGACCCTTGTATTCACTAATTTTTTGTAAAACATTCGTGTAGTAACCTTCTATGGATATAAGTAGATAAATGAAAGAAACAAAATAAAATAATTTAAAACAATATTCGAATTTCGAACACGGGGCGCACACTTAGAGACAGCTACGCTACGCACTATACCATCACTAAGGATGGAATATCGCGTGCTAAAGGGTATCTAAATTTCGTCGAAATCTTTGACAGATTCTTTCTCAGAAACGATCGAGTATTTGTGAACATGCCGAAACACGTGTTCGCTTATTGTGACTTCTCTTCCACCGAGGGAGCATTCTGGGAATTCGAGTAATGGCACTTGCCATTTTTTCCTCGAAAGTGTACTATGGCTGACAATATAGACTACCGTTTTGCGTTCATGCGTCCACACTGCAACACCTGACCTGCTTACAATGGGAAAATAACCATTAATGGGTTGCTCTTGCCACTTTACTTGGAGGTACTAACCGACATAAAAAACATAAAAACAAACTCCTTCTAATAAACATAATTATTAATCCGCAAGTGGGGTGAATACTGACGTTATGTTGTTCGGAACTTTGCCCTCGGCCACTAATCAGAATATCTGCATTTACACTCCTGACACCCTGTGTATTATTAGTACATAATAAGCGTATTTTTTAATTATTTTATGCTGTTTCTATGGAAAGTGTGACCTTTCACCCCAGTTGCTTGCGGCGAAGTTTATTTCGATCGGCTCAGGCAGGCACTTGGCTTTCAGTGGCTGCCGAAAGGAGAGCAGCCCGGTCGCCCACTCGGGCTGCGATGGGCCCACGGGCGGATCGCGGGGGGATACATACATCAGCCGTGACAAGTTTAAACGCGGCGCTCGCCGCCGGCTCGTATATCACGTATACGGTCCACTTTGGCGACGCTTCGAGCGGCCGCCGGCAGTTTGTCATTCGAGGCGCCGTCCCCAGAAAAATAAACGAATAATGTTTCTCTTATATTCACTCAATATGTTATCCTCTCTTCTCGAAACTCTCTCTGAAAGTTGAGATCCTCCAGCAGCGTGGAAGCCTAGAGCCGACGTCCCGACCATTCGTCAGTTGAGAACAGGCCAAAGAGGCTGCTGAGTTATCGGAAAAAGGAAAACTTGCCCAGTGACTGGCTTCCGCTCTACGTAGATCACTTTTGCCTTCTAGTTACACACGAAACTGGTCAGTGATACATGTTGCCAATAACGTTGTTGTTTTGGCTTTCAGTACGAAGAGTGGTTTGATGCAGCTCTCCAAGCTAGTCGGTCCTGTGCAAGCTTCTTCATCTCCGACTAGATGGGTTATGTTTACGCGTTTCGAGAGGTAGAACAACAAAGTGCCTGTACAAGCTTACTAGTTCCCATTACATAGAGAAATTATGTATATGATATTTGGGCTCAGTGGATGGAAGAGAGAGTTGAAAATGGTTCAAATGGCTCTGAGCACTATGCGACTTAACTTCTGAGGTTATCAGTCGCCTAGAACTTAGAACTAATTAAACCTAACTAACCTAAGGACATCACACACATTCATGCCCGAGGCAGGATTCGAACCTGCGACCGTAGCGGTCGCTCGGCTCCAGACTGTAGCGCCTAGAACCGTACGGCCACTACGGCCGGCGAAGAGAGAGTGCAGCCCTCGACCCCCAATTGGAAAATCCAGACAAAGCACTTTGCTGTATATTACTTCTACGTGATAGGGTTGTTTCCTTCATTTCCCTTAACTGAACGCGGTCAGGGAACGTAGGCGACCACTGACCTTCAGGAAGTTCAGAGCAACCAGGCCGAAACATTCCTTTCTACGATCTAATCCGCACAACGTCACTAGTTGTCCAATTCCGAAAAATGGTAGCAGTCGTAGGAAGAACAATTTTGTCATCTTCTGTTCGTTTAAGAGTCCTCCAGTAGGGTGGACGCAGCATGTTATCTTGGATGGGGAGTCGTTGTCATATCTAGAAGTAAGTTCGGGTGTATCACAGGGAAATGTGCCGGCCAGGGTGGCCGAGCGGTTCTAGGAGCTACAGTCTGAAACCGCGCGACCGCTAGGGTCGCAGGTTCGAATCCTGTCTCGGGCATGGACGTGTGTGATGTCCTTAGGTTAGTTAGGTTTAAGTAGTTCTAAGTTCTATGGGACTGATGACCGCAGAAGTTAAGTCCCATAGTGCTCAGAGCCATTAGCCACAGGGAAGTGCGTTGGGATCTTTGCCATTCATGCTGTATATTAATTACCTGCTAGATAATATTAATAGTAAATTCAGGCTCTTTGCGGATGACGCAGTTATCTGCAATAAAGTAGTAACTGAGAGGTGCTGCATAAATATTCAGTCAGATCTTGATAAGATTGCAGAGGTTGGCAACTTGCTCTAAATGTTCTGAATTGTAAAATTTTGAACTTCACACAACGAAAAAACATAAGGTCCTATGACTATAATATCCATGAGTCACCGTTGGATTCGGCTAACTCATACAAATAAGTAAATGTAACACTCTGGACGGGTATGAAATGCAATGATTACATAGATTCAGTCGTGGTTAAAGCAGGTGGCAGGCATCGGTTTATTGGTAGAATACTGGGGAAGTGTAATCAGTCCACAAAACAGATTGCTTACAAGTCGCTCGTGCAACCCATCCCAGCATATTGCTCAAGTGTATGGGAACCATACCATTTTGGACAAACAGAAGATATAGAACGTATACAAATAAGGGCAACACGAATGGTCATAGGTTTGTTTAATGCGTTGGAGAGTGTCACACAGGTACTGAAGGAACTGAATTGCAGACTCTTCAAGAGAGACGTAAACTGCCCCTAGATAGTCTATTAAAAAAGTTTCCAGAGCCGGTTTTAAACGATTACTCTAGGGATATACTACAACCCCCTACGTATCATTCACGCTGGGATCGTGAGGATAAATTTAGAATAAATACTGCGCGCACAGAGGAATTCAAACAATCATACTTCCAACGCTCCATAGGTGAATGGAACGTGCACCTGACGATGGTTTGTAGGGTATAGATGTAGATGTAGATACAATATATCCACTCGGGTCTTACACGCATGATAGATATGAAAGTGAGGTACAGACAAACCTAATCGATTTCTTCTACTTTCTCAAGTTTAAGATAACTGTGTGTCAAAGTATCGAACTACCTGTCACAGAAGTTATGATTTATTAGGAAAAGGCTGCTGAAGAACTATGTATCAAAATGTATAAGCTTTGTGCCAACAAAGCATGTAATTATATTACGGAAGATCGTGCGAGGTTCGTAAGTGGCACAAAACGCACATTAGACTAAAGGACAAGCTAATACATTGAGTATCCTTACCATTTAACAAGATACACAGTTTCGAATCTATCAACGGCTCAAAGGAGAGCCGAGTGTCATGCATGAAATCAATCTACAGTTGAGAAAATAACACTGGAGTGAACGGAGATAGCCCTAGTCTTTAGAATGAAAAATGAAAACGGCCTATGTATTTAGTCTTGAGGCAAAACTATCAGATGAATATTAAAACGATTTAGTTAGGAATCAACAAATCCAATACATTAGAAATAATAGAATATATCTCTTTCTTTCTGAAGAAATAATGTTTTTAATAGGGTAGTGTGTAATAGTGGCCTACATGACCGTAAGATGAAAGATCCATATTCCCAAGATGTAACGGAGCTGTAACAGGCTTTAGTGTTTAAGAAATTCAAATGTTTTGGATTAATTTTTGCTGAAGTATCATCAACTGAAGCAGAGATTAATGCTATATTGCAGGTGGGAAACAGATTCTCTCACTTTCTAAATACTATAATAAAATCTAGAAACAACTGCAAATAAGAGTATTTAATCACTAATAACAGTTGGAGAATGGACAAGGCACTAAATACAGAACTCGAAGAGCTATAGCATGAGTCAATCATCATTGGAATAATGAGAAGCAGAAGACTTAAATCGTCTGCACATGTAGTGAAAAAGGAAGACGTGAGGTGGTCCAACACTGCAACGGACTGGATCCTCTCGGGCAGCAGGCCACTTGAAAGACCTCGGAATACATGGATGGAGTACGAAAAAAATTATTAGAGTTAGGAATCTGGGAGAAATGGAAACAAAGGTGAGTAGCCTGAAGTTTAATCTAGCGCTATTTACTGGGCCTAACCGTGTAAAGTGTGTAAGTGAGATTAGTTACTAGTTCCTTAAAGCAGATGCTACACGTTGGCGTACAAACGAAGATTTGTCAACGCTCTATAACTAGTTATTACACTGTAAGTTATAAATGACCCGGCTGAAAGAGGTGCATCAAGATTATGTTGACAGAAAGTACATTGTTGAGCGTGACGGCTGGGAGAGGGGTGGAGTGAGATCTGCGTGTGTTTGTTGATTATTCTAATCACAAGAAAATTATCTGTCTTTTAATAATGGTAAACAGCGTCAAAACTACAGAGATTATGAGAAACTATTGTATAATTAGCAATTTTCACTTTAAGAGAATGGATCTGCTTTTTGAAATGTCAGAATTTATTGTAGCCAATCTGCCTCAATAAATTAAGGACAAATGATTGCTTTCAATTTTAGTTAAACTAAATAGGAAACAATCTGCCAGCTATCTACATATTATATCACACAAATACCAGAATATGAAATAAAATACGATAAAAAATACGCAGTAGAAAGAGCTCATTTCAGAGCAGTACAACCAATAGTCCAGACTTTCACCACGATTTTCTAAATATTACAAAAAAATGGCTCTGAGCACCATGGGACTCAACATCTTAGGTCATAAGTCCCCTAGAACTTAGAACTACTTAAACCTAACTAACCTAAGGACAGCACACACACCCATGCCCGAGGCAGGATTCGAATCTGCGACCGTAGCAGTCCCGCGGTTCCGGACTGCAGAGCCAGAACCGCTAGACCACCGCGGCCGGCCCTAAATATTACAGTAATGACTTCAAAGAAACCACTTGTGACTAGTCCGAATAGAAGGGAACTAACAATCATCACAGTCAATGATTAGAGGTAACACGTATAAAACTTGACACACAGCATGCCAGCGCGTGTGACGTAAAGCCATTACGCAAACAGCACGTCTTCACGGATAGTCGCGTCCATGCGTAGTGGTCCAACATCGACACATGACTCCTCTAGCTTCGCCGAGTCGCACATAACGGCGCAGGTAGCGTTAGAACTTCGCGTGTTCTCGAAGCGTAATGGCTGTGCCGTACTGGTCAAGGCAGAGGATAATAGGAAACCATAATAAGAGAAATAGTCACAATAAACCACAAACTGACTTTAGTTTGTATCTAACTTTAATTATATGGTTCCAGACAATAAAAAGAGGCTTTAACAAAGAATGGTAACTGATAAAATGAAATGATATTTATAATAACATAACCCTCGCAAACGCGGTACGTACTACCTATACAGCTTGTATTATGAAAATAAACACATGAAAACTAGTAACGAAGTTGAATGAAGCAGCTACTTATGACGTCTTTAGAAAATTTCTATATAACTTTTCGTTTCTTTTTTCCAGACAAAGGAGCTGAGGATAACCTTTCCACCATTCTTTTATTGAGCCCAAGTTATAGACAACTAACTTTTAAGCAATGGACCAAACTAGTGGGATCGATGTAGTACAAAGAAAAAGTCAATCTCGAAAATTAAGAGACACCACAGTATAACACCTATTAAAAACAACATTGGTTATTTATTACAGTCTCGATGAGAGGAGACGTATGTGATCTCGGCCATTAAATGTCTTCGGAGGCTTTTGGCGGCCGAAACCTTCCAATATTACTTAACCCTTTCAGGGGCAAAATAAAAAATTATTAATTTTTAATTTTCCTTGTTTTTATTATACTAATTTTCATACAGTGGGACTGAAAAATTGTTTTTATTATACTAATTTTCATACAGTGGGACAGAAAAATTAAATTAAATATACATAAACTGAACACATACAGGGTGGTTTCAAATGGAGCCACTGCCCGCTGATACAGATAAGGATAAGATTGATGATACAGATAAGGATTTTCCCACTATGCCTTCAACTTTTCCAGTATATATCTGAAAATCACAAATATATCCAAGCTTAAGAGCTCTGACCCAGATTTTGTATCCCCTCTTGATTGGCTTTTGGGGCATATATTGTTTGAATGCGATTTGAACTTCACCATGCATTCATCTATAGCTTGCTCCTTAGTATTTGCATAGAATTCTTTGAAGTTTATCAGTATCTGATTGATTAGTGGACGGATTTTATATAATTTGTCATAATTTCTTCTCTCCCTTGAAGGCATAACAGCGTTGTCATTGATGTGAATATGTGTCAAAATCCAGCTGAACCTTTTTACCGACATTAGTGAGGAAATGTAGTCATCTCGAAGTTCCTTATGGGATGACCAGCAATCACGATAATAACAAGGTTTCTTGATTCCCATTAGAATGTTTATTGCCAAAAATACTTTTAGTTCTGCTTTAGAAAGAGGCCTGAAATTGCCACCTTTCTGTGTTCCGTACAGGGTAGACTGGAAAACTATGTGTTCTAACATGGTGTCACAAAAGAGACACAAAAAAATATACTGGTTGCATACCTTCACTGTTATTTTTAAGTTTTCCTCGTACACCAGCTTCCTCTGAAAAATTTGCGGCAAAGTTCATTGTACTGATGTCCTTTCTCCATGAAAAATTCGCAATGGAAGACAGTGGCAAATCGTCATTAGTGCTGAAACTATCATCACTGTCATTGTCAAAATGGTCCACACTCTCTCTTTCCGAAATAATATGGGATAAAACAGGTGTTTTCATTCGCAAATCCAGATCACCATCTTCAGCTAGCACATCAATTTCACTGTCACTGCTAGTGTCAATCTGTGAGTCTGGATCTGAAGGAATATCTGCGAAAAGGCAGTCCATAATTTCCCCATCTTTTAGTCTGTGAGAATACATCATGTGAAACTGGGAAAAAAAATCGTCACAACTACTAATGCTGCAGTTACAGGAGCAGAGGTTTCAAATGGAACCACCACAACATTCACGTAAATAAATGCATTATTTTGGTTATTATTGCAGTACATATAGTACTGATGTAAACAGAAAAGTATTCTGCATTTAATACATGCATAAAAGTTACCTAATACAGAAGAATACAGTCACAATTTGAGAACAAAGACGTTCGCGCACAGCGTACAAAAATAGGTATCCAACTCGCCTCACTGCTTGCTAATAATTACAGATTTTGAAGTGGTTCTAGTGACAACCGCTAGAGGGCAGCACCAACTAGGCTGCTGAATGCTGTCCCCAACTGTGCCACTGCCCTTTTGCCACAAAATGAGAAAATTGTAGGTGGTTTCAAACGGAACCACTTCCCCTGAAAGGGTTAAATATCACAAAAATACGTGTACATAACACCTTGAAAGTACTCAAACAGCTACTGTGTCAAATTACAGCATGGATAAATCGTGCCATTGACAATCCTAGTGATCTAAAACCTAGTAATCTTAAGACACGTACTCAGGTAAAAAAAATATAGATGGGAACTAAATTAAATCATTCTGCAGTCCACGAATTAGAATCACAGTTTGCATTCAATGGACAGATAAAAAAGTACAATACGCGTGAATTGCCTAGCCAGTAGACTGCTAATATTTTCGCTGAAGATCCCGAACTTTGTCATCCTCTGCATGGTCACCTCGAGCTGACACCAACAAGTTCGGAAGATGGAATGTGAAAGATAATAGTCTAACAATCGGTAAAAGCGGAGTTTCCGTAGTTCACGCAGACAGGTTTTTCTACGAAACACCGTGCGAATTCCTTTTTCACCCATGTGCAAGTGAGCCATTGCTTTTACTGTGACGATCCCACTGCCTACATCCATAACTACACACATACTCGCCTAGCAACCATACGGTGGATGAAACAGGACACCACTGCTAGCCGTCGGTTTCCTGTTGCACTCACAGTTGCGGCTACCTATATCCCTCCGCACAAGCCCTGATGGCTTTTGTCTTTATGGGCCTTAAATAAGGTGTACGCTGGTGGCAGCAGTAGAGTCACGTTGAAGTCTGTCTCAAATGCCGGTTTTCTAAACTTTTTCAGTGGTGTGCTGAGTTCATGGAATTCCGATCGGTAATAGAAGGTACTGAATCTGAAGGTACTAAACGGTGACTTAAGGTCCTAAGGATGTTCAGAAAAAGATAGATGGTATACAGCTAGTGGCGGCCTGTTCGCTGTGCCGGTGTGTTGTTGCGGCGGTGTGTTTATTACTGTTAGAAGTAGTTCATGTTGCAGAAAAATTGTTACACATAGTTACAGTGAATTAGTATATGTAGATATCATGGTTGACAACCGGAATAAGTTAATAATTGATTCCTTTAATCGACCCCATGACTCCGACGATGATTCCGTTAGTAAACTAATTATAGTTGGTAGCGACTTCAATCTGTCCTCAGTGAACTGGCAAAATAGTTTTTAAAGCCGGTGATACGTGTGGAACATCGTCTTATATACTAAATGATATCTTCGAAAACTATTTTGAGGAGTTAGTTTAGAAACCCACTCGAAATGTCCACTGATGTGCCGAAATTCTGACCACCATCTTAATAGCTTGTTTGTTCGTCTTTGGAAATAAATACATCACTGATTCTGCGTATCAGGGATCCGACAGATTGTTGGTAGGTCTGTGGGGCTATGTGGCTTTAGATGTCTACGCACAGGTAATGTTAACTCACGTAAATAACTGGGCGCCGATTACCGTACGGGATGATGGCGCCCGATGGTGAAAACTATTTTGAGGAGTTAGTTCAGGAACCGACTCGAAATGTCCACTGATGAGCCGAAACATTCTGACCACCATCTTAATAGCTTATTTGTTCGTCTTTAGAAAGAAAGACATCACTGATTCTGCTTATCAGGGATCCGACAGAGTGTTGGTGGGTCTGTGGAGCTATGTGGCTTTAGATGTCTACGCACAGGTAATGTTAACTCACGTAAATAACTGGGCGCCTATTACCGTACGCGATGATGGCGCCCGATGGTGACCCAGATGGTTCCGTAAGTTTTGTATCATGCGAATTTGATCGCCGACACATCAACGTGAATTCACTACAATGCTGCTTAAACCACTGTAGCACGGTCCGGTCTCCGAGACAAGGACAATTATACTGTTGAAAGATGACATCGTCGTAATGGAACAAATGAAGCGTGAAAGGATGAAGGTAATTCGCTGCTGTCGGCCTGCCCTCGATTACTACCACAGGTCCTATGCAAGCACCAGAGAACGTCTCCCATAGAATAATATTGTTCCCAACAGCCTGCGAGCGTGGTGCGCTGCACGTTTCGAGCTGCCTTCAACATAGATGACTGTGTTTATGGAGACGACCATCGTCCTGATTTAGAAAATAATGTGACTGACCCGAAGAGCTGACACGTTTCCATCGATCGACGATCGCGTCCCGACGGTCCCGTGCCCAATGCAGTCGTAATTGACGATGTCGCTGGGTCAACATGTGAAGACGTAAGGTTAGTTTGCTACGTAGCTCCAAGTCCGATAATGTACTATTAGTGCTGCGCTACCGGCCTGTGTGGCCGAGCGCTTCTAGGCGCTTCAGCCTGGAACCGCGCGATCGCTACGGTCGCAGATTCGAATCCTGAATCGAGCATCGATGTGTGTGTTGTACTTATGTTAGTTAGATTTAAGTAGTTCTAAGTTCTAGGGGACTGATGACCTCTGATGTTAGGTCCCATAGTGCTCAGAGCCATTTGAACCAAATGGTGTGCTCCAAAACACTTGTGCGTACTCCAGCATTGTCATCTTTCGGCAGAGATGCCACAGATCACCATTTGTCCTACTTTACAGAAACCTTGTGGTAGTTTCACTATCCTTCTACCTCATTTCGTAGATGCTCACGACAGTAGCACGTGAACATTCCACTAGCTTCGCCGGTTTCGAGTACTGGGTTCATAGTCGCTGCGCCTTGACAACATTTCCTTTCTCAAAGTCACTTATCTCAATAGATTTCTCCATTTACAGCCCATATCTTTACTAGGTAGATTCCCCGTCGGTGTCTGCTCCTCTTACGTACTTTTGATATCGCGTCACGTGCCCGCAACGCCATCAGGTGGCATCCAACGTCGCGATGGGCAGTGGTCATAATGTTTTGGCTTATCAGCGTAAATAGTTACGAAATCATACTTAACCACACAGCAAGAGATGATCGCGAGCAAAAAGGGAGCATCGTGACAAATACAGAGATTAGTGACCACAAAGTCCTTGTAGCGAGACCGACGACTGCAACATCCAAATCCATCAAAAGCACATACAGAATATATCTGTTTAAAACAGATGATAAAAATTCGCTTGAGCCTTCCTAATAGACATCCTCCCCAACTAATTATTTAAGATGTCACTAAAATTCAAAGAAGTAGTACCTGCAGCAACTGAGAGTTTTGTACGGAATAAATTAAGAAAAGCTAGTACTGATATCCCATGGTACACAAAACAGGAGAGAAGACTGTTGCATGAGCAAGACAAAAGGATTGCCAAATTAAAAGAACACACGATGTCCAACATTGGCCATGTTTTATTGAAGCTCGAAATTGGCGTAGACTTCAATGCGAGATGCTTTTAATAACTTCCACCCTGAAGTTCTGACTCGAAAAATGACAGAAAATCAAAAGAGATTGAGGTCGTAGTTAAAGAAAACCAGTGCTAGGTACAGCCTAAATCTTCACTGTGTGATGAAAATGGTAATATTACCGATGATAGCGCCACAAAATCGAACTTATTAAACACAGTTTCCTGAAATTCCTTCACCAAAGAAGATGAAGTAAATATTTTAGAATTTGAATCAACAGCAGCTGAAAACATGAGTAATTTAGAAGTAGAAATTCTCTACATGGCGAAGCATCTTAAATCGCTTAATAAGGGCAAGTCTTCCTGTCTAGATATCTAGATAGTGTACCAGTTAGGTTCCTCTGAGAGTATGCTGAAACGATAGCCCCCCACACAGCAATCACATAGAACAGCTCGCACTACAAAGGATCCGTACCAAAGTTGCACAGGGCACACCAGCATTCAGGAAAGGAGATAAACGTAATCTGATGAGTTACAGAAGTCACTGACGTCGATTTTCAGTACCATTTTGGAACATATATTGCGTTATAACATTATGAACTACCTAGAAGCTAACGGTCTATTGCCATCTACTCAGCAAGGATTGAGACAATATCGTATCTGTGAAACATAACTAGTTCTTTATTCGCACCAAGTGATGTGCTATCGTCAGGGGATCTCAAAATGATTCTATATTTGTGGATTTCCGGAAGACTTTTGACGCCGTGTCTCACACGAGAGACTTATTGTCAATTTCGTGATTATGGACACGCAACTGAATCCGTGATTTCTTGCCATAAATGCCACTGCTGTCAGTAAACGATGGAATGTCGTCGAGCAAAACTGAAGTGATATCTGGCACTCCCAGAGGAAGTGTTTGAGCCTTGTGTGACTCGTGTTCGTGCCTTTTATTACTTGACAACTTGTTCTTGCGGTACTGCCGTCCCGTTTCATACTCGATTTATTGGCGTTACTACGTTGCTGGCCTGCCTGCCCGATAGTGGCAGCACCAGTGCTATCGATAAGAGCACTGTGGTACTATCTTTGGAGCGACCGCTAGTATTTCTGGGTCGTGGTGTGCGGTGAGTTCAGTCGGGATGGAGATCCAGTGGGGTCTACACAGCCAGTACTCGCCCAACCGCTGGCGACAGACATGAACTGTCCGACGGAAGGAGACTTGAGCAGAGACGACCGCTGGTTGATGGTTCGGTCGGTCGTCTCATCGGGCGACGTGTATTTGGTCTTCCGACCGCTTCTGGGCCCCTTCCATTGGTCATTTTGCGGGAAGTGGGTCGGTTCCTCCATTGTGCACAGATGTTGGGTGACCAATGGGCAAGTGTTCCCTCTGCATGGTTGGTTCTGAGCCAGTATCTCAGGGTCGTCATGTCTCCGAGTTGTGAACGGACATCAAGGAAGGCGGGACGGAGCAGCAGTGAGGTCCGGACAGCCATAACTCGCCCTATCGTAGCCGACACACATGACTTGAGTGTGGACGACCTTGGTTGGTCGTTCGGTTGGTCGTCTCGTCGGACGACGTGTATTTGGTCGCCGACAGCTTCCGGGTTCCCTGTGTGTATCGACTTGTGATTCCTCCTAGTTGTACCACAGTGACTAGTTTTAGTATTGTTCGAGTTGTTTGTGGAAGTGTTTTGCGGAACCGGTCGTAGCCTGTGTGGTTTCGACTGAGCAGTTATTTCAATGCTATCAGCGTGCCGGATTGAGTGAGTCGGTTGGGACGGAGCAAGCAAGTCTCCGCGGCGCTAGGCCAGGCCGGTGCCGCTGGGAGTGAGCACGCGCTGTAGGATCTCGAGGTTCTAGCTGCGAGAGCGACGAGTTCGCTGCCCATTGAACCTGGACGCTGAAGTAGAGTGATCAGTTTATCTGTTATGAAACCTCAACTATTGTGAAATCTCTTCGCTCATTTGCGGGTTATGGCCCCCTTGGCCATTCGGGCTAGCGGCATCGTATGATGTGTTGGAGTCGGCGAAATCTTGCAGCCATCTTCCTATGTTATGATTAATTATTAAATTGACTGTTACTTAACAGTGAAGTGCACCATCAGTATTTTCTGCCCTGTGGCCGTTAGCATTCCAGTTACCTACTCTGGTCGTTAGCGTAGTTTTCGGCAGTGTGCCTTTTCCCCGTCATCTTGTTGCTGTCCAGCACGGCGTGTAGTTCGACAGCCTTTTAAGTTGTTTGGTTCATATTTTCCTTAGAGTGGTTATTGTTCCCTTGGCTGTTTTTAGACACCAGTTTCTGAGGCGTAGTGCTTTTCGTATTCTCGTCCTCGGCCGGTATTTTCCGTCATTGTGCCACTGGTCAGACGGAAGGGAACTGATTAAAATGTTGGTCAGTTCTTGGTCCGTCCCTGGTTTGGGTTGCTACCTGATTATGGAATTCCAACTCTTGGCTGACCGCCTCACCTCACCTTTCGTTTGAGATGCCTTCCCAGGCCGACCTTGGGAACACTACTGGGCACTACTTGTTCTGTTTGTTTCAAATTGTGATTTTCATTTTACTTAAAGTATTGTGCAAAGCCTTCCACCATGTATTTGAAATTTTACATAAACGCCTTCAGCCGTGTTAAATTAAAATTTTGAGCATTGACTGTTTTAGAAAAAATATTATTCTTAGAAACCGATCTGAAATTGTTTGTGATTCCGGCCAGAAGCCGTTAGTTGTTCCATGTCTTCTGTGTGGCCTTCAGCCGAGGATTTGCGTAAACACCTTAATAGGGCCTTCAGCCGTGTGTATTCTCTAAAGGATTTTTTTATATAAGAAGCAAGGGGTTAATCCTAAATAATTTATTTCATTGTTGTTCAGGCCTTCAGCCGTTCTTTCAAATTTGTTTGTGGCCTTCAGCCGTATCGTAAGTTAATAATCAGGTTTCGCCCGTTCTGTTTTTTTTTTTTTTTTTTTTTTTTTTTGTCATCAGTCTACTGACTGGTTTGATGCGGCCCGCCACGAATTCCTTTCCTGTACTAACCTCTTCATCTCAGAGTAGCACTTGCAACCTACGTCGTCAATTACTTGCTTGACGTATTCCAATCTCTGTCTTCCTCTACAGTTTTTGCCCTCTACAGCTCCCTCTAGTACCGTGGAAGTCATTCCCTCATGTCTTAGCAGATGTCCTATCATCCTGTCCCTTCTCCTTATCAGTGTTTTACACATATTCCTTTCCTCTCCGATTCTGCGTAGAACATCCTCATTCCTTACCTTATCAGTCCACCTAATTTTCAACATTCGTCTATAGCACCACATCTCAAATGCTTCGATTCTCTTCTGTTCCGGTTTTCCCACAGTCCATGTTTCACTACCATACAATGCTGCACTCCAGACGTACATCCTCAGAAATTTCTTCCTCAAATTAAGACCGGTATTTGATATTAGTAGACTTCTCTTGGCCAGAAATGCCTTTTTTGCCATAGCGAGTCTGCTTTTGATGTCCTCATTGGTTATTTTACTGCCTAGGTAGCAGACTTCCTTAACTTCTTTGACTTCGTGACCATCAATCCTGATGTTAAGTTCCTCGCTGTTCTCATTTCTACTACTTCTCATTATCTTCGTCTTTCTCCGATTTACTCTCAAACCATACTGTGTACTCACTAGACTGTTCATTCCGTCCACCAGATCATTTAATTCTTCTTCACTTTCACTCAGGATAGCAATGTCATCAGCGAATCGTATCATTGATATCCTTTCACCTTGTATTTTAATTCCACTCCTGAACCTTTCTTTTATTTCCACCATTGCTTCCTCGATGTACAGATTGAAGAGTAGGGGCGAAAGGCTACAGCCTTGTCTTACACCCTACTTAATACGAGCACTTCGTTCTTGATCGTCCACTCTCATTATTCCCTCTTGGTTGTTGTACATAATGTATATGGCCCGTCTCTCCCTATAGCTTACCCCTACTTTTTTTCAGAATCTCGAACAGCTTGCACCATTTTATATTGTCGAACGCTTTTTCCAGGTCGACAAATCCTATGAAAGTGTCTTGATTTTTCTTTAGCCTTGCTTCCATTATTAGCCGTAACGTCAGAATTGCCTCTCTCGTCCCTTTACTTTTCCTAAAGCCAAACTGATCGTCACCTAGCGCATTCTCAATTTTCTTTTCCATTCTTCTGTATATTATTCTTGTAAGCAGCTTCGATGCATGAGCTGTTAAGCTGATTGTGCGATAATTCTCGCACTTGTCAGCTCTTGCCGTCTTCCGAATTGTGTGGATGATGCTTTTCCGAAATTCAGATGGTACATCGCCAGACTCATATATTCTACACACCAACGTGAATAGTCGTTTTGTTGCCACTTCCCCCAATGATTTTAGAAATTCTGATGGAATGTTATCTATCCCTTCTGCCTTATTTGACCGTAAGTCCTCCAAAGCTCTTTTAAATTCCGATTCTAATACTGGATCCCCTATCTCTTCTAAATCGACTCCTGTTTCTTCTTCTATCACATCAGACAAATCTTCACCCTCATAGAGGCTTTCAATGTATTCTTTCCACCTATCTGCTCTCTCCTCTGCTTTTAACAGTGGAATTCCCGTTGCACTCTTAATGTTACCACTGTTGCTTTTAATGTCACCAAAGGTTGTTTTGACTTTCCTGTATGCCGAGTCTGTCCTTCCGACAATCATATCTTTTTCGATGTCTTCACATTTTTCTTGCAGCCATTTTGTCTTAGCTTCCCTGCACTTCATATTTATTTCATTCCTCAGCGACTAGTATTTCTGTATTCCTGATTTTCCCGGAACATGTTTGTACTTCCTCCTTTCATCAATCAACTGAAGTATTTCTTCTGTTACCCATGGTTTCTTCGCTGCTACCTACTTTGTACCTACGTTTTCCTTCCCAACTTCTATGATGGCCCTTTTTAGAGATGTCCATTCCTCTTCAACTGTACTGCCTACTGTGCTATTCCTTATTGCTGTATCGATAGCGTTAGAGAACTTCAAACGTATCTCGTCATTCCTTAGTACTTCCGTATTCCACTTCTTTGCGTATTGATTCTTCCTGACTAATGTCTTGAACTTCAGCCTACTCTTCATCACTACTATATTGTGATCTGAGTCTATAGCTGCTCCTGGGTACGCCTTACAATCCAGTATCTGATTTCGGAATCTCTGTCTGACCATGACGTAATCTAATTGAAATCTTGCCGTATCTCCCGGCCTTTTTCAAGTATACCTCCTCCTCTTGTGATTCTTGAATAGGGTATTCGCTATTACTAGCTGAAACTTGTTACAGAACTCAGTCTTTCTCCTCTTTCATTCCTTGTCCCAAGCCCATATTCTCCTGTAACCTTTTCTTCTACTCCTTCCCCTACAACTGCATTCCAGTCGCCCATGACTATTAGATTTTCGTCCCCCTTTACATACTGCATTACCCTTTCAATATCCTCATACACTTTGTCTATCTGTTCATCTTCAGCTTGCGACGTCGGCACGTATACCTGAACTATCGTTGTCGGTGTTGGTCTGCTGTCGATTCTGATTAGAACAACCCGGTCACTGAACTGTTCACAGTAACACACCCTCTGCCCTACCTTCCTATTCATAACGAATCCTACACCTGTTATACCATTTTCTGCTGCTGTTGATATTACCCGATACTCATCTGACCAGAAATCCTTGTCTTCCTTCAACTTCACTTCACTGACTCCTACTATATCTAGATTGAGCCTTTGCATTTCCATTTTACGATTTTCTAGTTTCCCTACCACGTTCAAGCTTCTGACATTCCACGCCCCGACTCGTAGAACTTTATCCTTTCGTAGGTTATTCAATCTTTTTCTCGTGGTAACCTCCCCCTTGGCAGTCCCCTCCCGGAGATCCGAATGGGGGACTATTCCGGAATCTTTTGCCAATGGAGAGATCATCATGGCACTTCTTCAATTACAGGTCACATGTCCTGTGGATTCACATTACGTGTCTTTAATGCAGTGGTTTCCATTGCCTTCTGCATCCTCATGTCGTTGATCATTGCTGATTCTTCCGCCTTTAGGGGCAATTTCCCACCCCTAGGACAAGAGAGTGCCCTGAACCTCTATCCGCTCCTCCGCCCTCTTTGACAAGGCCGTTGGCAGAATGAGGCTAACTTCTTATGCCGGAAGTCTTCAGCCACCAATGCTGATTATTTATCAAAATTTAGGCAGTGGCGGGGATCGATCCCGGGACCGAAGACATTTTGATTATGAATCAAATACGCTACCCCTAGACCACGGATACTCCCGTTCTGTTATAAGTTTTAAAGCAAATATTCTTGCTTAAAATAATTGTTTATTAATGTGCCTTAAGTACAGTTGTCCTTCAGACTTGTAGTGTAGGCCTTCAGCCGTTAATTGTTTTCATTGCATATTTTTTTTTAGTTTTTGCCTTATATTGTTAATTGCTTTTGATTTCTAAGACAGGCCTTTAGCCGTTCTTGTGTTTGCAGCCTGGTTTTGGTCCTTCAGGCCCGAAAGCATCTCAAGTTTTCTTTAACTATGCCTTCTGCCAAATTGGTTAGTTGTGATCTTTTAAGCCCATGTGTAAATAAGTGGTTCTTAGAAAAATAAAGTTACGTGTTTGGTTGTGCAACTTACAGTAACTCTTTACGGCCCCATCCACAAACTTAAACTTATCCTGTGCGCTCTCTGGTTACCCAGCAACCAGGTTTTAGTGTTGTAGGCCCTCTGCTGATCCAAATACATCCGAACGATGTAGGAGCTCTCTTATGTTTTTTTCAGATGATGCTGTCGTTCACCATCTAGTAAAATTATTACAGGATAAAAAAAAAATGAAAAAGATTTGGACACGGTATCCGTATTGTGTGAAAGTTGGTGGTTGTCTCTGAATAACGAGAAGTGTGCGGTCAGTGAGGTTATCTACATGACTATGAGAAGACATCTGTTAAATTTCGATTACGCGATAAACCACACAAATTTCAAGGCAGCCAAATCACATACATACCTAGGAATGAAGAAGTTAAATTAGAACAGTCACGTAGATATTAATGTTATGGTGAAGCAAAACAAAGGCTGCGTGTTATTGCAAGAATGCTTAGAAGATGCAACAAGTCTGCAGAATAGATTGCCTACACTATGCTTGTTTGTCTGTACTCTCCTAGGGAACTGCTGTGGGGTTTGTAATCTTTACCAGGCAGGATCTGCGGAGGACATTGACACAGCCCAAAGAAGGGAAGCTGGTTTATTTTTGTCTTGAAATAGCGGAGAGAGTGTCACGGGTATGACAAGATGTGGTAACCTTTTAAAGAAAGGTGTTTTTCGTTGCTTGGATATCTTTTCACGCACTTTCAGTCAGCAACTTTCTCGCTGAAACCTGAAAATATTTTGCTGTCAAGAAATTGGGCAGAATTCCGGAATAGCAGTATTCAAGAAATTGCCTAACTCAGGCGTCTAATTTGAGTATCTGTGCTATGTCTATGGACTACTGGATATGCGAGTTGGGCATAGACACAGACAAATACTAGCAGAAGTGCTGTGTCCTTCACCATTCGGTGCTAGTCAAGAATTGGTCCTCCAGTATCTAAGGTGAGCTTCACTCTTAATTTCATCGCCCAGCCTGCATATTGTTTTGTATTTTGCGTTGCGTTTCGTCTAAGGCAGAGCTTAAAAACTCGCTGATTTTGAGTGTGGGCACCTGCAGGCCATCAGGCACTTGTTCGCGAGCAGAGCAGTTGTTGCTGTTGCTGCTAAATTGGCGCAAACCGTATGGTGGCGATTACAGGGGATAAGAACCAACTGCGAAAAATGGGAGATAACTGTGTACCAGAGGCAATGTCTTCGCATTTAAATCCGCATCATAAGGAATCTGTTCGTTTTACACAAAAAGGTTGGTTCGCAAAATAGGTAATGTTTCATAAGACATGAATACTTTCTGGAAGTTCAGTTTACAAAGGCACTACTTATCTTACCATGCCAAACAGTACTCAACGGGAAATGTGAAGGACCTAAACACATTTAGAAAGTAAGCGGTATGAAGACGAGGAAGAAGAGAAAGAAATTTGAAGTATATATGACGTTCGGATAAGTCACAAAATTGCAGCACTTTAAGCAAGTCCATTCGGTGTGTCATGAATAGTGAATTAATAAAGGAACACTTAGTAGTTTCAGCTTATAATTACTGTCCACAGAAGATTATGGCGTTGTGTCGTTATCGAACATGACAATCATTCTTCGCTGAGAGGTTATGGCCAGCTGGGAAAACTTTGTGAAGAATTTGTTGCGCATTTTATAGCGCTTAATGGAAGTGTAGGTATCGCAGGCACAGAACTGTATGTGACTTTTTTAGTAGCGTTGAAGGAAGTGTAAAAATATAGGTTTGTCCTCGAATTGAATAGTTTATGAGACCACATCCGGGGCGTCAGACTTTTTGGGATATAAATCAGGATTCATAGCACATCTAAATGGGAAAATGAAAAGAATACGAATGCCCAGTTCACGCCAATCTGCTACTTGAAGTAACTGATCTGTGTTGCGGCAGGGAGTATAAGTACGTTCCAAATATCCCGCAATAAGGGTGAAAATGCTCAAAGGAGAATCAAGTTTATGACAACTGAGGGGGAAAAGAGATAGTAAAAGAACGGTGTGATCTATGTTGACTAATGCATCAGAAACGAAGAAGACAAAACAAAAGTTAACGGCAGTGGAAGTGAAGGAACTAAGATCCAAGGAGTAGCAAATGTGATATTGCAGTACCTTTGTTATTCCCGATTTGTGATGCAAAGTTCTTTCGGATGTGCATGCATATCCGAAGGATTGCTCACTGCGGCGACTACAGGCGTCATGAGATACATGAAGTGTATTCAAAGTCGCGAATATGAACAACCATGAACTGTATAAGGGAATGACGACAGTGAAATGTTGTGCCGGACAGGAGATCGAATCTGGATATTCCTGTTATCGCGACCGGTCGCCTTACCATCTCGATATCCGAACATGAACCACGGCCACGCCCAAATTTCCATATGTCGTCAACCATGTGTCCGCAACCTGTACTCGTACGTCCAGTAGGTGAATTCCCGTGCAGGGGAGGCATTTTACTGGAAGCCTGGTATCTGAGAATAAAGACGAAACTACACTGCCTGTATTATTCCAAATTACGATGCTTCGGAAGATTCCATCGTAATTCAGAACATCCAGCACTGCAGTATCGTGAGCATCTGCCGACAGCAGGCTAGCGACTTTCAAGTAAAATGTCTCCCTTCTGCGGGAATATACATAATGGATGTACGAGTACAGGGTGTGGATACGAGGTTGACGATATCCAAGTTTGGGTCTTGTCGAGGCTCGTGTTCTGACAGCCAAATGATAAAGCGACCGCTCACGTTATCAGGGAAATCCGGGTTCGATTCCCGATCCGGCACATATGTTTACTGTCGTCATTCCATTATACAGCCGATGATTTTCCATGTTCGCAACTGCGAATATATTTCATATGTGAAGAACAAATGTGTCGATAAGTGAACAGTGTAGAATACAAAAATATAAAGAAATGGATGAAGACAAGAAAAAGAAATGGGAAGGATCATGTGGAAAGGATGGTCTCAACGAGACTAGCTAACATTTGTAAACATGGACGACCGCTAGGGAAACGAGCACTTGGACGATTTCCCAAGAAATGGGACAGTTGTTGGTCGAGTACGTTCACAGAATGAGGCAGACAGAGTCAACTCTTATCAGCAGCAGCAGCAGAAGAAGAAGAGGCTATCTCCAAGTATTTCACTCGACATCGATATCCTCGTTCACGCAAGTGTCCACACAGCTCCCAACCCTACTCTCTGTGACGATGAATGTGGGTGGATTATACTGTAGACGCTTGCTGGCCTGGACTCCCGTTTTCTCGCCGAGCACGTTTGCTGTAGAGCCCTGCTCTACTGCACTAGGTTTACATAAAAGATATTCAGTTTTCCATGACACGAGTTCCGTCAAGAGCAAAGGGTACAATGTAGGATTGGACACACATTCCCAAGAAGCTTCATGGAACGTTCTATTGAACACACGCTAGATTGATAGCAAGCAGATAAAAAATGAAAGTAATGAGGAGTAGCTGAAATGTGATTAATGATAACCTTAATACGAAAACTGGGAAACAAGATCTGAAGGAATGAGATTTCCACTCTGCAGCGGAGTGTGCGCTGATATGAAACTTCTTGGCAGATTAAAAATGCCTGCCGAACCGAGACTCTAACTCGGGACCTTTGCCTTTCGCGGGCAAGTGCTCTACCAACTGAGCTACCCAAGCACGACTCACGCCCCGTCCTTATAGCTTTATTTCTGCCTGTACCTCGTCTCCCACCTTCCAAACTTTACAGAAGCTCTCCTGCGAACTTTGCAGAACTAGCATTCCTGAAAGAAAGGATATTGCGGAGACATGGCTTAGCCACAGCCTGGGGGATGTTTCCAGAATGAGATTTCGACTCTGCAGTGGAGTGTGCGGTGATGTTAAACTTCCTAGCATATTAAAACTGTGTGCCGGACCGAGACTCGATCTCGGGACCTTTGCCTTTCGCGGGCAAGTGCTCTACCAACTGAGCTACCCAAGCACGACTCAGGCCCCGTTCTCACAGCTTTACTTCTGCCAGTACCTCGTCTCCTACCTTTCAAACTTTACAGACGTTCTCCTGCGAACCTTGCAGAACGGGGTGTGAGTCGTGCTTGGGTAGCTCAGTTGGTAGAGCACTTGCCCGCGAAAGGGAAAGGTCCCGAGTTCGAGTCACGGTCCAGCACACAGTTTTAATCTGCCAGGAAGTTTCAGAACTGAAGGAATACTGCTACCTGTAAAGCAAAATAACGAATGACAGACGAAGCAAGAAAGACATAAACAGGGAAAATGTCCATGAAATGAGGGTTTTTGAAAGGAAAAAAATGCAATCCAAGCTATAAAATTTTGTTCAAGTTCTGTAGATAACTCATTCCGTTTTCTCAGTACGAGAAACTTCAATCGATGAGGATATTCCTCGACAAAATAAGTCTGCTAGTATTCATCACTAGCCTTAATTTGACGTGGAACCTTCTGAGAATACACATTTCTAGTACAACTTTGTATGGAAGTGAACCGTGGATTGTGAAGCAACCAGATACCTAGAGAATCGGTTTGAGATCTGGTAGTATAGAAGAATGTACGTTAGTACAGTGATAAGAACTGAAGAGTTTCTCCGTAGAATCATCGAGGAACGAAACATACGCGAAACACTGACAAGCTGAAGGGACCAGATGATAGAACATACCTTAAAACATCAAGAAATAACTTCCATCGTAGTAGAGGGAGCTGAAGAGGATAAAAACTATATGCGAAGACGGAAACAGGAATTTATCGAACAAATAATTGTGGTTGTTGGGTGCAAATGCTACTTTGAGATGAAGAGGTTTAGACAAGGGAGATATTTGTGGCGGCTCATATTAGACGAGTTAAGAGAAATTACAAAAAAAAATAGAAACAAAAATGAAACAAAATAAAGTAAAAACACCATACGCTGCTAGTTACGACTCACTGAGACATTATAGTTCAGTATATTTTTCGACTTTACACCCGCACATATAACTGCATGTTTTACCCCAGGGGTAGTGTATGACATTCTGTTCCACTGCTAAGCAGTGACAGTTGACAGAAGAGAGGGCAGAGTGCGGTGTGGGAGTGCACTTCGGCGAGAGAAGACGGGACAACAGAGGCGACGGCTGGAGCGGCAGCAGAGATGCTCCGACAGAGATAGCGCGCCAGCGGAAATTACGGAAGAAGGGCAGAAGGGCGAGCCGAACAGCCAGCCAGTCAGTCGGCGGAGCGGACTCGTTAGGGAGTCGCGGCGCTGCCGGCTTCCCCTGCGGGAGCGACAGTCGGCTAGGGTGATCTACGATCTGCGCTGACGAGAAACGCTGCCGAGAGCCGGCTGTTCGCGCTGCCCTCTCTAGTCCCAGCAGACACAATTTCGAACAGCCGCATTCAGCGTAATGCGAATCTACCCAGTCTGTTTACTCCCACACCTCCGTTAGCCACCATGCGGTTCATGGCGGAGGGTACCTCATACAATTCCTAGGTGTTCCCTTTCCAGTTTCACTCAAAAATGGGTAGATGGAAAGAATGACTGTCTACAAGCTTCCAGAAGAGACGTTGTAAGATGGCAAGAACTATGCCACTTACATAAAAGTCATTAAATATCACCGAACTCACGTTGAGCGAACAGTAGGGCTGAACAAACACTACTGACAAGGCACAATGCATCTTGTAGAGGGTATAGTATGGACGTATTGGAATAATTAATGTCAGGTGATGGTTTTAAAGTAATTCACACGACACGAAAACTTTGTGGAAACGCGTTGATTTACTGGATGCTAGTTTATCCCGGGGAAGTATTCGAGTTGACCATGGCCGGCTGGGGAGCGCCGATGGGAAGCGACAATAGGCAGCTTAGGGCAGCTGAAGCTCTGAGAAAGCGGTAACGGGGCGCGGCCTCCAGCTGCCTTAAGATGAGTGACAGTGAGTGGGTGGTTGACCCCATGTTGGTGTTCCAGGAAGCAGACGGAGAACTTGTATGCCTGCTGATAAATGTTTGTCGTCCCGTTTTCAGTTAAACATGCGAGTAAGCCGCACAAAGCTACGGTGGAGCGGTCAACAGAGGCCAAAATACGCGTGTTCGTGACTATAGCAACTTTACGCTGAATTCACGGTCCGCAGAGTCTGAAGTAAATCAGGTGAAGAGCGACAGAATGAAATATGCTGGCCTCCGATGGGAACGTAGGACCAAAGAATTTGAAGTACTGTCCTGGGAGTCAGAATTCCGGAAAAATTGGTGTTTTGTGCAGACGCTAACCTTGATGGGTGGTCTGCGAGCAGCTAAATAGCAGAAGTTGAGAGGAAGGGAAATTTTATGGGAATTTGTTCACTTCCCAGAGCAGGCATTGGTCAGCACTGGGGAGCGACGCATAATTAAAGCGACTTGCGCTGCTATTGGCGTAAGTGATTTTGCTGGAGGGGAAACCGAGGCGAAGAGCGGACTGGGAGAAGTCCCAGTAGTGGTCTTCCGTTCCCAGCTTGCCTAGAGTGTGGACGTGGCGTTCTTTACTGAGCTTGCCTGTGAGAGAGTGAGCATCTATGCAATTTAGGACTTAGCAAACGGAACGATTGAGCTTGGAGACAGAAAGTTTTCGTTCAGCTATGCACTGAGCGAGATAGCTAGAAGTGAATAGACGAGCGCAGCCTTTCACCACCACGAGGTCGGCCGACGTCCGCATAACGACGCCGCGCCGCCACGCTGAATTCGGTGATATTGCGCCCGCTCTGGCCACTGATTAATTTGTTGGATCACGTCGGCAAAGTTTCCACGAGGGTTTCATGGGTCGTGTACAGCAGAATTCTTCTGCACTTCGCATTACGCCTGGGTCAGTCGATAGGAATTACTTTTGATTTATCACGCTTTACTCTACGCAAACTAAATGTATTACCACTGACTGTTAGGAGAGTCATGTAATGTGATGATTGAAGGTCGTGAGTTAAAATAAATCTGTGGTAATCGACTGCATCTGTTTTCAATCAAGTAGTTGAAATCCCAAGCCACTTTCTTAATTAATTTTATGTTCAACATTTGCATCTGGTGTTCAATAGCTGAATATAACATCAATATGCACCCCTTTTTAATTAAAAGGGATCAATTCTGAATCAATTAATGTCAACACTGCCACCGCAGTTCAATCGGGAGTCATAGGGCCTTATTACTTTCTTTGCGTTATCCGAGATTGCGGCAGTTTTGCACTCTCTGTTGATTTGTTAGTCAATTACCTGGGGTGAACACTCACCCAAACCAGATAAGTGACGGATGGGGTTGTACGACGTGATTTTATAATCTTGCATTCACGGCGTTCAGGCGAGATGTACTTTGGTGGCAGTACATTCGTCCTGCAGTCTGTCGCGAATGCCGGTTACCTGAACTTTCTCGATAATTTTATTGAATGTTTCTCCAGTCAGTTGACAGTTGATGGTTGGAGGGACGACATCATGATTATAGATGTTCTGCGTAAACCCGTTATGTTGGCCACTGATGTATCGTATATATCGAACGTGATACCCCTTCAGCATCAACTGAGGTCTGAAGATAGTGCACTGAAGCGCCGAAACTGGTAGCTACACAATAAGTAACATTTTTATACTGGTGACTGTTAACGAATGGAATAGCATATGCTATAGGTCCTCAGAAATGTCAGTGTGTCGAAGACATGTTAAATAACAGATCGCAGGAGAGATGTTCCGACAGAGATAGCGTGCAAGCGGAAATAAAATATTTCTCGATAGTATATCGTGAGAACAACGTTATTTTCCCTCCAACGATTACAATTTGAGTCACAAAGCATATGAAACACACGCGTGTTGATCGAAACAACCTTTAACAAAACTATCAGCACAGCCCTGCATTGCCCGCATCTCGTGGTCGTGCGGTAGCGTTCTCGCTTCCGACGCCCGGGTTCCCGGGTTCGATTCCCGGCGGGGTCAGGGATTTTCTCTGCCTCGTGATGGCTGGGTGTTGTGTGCTGTCCTTAGGTTAGTTAGGTTTAAGTAGTTCTAAGTTCTAGGGGACTGATGACCATAGATGTTAAGTCCCATAGTGCTCAGAGCCATTTTAGCCAGCCCTGCATTGCTTCGATGTCTCTCTCTAATCCCACCAGCTGGGCCTCCGAAACACTCGGGAAGCACTCAAGAAAGAGTAACAAAATTGTTCTGTACGTGGTCACATTATTAGAATTCTTCCAATTAATCAAAGTCTATCATTCGCTTTCCCTTCAACCGAACTTACTTCCTCATTCCATTTCAAGTCGCTTTGCCGCGTTATGGCTAGGTAATTAGCTGATGTGACTGTGCCAAGCAGCAGGCACTAATACTGTATTCGAATATTACAGGATTGTTCTTCCTACTCATTTCTCCCTTCTTGGAGAGCGGTGGCATTGACCACATCAAACAGAAATTTTGTCAAAGTAAAATTCTGCAATTCCTCAAGAACGACACTTATCCCTGAAGTTGCAATTTTTTCTGACGGCGACAGTCAAATCATTCACCTGTACAGAGAATAAGAGCGTTTGCCTAAGGCATTCCTAGCGATAACTTTGTCTCTGAACGTTCGCTTTGCGGAACAACGTACTGCGCTCTAGTAATAAGTCTTCGACACGCTGACAAACCTGAGAGCCTACACCGTATACTCTTACATTTATTATCAGCCTTCAGTATTTCAGTGTGTCAGACGCTTTCCGGAAGTCATGGAATATGGAATCTGCCTCTTATACTTCAGCGATGAATCACAGGATATTGTGCGAGAAAGGGCTCGCGCTCAGTTTCCCACGAGCGAAACTTTTCCGTACTAGTTTATGGAGAGGTTTTTCTCTTGAGAAAATTTATTAAATTCGAAGATACAATATGTTCAATAATTCTACAAGGAAAACATAATTTTGGAAATTAGCTTAACTGATTTTATATTTGTTTCTAAGTACATATCTAGTGTCGTGGTACACAATGAAATAGAGACGCCACAGTACCGTAGCACGCAGCTAGATACATGAAAATAAGATTTCTCAGCCCACTGTAATCTCGGCGTAAGTCGGATTTACTGCATGCGGAATGAAAAGGCACTCGTTGCTATGAGAGTCTACGAAATAACACTTTTCGGTGGACAGTACACAGCAACAGACAAGATCGTCCACGGCTAGTAAAACAACCCCAAGTCCAAATACAGAACAGGAATTTGTAATCACAGCTTGGCAACGTCCAAGATCAGTTGTAGAATCCTAGAACATATTCTGGGCACCAACTTGGACTTCCACCATGCCAATCATCATTGAGTCCGAAAATATTGGTCATCCAAAACTAACTTGCGCCTTTCACACATGATATCGTGTATATTATAGATCAAGACAGATAGGTAAAGTATTTTTTGACTTAGGAAAAGTATTTGCCTTGGTACCGCCCCAGCTATTATTAACAAAAGTGCGATGATAACGGATATTAAACGAAATTTGGAACTGGAGTGAGGTCTTCTTGGTTGGGATGACGCAGCGCGTTATCATCATCATCATCATCATCATCATTATCTACTATATTCGTTTAATAGAACAGTGTTTTGAGGAAAGTGTTCCGGCTCCAGCTTATTAGCTGCAACATTTCCTGGGCCGACAAAGGTCACTTTCTTCTTTCGGTATACATCGCAAAACTTTTGTTGCAATGTCTCCCTTCTTGCGTTCTTTTTACATGTTCCTACCATTTCCGGTTTATATTTGCCCACTTTTTCTGTTTTCGCAAACGTCTTAATCTCAGTCCTATTTTCTTCGTTTTTTAATTTATCTTGGATGGAGAATCATCGACACTAATAGAAGTTACTTGAAGCTTGCAGCATGGAATTATGTTGGCACCTGATTGTTCATGTTCTACAAGGGGTCCATAATTCAAGTTGTAAGGTAAAAACGCTGTAGAAAGGGAACCACTGCTCAGAATGACCTCAAATTTGAGCATCATATTATTGACGCGTGGGGAAACATCGTAAAATAGAGAAAACAATATTTGGCAAATAGGTGGCGCTGTAAACGTAAGAATATGTACACCAAAAAGACACGCGGCACACGGTTGTTCTTCGATTTGAGTCCGAGAAGGCCTGTATGAGTGTCTCCATGAAGGATCACGTGCCGATGATAAAGCTCTTCTACAAGAACTGTGAATGCGCGCCAGTAGATCTGCAAAAGTTCCGGATATAAAATGGTACGAAATAGGGCATAGGTCCGACGTCTGCTCAGGGCCTGGAGAAAATGATTACAAAATTCGAAAAGACAGGTTGTTTTGAAGAGCCGTATGGCAGAGGCAGAAAAGCAGTTGATCCGACGTCTGTAGAAGGTATGACTGCAGCATTGCAACAGGGGTCGAACAGTGGTGCGCAAAAGTGCACGGGAAATTGCCCTATCGTTTGATATTCCCCCGAGCACGGTGCGTAAAATCCCACGAAACATCCTGCATTGCTTTCCGCACAAAATCACCAGTCTTCAGGAGTTACTTCCTGCTGACCTGCCAGAAACACAAATGTTTATCTGGAATTTATTTCTCATATTAAAGCGGACAATGAATGCCCACGGAACATTCTGTAGACGGATGAAGCCGATTTCTATCTCTAAGGACACGAAACTACGCAAAGTTACAGAGTATATATAATGGAAAATTCGCATGCACATCAACCGGAATCAGTTATTTCTGCAAAGGTGACTGTGCTGCAGGTTGGCGTGATCGTTTATCGTAGGACTGTATTTTCTGAGGAGTTGAATCCTGCGTGTCCTGTTACCCGTATAGTCACTGGTAAATGGTATGAGAGTCTTTTACGCATCACCATCATTCTAGCTCTTCAGTAGCATGGACGTGTGAGTAGGATCATTGCTATGTAATATGGTGCTCTTCTGCACATTGCACAGCCAGTGAAGCAGCTGTTGAAGAGGCATTTCGGAAGTGGTAGAATTATCAGCCGTCATTTCCTTTTACCCTGACCGTTCTAATCACCCGGTCTCAATCCGTGTGACTTCTGGCTTGGGGCTGTATGAGAGTCGTTGTGATGGGTGCTCTAATACCGAACGTACTGACCTGAAGGCACACATCGCGCAACGCATTCTGAAAGTCACCCAGATGCACTCCGATATGTTGTGGAAAATGCTGTTTCTCCATGCGGTTTCGATTTTTACGCGTTTTTTGGCCCGAGGACATTTAAAACCGATGTCATTTTGCTTTCTATCCCTTTTTTGGCCCCGGGACATTTAAAAACCGATATCATGTTACTTTGTATTAAAAACCGATTTCTCCCCTCCGATGTTGTACGACTTTAGCATTGTGGATGGGCTTACCTAACAAACATTGCTGCAACAGTTTACTGTCGAACTTGTTTAGTCAAACACATGTAACAGAATGGACGGTGTAATGCGCAACTCAACCGATGGCCGTCGTGTTGCCAGTCATCCATCATTTGTAGCCGATCTAACTTACTTTAAGAAGCTTACACTGCCATCTACTAGTAAAAGTTTCGGTACAATTGTTTTTCGATTCACAATGTTTCCCCCGTGTCAATAATGTGCTGTTCAAATCTGATGTCATTTTGAGCAGTAGATATCTTTCAACAGCGTTTTAAAACTGGAGCTTTAATGATGGACAGCCTGTATATTAAGGAACTGGCAAATAGTAATGGTCATCTCAGACTTTTCGCAGGCGAGGCAGTTGTCTAAGGTGAAATAGTGTCTCAAAAATGTTGCAGCTGAAATAGTGGTAGTGGGGACTGTTAAACTATTCAAAGAATGGTTACAGGTTTGTTTGTCTTGTATGAGTGCAATATAAAACGCTGAAAAATCTAAATTAGCGAGCCCTTGTAAATAAAGGTAAAATGTCGCACGAAATGCAGAATTTCATGAACCATTATTTCATGGAAAATCTATGGACATTAAAAGACGGGAGGCTGTTCTGGTGCGTTCATCTCCTGGATGGAAAGCCATTCAGGCCCGCCCCTCTTCCATTTCATCGACTATTGTTTGCAGGCCGATCTTTTATATGCAGATAAAGTGACTGAGCACTATGTACACAAATGGCTTGATATTCCAATTACTTTGGGCTGTGGAACTCTCTGCTGTTTTATGTTTAGTGGCCATTTGGTACAGCCCAGGCACACAGCCAAGGAGTGCATTAGCAGATCGAGGGCGTCGGCCTAGTTTTTGGAAGGACAGGAGGAAAGGACAATAGTGTCCTCGCTGTTAGTCTTATAGGCGGGGTGGCGTGTTCAGATGGACGCACGGTGCTTCTGTCCGACATGACGAAGCTGCGGCTACAGAGCCAACTGATTTTGTTTGCTGACGCTCCTACGACTGTGTGTCTGGCCGTGCGATACTCTGGCGCCACACGTCGGCCACCTTCTTTGCATACTGCTTTGGCGAGCTCCCACGCATATGGCTTTCCTCGTGCGGAATCTGCGAGCTCGGTGATTGGTGGTATGGCCGTGACGTCAACTCTTGTTTCCAGGCGCCGTTTACTCTGTCTGGAAGACAGACCATTGGAGGATGTTGTTTATCGATGTGTGTGGAGGGCGCCTAGCGTACTAGTTTTGGAGATTAGCACGGGGTTAGCCGCTCGGCCAGGATTGTCAGTTGTGGGCTTTTGGCGGACACCGTGGGTCTTGGTGGCTGCTGCTCGGAATGAGGAACTTCTCTTCCGGAATATCAGAGAGAGTAGTTCGAGAGTCATCCAGACCGCCGGACGCTATACTCAGTAATTTTGCGGATGCGCTGCTTTTGTGGGCATCACTCCACCGTCCTTTGACCGGCCTCTTGTGCTGTCGTCCAGATCGCAGCATCGGCCTCCATCCTACGCAGCCATCGGCCATCGGCACGACGACATCAGTAGTGGCAATACCTGCAGCTCCGGCATTTAGGGAATTAATAGGCTGTTTGACCTCTTTTTTTGTGGTATTGTTAAAACTTAACTTCGAAACAGGGAACGTAAACAGGCTAACTCAGAACGTAAGAGAGACCCATCTAACGATTTTGTAGGAAAACTGACACAGAGTATTGAAAGGTTCCACAGAGCTTCAGGTAAGTACAACGTAAAGGAGAACCTCCTCATAAAAAAAGGCGCGGTCGTTTAGAGCATCCAGCAAAGATATGGAGGTAGAAAGGAATGAAGATAGAGGTTTAACGACCAACTGACGACGGGGTTATTATAGCACTAAATCTCTGAAAGAAGGCACAAATAATCTGACTCTGGCGTTTTCAACCGATCCACACTAGTGCTTTCCTTTTATGATTTCAAGAAATGGCCACTGCGGACCATGAATTAGATAACAGTGTCTACTACATCACGTCATTCGGTTGAAAAACTTGTGATTAATATTTTCTGTGACGTAGGGTAAAAGATGCAGACAAATACTATGCACATAAATACGGCACCTAGTCCACTGCTGTCGAGGTACTTTCTATTAGTACCACAGGCCCCATGAAAGCCTAAGAGACAGTCCCTCTCTGGCAGGCGTCGGCTGCACGGAGCACCTTTTAAGAAGCCATTCTTAACTAAGAATAAGGATATTACTGCAATAGGATGTGCTGACAAATAGGAAAATGTAGGTGAGTGAAGTACGAATTGTTGGAGCCTATTCATTTCTCAGCCCCCATTACCCACAGAGCATTCAATTTTGTTTTATATACACTAACGGTCCAAAAACTTATGACCACCTACATAGTAGCCAGTTGGTTCACCTTTGGAAAGCAATGCAGCAGGTATTCTACCTGACATTGGTTCCACAAGATCTTCGTAGTGTTCTGGGGTATGTGGGACTCTCGTTCAACGAGTCACACAATTCCCGTGGTAATGGCGCGAGCCTAAAGCAAGAGGAGTCATTGTCGTAGGCAACCTCTTGTTCTGAAATTATGGCACGGAAATGCTACAAGGCACCTAGTCCACAGCTGTCGTGGCACCTTCAATTACTAGTACGTAGTAGCGTGTCTGTCTATGAGAGACCAGCCGGTTACCAAAATAAGGTACAAATTGCCACTCGGCATGCATGATACTTGCAGCAGCCACAACACAACAAACCCTCTTTGGCTCATATAAATACTAACCGTTCGACGAGTCTGACCATCGTCTGCAGTTGGTGAGTCACTGAGTAGGCATTTGCTGCAGTGTTGGCTTCAACTGTGAGGCCACTAACGCTCTATCGTGATCCTGACAGATTCGCCTGTCATTCCTATAGCCAAAGTGTGAAATGAGGCCTTCGCAGACATTGAGCCATAGGGCGGCCTCCAGCATCAGATGTCAACAGGTAGTCAGCTTTGACTACAACCAAGCCCAACTGTACAACGTCACACTGAAGCTGATCCACCGTTGCCTGTGACCTGAGTGTGCAAGCGTTGCAGGGTCCATGCACTATTGTGCTCAGCTAGATGTGGAAACAGCTACGCTGTGCCACCACAACGCTACATGAACCGGGAGCACAACACCTACTGGCCCAGGACCTGCCTGGCATGGGAATGGGCCGCGCAGAGTAGCTGCGCGGTCCGAGTGCGTTGTCACGGTTCGCGCAACTCCCCCGTCGGACTTTCGAGTCCACCCTCCGGCATGGGTGTGTGTGTGCTGTCCTTAGCTTACTTTAAACTGGGTTAAGTAGTCTGTAAGCTTAGGGATCGACGACCTCAGCAGTTTGGCCCTATAGATCTTACTAAAAATTAGTTTGGCCCTATAGATCTTACTAAAAATTTCCAAATTTCCATGGGAATGAGCCTCACGTAAACATTTTTGGGGCTTAGATATGTCAAGTGTCAATATTTTGCCTCCATACGTATTACATTATACCAGTTCGTATACAAATTTTATTCGATATGAGATCGCGATTTGTGATGGGTGGCCGGGTAATTGATCATTTATTTGGCTAATACTGCATAGCATCCCATGCTAACATTTTCTGTAGTGTTGCATGCCTGGAAATTAATTTGAGTTGGCCTCTCAAAGCAGGGAGCGGTGATAGTTACGCATTCCTGTGAAAGTGGTGATTGGCAGCAGTGAGGATAGAAGAGAAGCCGCATTGTCTTTGACCAGAAGGGACCTTCTGAAGGGAATAGCGAGGGAGGCAGCGGGTTTACTTCCCTGCTGGCGAGATGCGAAATGCATTCCTGCCGAAAGAAAAAAGAAAAACCGTGAAAACACCCAGGCACTGGAAGCCGAGGGTGGAGAGTGATAGCATCGTACAAAAGTTGGAGGTATTCTTCTAGTACGAGTGAATGCGCGAGGGTCATGAACAGCGGATGTTAGTTGACCCTTCACAGAACTTCTTACGGCAGACGGCAAGCCGTGTTTCCTGCCATAAAACAGAGGAGTGAGTTTGATAGAAGAATCCTTAGTTGTTGGAGGAGTTGTACAGTGTTCTAGAACAGTCTTCTAAATGGAGTACCAACTCCAGGCAACTGGCTGCCAGCTTCATGACCGGTGTAGTGCAGAACTGCTTTCGTAATGGGCACCAGGATTCGTTGCAGGGGGCACACACGCTGACGCCGTGAGCCTTGCTAGAAACTAGGGCAAAGCGTGTAAGGGGATTTTCCTGCAGCTTTCGAGGGAGGACACATAATGCTGGAGCAACTTTGAGACTTCACTGACAAGGGCATCACTGTTAGAATTTGCCAAGTGTCGATTTCGCCACCAGGTGTGAGTCCAGCCGTTTCTCTCTGAGCGGAGTGATGATTCTTCTCTGTGGAGGCTGAGAAATATTGATGTACTTCTTTACGAACGAATTCTGCTTCTGGCTTATGAGAAAACAGAAACATTGACTTTCGTTCTGTGCTTTACTGTACTTTCAGCTCAAGGAGTTTGTGGACGATGTATTACGTCCACTGCGCCGAAAAATTTATAAGGACACAACGTACTTTGTTCGGACGTCGACCAACGATTCCGAGCAGATGGGCGCTGCAGTGCTACTTCTCCCAGTGATATGCATGACGCGTTCGCAGATAGTGAAACGGTCACGTTAAATGTATTGAGTTCCGTTTGTTTGTTCTCTGAGATCCTTATTATCAGTACAAGTAAGTGTAGAGATCTTTTGTTTCTTTGGGCTAATCAGTGTCAGCCAAACAAAAGGGGACGCGAATTTTGAGGAAAATCACAAATGCTCTCCCAAAATGAAAGCTAGAATAAGGGTAGTATTTAATATCATGTACTGACTATACATTTTTGCACTTTTCTATTGTTTGAAAATAAATAATTTTATGGCATCTAGTTCTGTTGATTGTAGTACGATATCTGTTTAAAATTATAGATCTCCTGATTAAGCTAAAGCAGAATATCATAACGATTAGATACCTTATCTAATGTATTTCTCTACATGCAGGTTGTCTATGACAGGGTGCTTTCTAATTCATTTAGAGGCGTGATATTTCCATTGCGGACCAGACATTCGGCACTCACTCATACGCCCTCAAGTACAGCACCAGCCAGGGGTTTTGCAAATAAAGGCTGCAGTTGGCCACGAGCTGTTTGTGACTCACCACGACCCTCCTCCTTCCACCAGAGAACTCTAACACGACGAGGTCTGCAGGTGAGGAGACGCTGCCCGACAGCATGGCAAATGTTGTCCATCACGTTCAGATCAGGCGAACATGATAGCCAAAACTTCACTATGAGTTCGCTTTCACGCTCCTCATACCAATGCTCCACCGTTTTGGCCTTATGATAATGATTTCACCTTTTCCACAGCTGTCGTAGGATATTCATTTAGTACCACGGTTTCCATAAAAGTCCAAGTGAGTGTCCCTCTGTGGCCTGAGTCCGCAGCATGGGGCATCTTTGGAGTAGTCATTCGCGTGGAACACAGCGCATCCGTATACGACCACTGACCTGGCCCAACAAGATACGTGATTTATCTGACCACTCCAAACGTTTTCAATCATCCATGGAGCGTTTTCGATAATACCATGCCCATTGCATTTGTAATTGACGATTTTGCTGCACCAACCTGGTAACACGTAGCGCTCTTCTGCTGCAAAGCATTATGTTGAACAATGTGCGCCGAAGAGTGTACTCCGGAACACTTGTGCCTGCGTCAGCTTACTGTCTGGCCTCCACGATCTGTGGTAAGGAGTGAACGACTAACAACTCATCTGCAACGCATGGTTTCACCGTGATTCAACTACTCCCAAAGATGTTGACGAGAGTAGCACACGAAGAGCGACCGGCATCGCATTTACGGGGATGTTCTTACCCAGCACCGCGCCCTAACAATCTGCCAATTGCCAGAGTCACGTCACTATGTAACCTGTATTGTCGCTAGAATGATACCTGTTTCGTCTTGATAATAGTGGGAAGGCTTTGAAGTAAATGTACGAAATTCACCTACGGAGCAGGTCTGTTGCTGAATCCTTGTTTGGCAGGTTCTTATTACTCGTCAGGCTGGTATATTTGCCAGGAAGAAATTAATAGAAGTAATGGAGAAGACCTCACGGATTCATTTAGCAAACACAAAACCGTTGCAAATCTGCTCATTATAGTGTTAGTCTCTAGAACAGAGGCTGTTGTCACCGCTTAGAGCTTTGCTGGCAGATTTTCAAAGGCGAACGTTCCAAGAAAATCAATCAACACGTTATTTTCTGACATCTGTACCTCCACAACTGTCACTGGAGAAAGTAAAATCAGAGATATCTGGGATAACATCAAGGTTCAACGACGGTCATTCGCAATATTTTGAGAGTGGCTCTACAACTGTTGTTTCGACGATGCAGCACCGCATGACCGTAGTGAAACACAGACAGTCACGCGCATGTACTCCTGCTTTCGATGTCTTCCGTAATGCTCTTGTGAATTTCTGTACCTGAACGATCTATTGCCTTGGACGTGTTCTGTTTATAGAGAAAAACTGTGTGACGCCGGTAGCTTACTATTAACGCCACTTAATATCATTTAAATTCAATCACATTCCAAGTTTAATTTATTGCGTTTTGATGACAAAATAAAAAATTATAAATGACCAGAAAAAATTAAATATCAGTGTTCCAATTTTCCAGCCTTTCTTTTTCTTTGCAGCCCACCTTATGCATTTTTTCCTTGGGATCCAGTGAAATCACACAGGGGACAGTCCGGGAATATTTGGTACTTTGTGCGCCACATTTCTGCACTCGCAGTTTGATGAGTATCGGCGCCCTCAGCTGTGATGAACGATAGCTGTTCTTGCTGACCCACATCTTATTCCATTATAAATGGCCTTTACGCTTTATATTCGCGCTATGCATTCGACACAATTTGTAAGAATGTTAACCGTTATCACAAAGTAGCTTTTTAGTATTTGTATGCATTTTCCGTCTGTCTATCGGAATTAACGGCTAACTGTTGCGTCAAAACGTGTTAGGAGTCAACATTTGATTGGCACTACAACTACTAATATAGTCACGTAATAAATTTAACGGAGGTAAATTTTGGTGTTTGCTGATGATACTGTCATCGGTCAGAAACAACAATGGACTTGGGAGAGCAGTATAATGGAATGGATAATGTCTTAAAAAAAGTTTGCAATATGAACACCTAGGAAAGCAAAAAAAAAAAAAATGAAAAGTAGTACAATTAAATGAGGCGATGCTGAATGGATTAGATTACAATGAAGACAGTAAAAGTAATGGACGAGTTTAGATATTCAGGTAATAAAAAGGAGACTGGCTGACGCAGAGTGGATGTAAAATTCTGACAGGCTATCGCACGAAAATGATTCCTTAAAACGACAAATTTCTTAACACACAATACGAATTTAAGTGTTAAGAAGTTATTTTGGAAAGTACTTTCTGTAATGTAGTATTTTACGGAAGTGAACCGTAGATGATGAGTATTTCAGATAAGAAGTGAAGCAAAGCTGTTGAAATGTGTTAATAGAGAATGCTGAAAATTAGACTGATTCGATTTGAGGAAAGGGGAAATTTATGGTTCAAATGGCTCTGAGCATTATGGGACTTAAGATCTGAGGACATTAGTCCGCTAGACTTAGAACTACTTAAACATAACTAACGTAAGGACATCACACACATCCATGTCCGAGGCAGGATTCGAACCTGCAACCGTTGCAGCAGCGTGGTTACAGACTGAAGCGCCTAGAACCGCTCGGCCACAGCAGCCGGCAGAAATTTGTGAAACAATAAACTGGTAGCCAAGATCGCAGGAATTCTTTTTATTCCATATTTACCAGTTTCGGCGAAACTAAAGCAGCCATCGTCAGATCTTGGGACACATACAGGTTGCAACATCAAGGCAAACGTGTATGTGTCCTAGGATCCGATGATGGCGGCTCTAGTTTCGCCGAAACCGGTAATCATGGAATAAAAAGAATTCCAGCGATATTGGCTGCCAGTTTATTGTTTTACAAGCATCTAGATCACTCCCATACGAGAACAATGTGCTTCCTACAGAAATTTATGAAGCAAATGGACTGAACGAAGTAATGAGTTGGGAGGACACATCCCGAGACATCAAGAAAATGTCACTCAAGAAATGGAGAAAGTAAAGGATGAGTACCAGCTTCAAATGGATGTAGATTGCGGCAGTTATTCGGATATAAAGTGCCCTGGGCAGGACAGAATAGCGTGGAGGGCTGCTTCAAACCAGTCTTGGGACTAAAGAGCACAATAGCAACAACAACAACGACAGCCGCAATAAGATTTGCAACTCCAAGAAAAACCTGGGAAAAGAGAGAGAGAGAAAAAGTAGGAAATCTAATAGAAAACAGAGACAATGACGGAGAGCGAAAGAGGGAATTGGAGTTATATCAGGAACAACGGTGGGTACAATGTAGAGTGCAGGAAGGAATGAGTGAGTGTGTCTGTTTCTGTGTGTGTGTCTATGTGTGTGTGTGTATGTGTGAGAGAGAGAGAGAGAGAGAGAGAGAGAGAGAGAGAGAGAGAGAGATGGGGGAGAGAGAGAGAGTTAGAGAGAGTTGATGGAAAGGGAGGGGCAGCTTTTTGTTTGTCTGCGTGCATGTTCATGTGTGTGTGTGTGTGTGTGTGTGTGTGTGTGTGTGTGTGTGTGTGTCACTATGTGCAAGTGTGTGTGTGTGTGTGTGTGTGTGTGTGTGAAAATAGAATAAATAGAGAACATAGCAGGAGAGAGTTTTCCCTGGTTTGCGTTAAAAGCTTAATACGGTTCCGTCACTAAAGGTGTGTATTGAGTTAGAGGCTTTATTTTAGTTCTCCGATGGAGCCGCAGTGATTGATGCCGCAAAAAAGTGCCCGGCATTCAAACGGCGACTCGTGCACAAAAATTATTGCAGCGGAGAATGATGCTTAATAAATCTGAGTACAGGAAAAGTTGGGCTTTCCGACGGCGTCGGCGCTGGCTCGGCGGGCCCCGGAACAAAGCGTCGCTTTGTCACTGCCCGCGGGCCAGTGTAATTGCTCCGGGCTATATCATCTTCCCGGCGCAGCGCTGAGAGCTTTCGATTCCGGGCGGTGCAGGAAGCGGCGGAAGCCGTGATTTATGGCGCCGGTCCAGCGCCGCTGACTGATGCGCTCCATTCGCAGAAACCGGAAAGCGTCAGCAGCCGTAGGCCGGATCCCAGCAATACAGCTGCGGGCCCGCGCCACCACTGTTTCTTGCTTCTGCCGGTCACCTGCTAGCGTCGTTCTGCGCCCGAATGACTGGCACCTGTTATTACACTATTGACCATTAAAATTGATACACCAAGAAGAAATGCATATGATAAACGGGTATTCATTCGACAAATATATTATACTAAAACTGACATGTGATTACATTTTCATGCAATTTGGGTGCATACATCCTGAGAAATCGTACGCTACGGTCGCAGGTTAGAATACTGCCTCGGGCATTGATGTATTTGATGTCCTTAGGTTAGTTAGGTTTAAGTAGTTCTAAGTTCTAGGGGACTGATGACTTGAGCAGTTAAGTCCCATAGTGCTCAGAGCCTTCTGAACCATTTGAAACCAGTACCCAGAACCAACACCTCTCGCCGTAATAACGGCCTTGATACGGCTGGGTATGAAGTCAAACAGAGCTTGGATGGATTGTACAGGTAAAGCTGTCCATGCAGCTTCAACACGATACCACAGTTCATCAAGAGTAGTGACTGGCGTATTGTGACGAGCCAGTTGCTTGGCCACCATTGACCAGACGTTTTCAATTGGTGAGAGATCTGGAGAATGTGCTGGCCAGGGCAGCAGTCGAACATTTTCTGCATCCAGAAAGGCCCGTACAGGACCCGCCACATGCGATCGTGCATTATCCCGCTCAAATGTAGGGTTTTGCAGGGATCGAATGAAGCGCAGAGCCACGGGTCGTAACACATCTCAATTGTAGCGTCCACTGTTCAAAGTGCCGTCAATGCGAACAAGAGGTGACCGAGATGTGTAACCAATGGCACCCCATACCATCATGCCGGATGATACGCCAGTACGGCGATGACGAATTCACGCATCCAATCTGCGTTTACCGCGATGTCGCCAAACACGTTTGCGACCATCATGAAGCTGTAAACAGAACCTGGATTCATCCGAAAAAATTACGTTTTGACATTCGTGCACCCAAGTTCGTCGTTGAGTACACCATCGCAGGCGCTCCTGTCTGTGATGTAGCGTCAAGGGTAACCGCAGCCATGGTCTCCGATCTGATAGTCCATGCTGCTGCAAACGTCGTCGAACTGTTCGTGCAAATGGTTGCTGTCTTGCAAACGTCCCCATCTGTTGACTCAGGGATCGAGACGTGGCTGCACAATCCGTTACAGCCATGCGGATGAGATGCCTGTCATCTCGATTGCTAGTGGTACGAGGCCGTTGGGATCCAGCACGGCGTTCCGTATTTCCCTCCTGAACCCACCGGTTCCATGTTCTGCTAACAGTCATTGGATCTCGACCAACGCGAGCAGCAATGTCGCGATAAGATAAACCGTAATCGCTATGGGCTTCAAGCCGACCTTTATCAAAGTCGGAAACGTGATGGTACGCATTTCTGTTCCTTACACGAGGCATCACAACAACGTTTCACCAGGCAACGCCGGTGAGCTGCTGTTTGTGTATGAGAAATGGGTTGGAAACTTTCCTCATGTCAGCACGTTGTAGGTGTCGCCACCGGCGCCAACCTTGTGTGAATGCTCTGGAAAGCTAATCATTTGTATATCACAGCACCTTCTTCCTGTCGGTTAAATTTCGCGTCTGTAGCACATCTTCGTGGTGTAGCAATTTGAATGGCCAGTATTGGTTCCGGAAATAGCACTTCTGAAGAAAGAGTTTGTATCAGCACACAGAAATTACAATGAAAACAGAGATTGTGAAAACGGGACCAATAAATGTGAGCAGAGGAATGTTATGAGGACGTAACGATTCACCTACTCTACTCAGTGAACACGTATACGACATTCTTAGACAGAAACTGAATAAGATATCACTCTAATATCAGATGGTTATCATTGAACTGACAATGTTCGGAGTGCTGCAGTCAAATGATATACATCACAGGATGCTGAAGCGTCGTAGGTATGTTGATTAATCGGTGCATTCTTGGAATATATTGAAAAAAATAATAGTTCATCTCTCTGCCACCAAGTATGGCGCTGTAGGCAGTTAAAATGTGGTGTGGTTTCAGGAAATGGGCAGGAACGACCAAACATGTGACACCGATGGTTCTGACACATTTATCAGAATATGATGGCAAATTACAACATGATCTCCCGACTCAGTAACATGCTGCATGAGTAACACGGCATGGACCACAGTTACTCGCAGCATATCATATGTAATCAGAGTGATACATTTTTGTACTCTATCCTTCAGATCAGGAACACTTCGGAAATATCTCTGACGGCCATGATTTTTCAGATTATCTCACAACCAGATGTCACACGCATTTAGATCGGGGGATATGGAAGGCCACACACATTGAAATTGTCTTGAGATGGTGCGGTCGTTAACGAAGGCCTCTCGAAAGAAATCTTTCACTTGGAAAACGACATGTAGTATTGCCCCATCTTCGCTGGAAATAGTGATGTGGACACAGCTGCGTTCTTGCAAATCTGGGCTCACGTGATGCACAAAGTCTTTATAAAGTGCAGATTTCACCGTGCATCTAACAGATCCGGGAAGTGTCATTTCCTGGAAAGAAAACTGAGCCGAGAGTGAAGGAGATTATGAAACCACACCACAGAATCACATAAGATGAGTGCAGTGAACATGAGACGGAAAAGAACCTCGCATTCGAGAGTTATATGCATCCATGGCATCGTGAAGAGTAAAATGAACATCGTCCGTCCAAAGAATATTTCCCCAGCCACATGTTACCCATTTCCATATTTGCCAAAAAACGAAGAGCAAAGTCAAGGCGTTGTAGCCTATCTTGGGGCTTCATTTGGTGCACTTTCTCAATGCTACAGTGTTACCAGTATAAAACGCGTCGGAAAATATTTTGAACTCTTGACCATCGGAGAGACGATTCCCGTGACACAGCTCGAGCACTGGCTGCAGAATTTGAGGCATGTGCTGCACCATCGGCTATAGCTGCAGCAACTTCATCATCAACTGCCATGGGAATGGGCTGCCTCCCTCTCTCTGCTCCACCACCCAATTCACCTTTTTCTTCAATTTTTCTGATCATATTCTCCAGCCCATTTAGACATGGGTCCTCTCCGCAGCTGTTTGTGTCGGCGATGCGCCCCCTTTTCTGCGCTGCTACTGCTGCCGGTCTGACTAAACCCTTGCCAGCAGTGTACGACCTTTTTCTCAATAAGCATTGCGTTTATTTGGAACACCTCAATCTTCTTAACCGTTAAAAACAACAATTACTTCACAGAGTAAACCAAGGCCCGTTGATAAGTAACAAACAGCATACTGACGCCAAAGCAGGAAACATTTCATATTCCGACTGTTTGCAGTGCCCTATTTTCATCCGGTGGTAGAAAGAGGAACTATTATTATTTCAGCATACTCCGCGAGCGCATCGATTTATGAACATACCTACGACTTTTCAGCGTCCTGCGATATGTACAGTGCACACTACGGCATTCGGAACTCCGTCAATTTGAATATAACCAGCTGGTACTAGCACACACACACTAACACAAACACACACACACAAATAATTTTCACTTTGCAGATTAATAAATAACCATTCGCATTGCCTAAATAAAACATGTAAGGAAAATTATGCTGAAATTTTTGTAAGCAAAGTTAAGTAGGCTAACGGTCTTCTAAGCGAAATTTCCATTAGGCTAAAAAATTGTAGTTGACAAACCATCCATAATATGGGTTTCATATTTCCAGCTATAAGTCTACAGTACTAGCTATTAATATTAAATCGTCATCTGTAATTTAAATAAGATTCGTATAATGTGACACGATAAGCAAAACACTGGGGACTAGGGAAGGAAGGGTACCAAAGTAAAATTTAACAAAGTAATGTTCAGTCCTATTCTGATATTATATGGAAGAAAGTCTTGGAAAATAACTAAGAATGAGAAATGAAAAATACAGTGGAATGGAATGAAATTTTTAAAGGAAGTTAAAGGATGAACCCACAGAGATTAAATACGAAAAAATATTAGAAGAGAAGAACTTGGTTAAAATGGCTCTGAGAACTGTGGGACTTAACTGCTGAGATCATCAGTAACCTAGAACTTAGAACTACTTAAACCTAACTACCCTAAGGACATCACACACATCCATGCCCGGGGCAGGATTCGAACCTGCGACCGTAGCGGTCGCGTGGTTCCAGACTGTAGCGATTAGAACCGCTCGGCCACTCCGGCCGGCAAGAGAAGAATTTAATGTCTCTTTATGAATGCTAGGTGATTCTTAGCAACGTCAACGCCCGCCCCCAAGCGGAATAGGTGGCGCTGAGCTTAGTAATTTAATATAAGACACATGGGGCCGCAAATTTCGGGAAATAGTTCAATAATGGATGAGAAATATTGAACATATGACGTGAACAGAAGACGTACCTCGGCGCACGTGCAATGGTTGGGCTTGGGCGTGAAGGGATGACTGAGCGAGGCATTAGTGACATTCGAGAAACTTTGCAAATTTCGAACAACTTTTTTAGCCGTGATCTATCGTAAACGTTGACGTTACAAAATTATTGTCGTCGCTCTTACCAAGTAAAATCTGTTCTTATTTTGAGGCTCTTTCGTTTTGTCTCTTTTTGGGTTACAGACATTACTTATTAAAGAAGACATAGGTAATTTACTAGGAACAGCCAATTTGTAAATTTATACTGTGGGACGTGGTCACTGCAGCGAAGCCTATTCGTGAGCGCTCTGCATACATTCGATACTTAATGCAGTACTTTGTTCTACGAAGGTTATTGCTGAACCGATTAGTGCGACATTCGGAGCGGTACATCAACATGTCTTCAAGACATCATTTGAATGCTTACGATCGTGGACGAGCAGCTGGACGCCTCGAGGCCGGTCAAAGGGTCACTATTGTGGACACAGTAAAGCGTGTGTCGAGAAGTGTCATCTCGCGATCAAATACAGCTGCTGAAAGTGTAAACATTATTCGAAAACATGCCGGTGGTCGTAGTCTGATCACCACACCGCAAGCGTATCGATACGTGGGAGACATTTCTCTCTTAGGCAGATAGCTGAAAACTTTGCAACCGCTACCGCTACACGTGTCGCTGCCAGATCGATTTCGGGCTATTAAATAACGCTGGTTTGTATGCTCCGAAGCCTGTTAAATGCAACTCACTTCAGCCACGCCATAATCGAGAAGGAGTTCCTTGATGTAGGAAGCATATCGGATTGGCTCAGCTACAGTGGTCCAGATAGCTGTTGTCCAATGAATCCGGCTTCACTGTGGTATGTAATTCCAGCCGCAAATCAGTATTCGGAGAGAGGGGAACACGTTACAAAACATACAATCCTCATGAACATCATGGGTATGGTCTAGGTGTTACGGTGCAGGCAGCCATTATGCTCAGTGACCAAATACCGATGCATTTTTTTGGGCGAGGTACTGCTGCAACAAAGTGGTATTCTAGGAAGATAATTCTGGATCATGTCCATCTGTTTAAGGGTGCGGTAATCCCGACTGTCCGTTTATGGACGACAATACTCGCCCACACAGAACCACAGAGATGTCCGATTACTGTACTGACCACATGGAATAACTTGGGTACTCACCGGAACTAAACACTATGTAGCCTTCTTGGGATGCTCTTGGCAGGTTTCTCAACAAACACCCCCTCCCCCTATTTCTAAACGTTCCAGAACTGAAAACCGCCTTCAGAGAGGAGTGGCAGAATGTCCCATAAACAGTAGCAAAACATCCCTCAACAGTTTAGTAGCCAGCTTGAACAGGTGCAAAATGTGTATTAGTGCCCTGGGAGTCCATATCCTTCGCGTGGGTCCGATGTCGACCTTGATGTCAGGCATCTGACTTTTGTCAAAAATGAACATATTAACGGCTGTCATCCTGCTTTCCCATGTGGTAAAAATCTGTACCATTTTTGGTTATAAGTATCTCACTCCACCACTATTACGTGTGTACTTTGCTTTATGTTGTCCATCATTGCATGTGGTTACTCCCTTCTCCTTAGCAGCTGTCAAGCAGTGTAATGAAAGTCCCATATCATACTATCTGTATGCTCATTCAGGCTAATCACAGTACGATAGTTAGGATATTGATACAATTTCACTAACAGATAGACAGTTCCACGTGGAACGTTTGTGTGTATAACTTTTAAATGCTTTCTGTAAGTGAGATGAATTACAGTTGATTAAGTCCATCACTGCTGTGCTAATTATGACGTCGTCATCTTGAAGCGAATGGTAGAACTCCTTAGAATCGTTCATACATATTTTGAACTAAAGTAACCACGATGAATAAGGCTGATTCTGGTGCATGATAAATCTTTAATTCTGATCCAACTAGTTTCGCGGCGTTAGAGCTAAATCTTCAGGGATACAGCTGTATGTAAACAAGAGTAACAATGATCCTGTTCTGAATGAAATATGATTGTATTGTGCACGAACCTATATAGAAAAAATAATTTACTTACATTTACGGTTTTATTCCAAACGATAAGCAGTAGATGATCCACCATTCTTTGTCCCATCGTGACAAAACTGTTTAACCTTTAAGAAGTCGGGAGCCTAATCTAAAATAAAACAGAATGTAGAGGACATCATCCTGATACAGGAAAACTGCAATAAGAATTAAATGGTAAACGAAATGGATGTCATGGATAAGACAAATGATATCTGTAGGTGGTGAAAGCCACACTCAATCGGCCAAGGTAAAAAAAACCTCAGTGCAAAGCTTGTATGATTATTCGAAAAATAGACCGTCATCTAAAAGAAAGGGCTGGAGTGAGTTAAACATAAAATCTCGTATAGATATACCTAAGGGATAACATGATCGTGACAGCCTGTCAGGCGAACTGAGTCGAAGGGGCGCCGTCGCCGATAAGGAAAACGGACGAATGCGCGTAAGAACAAATGCAGCGGAAGGCGAGATGGAACTAGAATCGTGAACAGCGGCAGGTGGTAACAATGCCTGTTGTGATGCCGTTATAAAATAAAAGGAGTTATATACAATCTTATGGATAAACTTCTTTATGAATCGCAAACACATCGATAGTGATGTAGGAGTCTCACAATGCTTAACAATTCTAGAGGTTAAACTCGGATCAATGGAGTAGAGAAATGTGGTATCAGGGACGACTGTCAAATAATTGAGTGTAAAAATGGTTTAAATTAGCGTACAGACTTACGACCTAGTTTGTTTTATTCAAGCAATCGAAGTCTGCTAAAACGTTGCGATGGCGCAACTCTAGTAGGCAACTGAGGGTATGCATTGGGAGACGCCTTTTGCTTCTTAATATCTTGATCTCTTCGAGAATGCTGAGATTATGTCCATTGCTTTCTCGATGAAGAATTTTAAAATTATTTTGCAAATTTGTAATGGTGTGTCCCTCTTCGCGCCGATGGTTACTCAAGGCTGACATGGAGTTAGTCTCGTGCGGAAGCTTCTGTCTGCCCTATGTAACTCATAGGACAGTTGTCCCAAGTAATGCAGTATATCCCAATATTACTATATTTTCTACTGTTAGAGTGTTCTTTGTTCCTATATTTCATGCCAACGTTCTGTGGTGTAGAAAATGCTGTTTATGTGTTATTATTTCGTGACGCAGCTTTTTCCGAAATCCTACCGAAGTATGGGATACGGTGATAAGAACCGTTTTCTTGAATGCGAGATTCCGCGTTAACCAATGTAATTATGCTGTTCTTCGCTTTTTGTGAATTGTATCTATTTAACTTTTTCAAAATTCTCTTATTAACGTGGTTGACTGACCACATGAGTTTCTGAAAGACATGCACGTAAATTCCAGTTGGTGATTTGAACGGCGGCTCACTTTAAATGTAGATGAACGTAAAATAATACCTACAACAGAGAGAATGCACCAGATACCATCATTTTTAGGGTTTAGTGGGGAACGTATTGAGTAATATTGAAAGGGAATGGAAGACAGATTTGTTGGATGGTTTGTGGAAAATTGTGGGACACCTTTGAAGGATGTAGTATTCAAGACAAAACTACGAGTGCCAAAGATACTCTGTCATGGAAGTAGTCAGTTTACGGAACACTGACTGTAATTATAAAGAAATGGTGAACAGAAACATTGTAGTAGGAGACGAATAGGAGACAGAATTACGGAAAAATGTGAGCTCCATAATAGGAAATAGTGAATAGAAGAACTAATGGAGTTCTGCAATAACATTTAGATAGTAATAGTCTCTGCACAGTTCGAAAACACAAGATGAGAACGTACATTTGGGAAAGGCCTGGAAACTCGTTAAAATATCAGCTGGATTACATTATGCTGAGACAAAGCCCCGAATTTTGATATTGGATTTTAAGATGTACTCATGCGTGGATATAGCCTCAGATCATAATTTATTACTGATGACGAGTAGGCTGAAGTTTAAGACAATCGTCACGGAAGATTGGTCTGGAAAAAAATGATGACACTGAAGTGCTGAGGAATTACAATGAACGTTTGATATACGTTGTAATACTACGATACTGAATATCACAATAGGCACTTCAGTTGAAGAAGAATAGAAATCTCTGGAAAGAGCAGTCACGGAAGTTGGACAGATAAATACAATTATAAGAGAGGTAACTGTGAAAAAACCTTCGGTGCAGAAAACAGCTTCAATTGATCGGAAAACACAAGCATACTACATTGTATGTAACTCAGGAATCATATAAACAGGAAATTATATTAATGGAAAGAGTGCGTTGGAGGTCTCCACGAGAGGAGGAACTGATTGCTGAGATGATAAAACAAGATGTGGAAATCGACATAGAAGACACTGGGAATTCATTACTAATGTCAGAACCTGACAGAACTTTGGAAGACTTGCAGTGAAATTGGGCAGGATTGACAGTGGTTACCTTCAGATCTGTGCCCAAGTATGCTTATCTACGTGAAACTGTAATCATACATTAGTTCTGCAGTGTAATACTGGAGTAGAGAATTGACCCTACTCCTTTATAATTTTAGAAAAATTCTGTTAACGCTAGCTAGAATCGACATTGTTCTCCATATTTTGTGTATAGAGAATGGCCATAAAGAACGTATCTTTAGTAAGGACAAGATACCTGATGTGAGCTATTAATTAAAATAGCCGCAGATTGCTGGAGTCAGCTCGGACGTAGCCAAAATTTAATGTGGCGGTGATAATTACGATGCCACAACGTAGGTGCACGCTCTTGTAAAGTGGCTCTACGAGAGAAGACTGACTACGCCGACCGCAGCACCCACTGGACGACGCTGTGGAGCTCAGGGAGTGCCGTCTTGATTTCGGCCCATTTAAACAAGAGCAGACGGCCTGGAAATGTCGCTTCCACTACCGAATGGACTAGCTTGCTTTGAGACTTTGTATTAGTTACGTTCAGTTAAGTTTGGACAGCAACGAGTGTTTGTTAATTTTGAGACTGTACAGAAGAGTCATCCTAACTTTTCAGGATTAGAGATGGACTACGGCTTCACAACTACGAGCTCATCCTAGCCAAAGTTATGCAAGTATTTGATATTTGCTTAAGTTTTTGACTCTATTAAAAGTGTTATAGTTACACACAGTACCGAAGTGCTTCACCTCTGATGCCACATTTAATATAGTACATGTTGCATTAAACACCGAAGTTTTATATACTCACATAAATGTAATGATTAGGTAATTAAAAACGGCATTATTAATGCGTTTAGGCAACGAAAGCCACTTGCGTTTGGATTAAGAACATTCTTCTTCTTGAAAATTACAGTGTCAACTGGTTAGATCAGCAAGCCATAGCCGGCCGAAGTGGCCGTGCGGTTCTGGGCGCTGCAGTCTGGAACCGAGCGACCGCTACGGTCGCAGGTTCGAATCCTGCCTCGGGCTTGGATGTGTGTGATGTCCTTAGGTTGGTTAGGTTTAATTAGTTCTAAGTTCTAGGCGACTGATGACCTCAGAAGTTAAGTCGCATAGTACTCAGAGCCATTTGAACCAGCCATTTTTGCAAGCCATAAATGAGAAGATAGCAAGTACGGTGCCAGTAAAAGTGGACAAGCTACTGAACAGTCGCACGAAGCCTGACTGCAAGAACTGGAGAGAACACAGAGAAAGTTAATAAGAGTATAAGTAATTGAATAAATTCACTATGGGACGAAACACATTGAGAAAAAATTAACACCTTCAATAGCAAATACTGTACAGTCAAAAATTAAAAATATGGAACTGTCAACTGTTTAACGAAGTATCTACCTCTCATAGCTGCCAAGGCTTTTATTCATTGTGGTTACAGTTTCGCTAATTTGATTGTAACCCAAGTGTACTCATGTCGTGGGTTGTACTGTACAAATCCTATTTTTGTTCTTCGAATAATTAACCAGTAGCTGCACTATGTTTGTATTTTACCAATTTTGTCGATGATACGTGTTTCAGACAAACAGCTAGTAAGCCTGTTGAATGCAAAATAAAGTAGTCTAATCCAACCAATAATAGCTAGTGCAGCTATTCAGGTATTCAGGTATTCTGAAAATTTGTGATGTCTGTGGACCTCATTGTAAGTGAAATATTACAGCAAAACTCCAAGAAAATGTATAAAATATTGACAGCTGTAAGGAGTAACTGCTATGTTAAATAGCTTAATGAAGGCTGTTGACCCGTTCCTCAAAGGAAACGGTAGTCTGTTGACCAGACGAAAGGAAACAACTGATAAATTCTTGAATAGGGAACACAGAGACTCATTTGCCGTTGTTTATCTGTGCTGCATTATGACAATGAGAAAATACACCTTTGAATCTCATATGAATTTAAACAAAATATTTCACTGTACAAATTCAAATATAAGAACTTGGAGTCTGTTATCTTGTTTTGAAAGGGTTTCTTTTATCCATGAACATATATGTTCAATATCTGGTTAACTGTGATTAAACAAATCACTAGTAGTAAAGTACTGTTTATGCGAACTAGAACGATATGTCGTAAAAAGTTTTATACTGAAACTGACATACTTGTTACCAGTCACATGACTTCTATATAACACTCGACTCCTGCTCGTAACGTAGGTAATGTGAAGAGTGTAAAGTAAAGTAGTAAACTTTCTTTAGATATGCATGGTTTCACGAAGTTTATGTGTACATTCACATTTTCTTATGAATTTGATATCAGTTTGTAAGGGAATTTAGCTTTCAGATTTGTGGATTTACCATGATTTATATTCGTAAAGTTAATTCTTTTGGGCTCTCTGAAATAAGCGTTAACTACAAGTATATACGTGGTTTGATAATTGTTATCAGGTATTTTGTAACTGCCGAATTGTTGTTACGTGCTTGTTCTCGAATTATAACGTAAAAGATTAAAAAATTTTGGACACTCCAACTTCACCTCAAAGCCAAACATTGTACGAGATGAGAGTGGTTTACCTATACGAGATGAGAGAGGTTTACTTAAGCGATATTCATTTCCACACAACGAGAGAGATACATTAAACGGTGTAGGCATGATAATTTTACAATATTGGCTAAATTCCTTTGTGATAAAACCGGATTTCCAATTGAAATGCAGTAGTCTGTGAAATGGAACATGCTTTTCCATCTCTTTCTCCACAAACTAATTTACGTAGTCCATTCATTTTCAGTTCTCGGAATTTTCCAGATTACTTCAACAACTGGGAATACAGTTTGATTACCTTTGTAGTTTACTATGAGAAGAACGCACACTGCACGTTTGTAGAAACAATCTCCGAAAGCGAAATGAACGTGAATAGCGACAGTATGTGTATACTCGCATTAATAGAGTAATAGCGCAAAGCGGAAATTTTTGAGACTAGAAACACGCCAGCTGTTTTTTCGAAGGCTGTCGGTATGGATCTAATTTGTGCGTTTGGCTCATTCTTATCAGCGTCTAAGTTGTGCTCCGTCACTTTTAGGCCATACACGTATCACAGAACAATCCTCAATCCCTTTTTAGAAAGTAGATAAATTAGGGAATAATATAAAATCTGTGGAAAGGCTGGACTGATCCAGTCGCATTAGTCGTGTTGACAAAACCAGTCTGCTATATTTTACGCCAAATAAATATTTATTTAATAACATTCACACAAATGTGAATGGTGATGTGATGTAAATTGGAGATTCCAATCAAAAATAAAAGAAACAGTTACAAAGTAGTTAAAGGATATAGTGTTAACAGGATATGAAATACAGAAAATCGCATGCGAACAAAATACGTTTAACTGCCCCTAAATCAGGAAAATCAACAGCAAAATTTCTAATTCCAGATGTTTAGATTCCCGCTGTACATTAGGACGTAAGCTTATAGTTCGTTAACCTGAATACAGACATATATAATGTCAGCTCTAGCAATAATTACAGTCCGTATTGTCGCGAAAATCACGGACAAATATTCTAAATCCAATGAAAGTTAAATTGCGTTATTTGCGCTCATCAAAGTATTCCAACGGGAAGTCAGAGTATTTTACTCACGCCCACAAAATTACCTGAAGTCCAGCGAACGGCTGAAGTATTTAATTCATTGGACTGCCTGTCTGCACACCATGCCTACAGACTTCTCAACAATTACCGACCAACACACAAAGACACTGACACACAACCTCGCCTACCCTGCCACCCTTCCTTAAATACTTTCTGTGACGTCACAAACTACTGAATCCCAGTTAGACGAGTTATGATCACCATTCAAATTTCAAATTCGTTACACATACATGTAAGATATCAGAAAACAAAGAAAATTATTGTGGTCCCTTTGGGCCCTCTTATTAAAATAGCAACACAGTACTGAACGTGTTATGAACAAATTTCACGGTACGTTTAAATGCTTGGTTTTAAAATGTCGTAAAAAGTATGTAAAATTTTAAGTACATACAAAATACTATAGTACCCTCTGGATACTCGTCCATTATGAAGATTAGGTAACGAAACTTTTCTTTATAAAATATACATGCTTATCTTACTGATATTAAGGATGGAGCCTAGCTGTAATATGTAATGCACCTTCATTTTTTAATTAAGTATACACAATTTTTTTTAATCGGATTATACTGCTTCTGGCAATCGTGATTTAGGTTTTCCATGATTTCCATAATTCGCTTGATGCAAGTACCGGGATGGTTCCTTTGAAAGGACACAGCCGATTTCCTTCACCATTCTTCCCTAATCCGATGGGACCTGACTTGGCTGTTTCGTGCCCTCCCCCAAATGAACCAACCAACCAGTCGGTACTGTACGAGGCAGATATGCTATAAAAGGCAGCAGCGATCTGTATTTCATATCAGAACTATCTACAGAGTCAAGAGATAGGCTAATATTCATTTACTAAAACAGGAGACTGTAACTGTACTTCATCTTCTTCATCCCTTGGCGCTAGCTCTCTTCTATAGTGTCTTCCGTCTTAGAGCGGCAGAGTGTAGTTATTCTGTAAGTGTCTGCCCGTAAACGAATTTTTCACTTGCTTTAAATAATATTTAACAAGTGTCTGTGACCTACTCTACTCTTATCTTTTGTAGACAGCTTTCCCTGCCTCCAATTCTGGTATATATACGCGTCGATTAACTATTTTTTAGAATATTCAGCGGGTGGAACAGCAACGTTGCCAACGAAGTTTTGGGAGACGTAATGACCGAACACATACCTTGCTCATACATCGATGTGTCTTTGAACGAAGTACAGACCCGCACTGAGATACGTTACCTGTCACTTAAAGTATCGTGCAGTAAGTTTTGTGCAAGCAGTGCTGAGGATGAATCGGCCATTGGTCTTCAAACAATGACGTTGTCGATCTTCAATAACTGTCAGACACAGGATCCACAGTAATGTTAACCGCTCGTGGCAGAAAGAAAGGACAGGTTTTCTCATACAACACTCTATACAGGACATGAAGTACTTTCATCTTGAAGTTCGAACCCTGTACAACACCAAATTCACCTGCAAAGTGAAGTGTTGTTCTACGCTATTGTTACATACATGTCATTTAATTCAGTTCGGTTGTATCGCCTCTATCTAAACTTCTACTACTTCAGAGAAAGTGAGGGAATGTAACTCTTCTTTTAATATCCAGTGAGGGGCGACGAAATAATATTTTATACGTGTATTGTAAATTATATTATTTCTGTTTCATGTGACTTGTTCGAAAACAAACCATGAAATCAGTGACAGTAAAAGGAAAAAAGAATTAAGATATCTGTTTTGTAATTTCTTTAAAAGTTGTACCGGATATTGGAAAAAATTGTTGCTACAATGCTACGCAATACAGTGCTAAAAAGGTAAGGGTTACTACTGCTCTTTGCCTAATGCACATGTTCGATAACTGCTCAGACTTTTAAAGAAATCATCATGACCCATTTTAAATTTTAACGGTTACTTTAATTCTCCAATACGTCCCTAAATTATTACTTAAAATTGTCAAATATTGCCGCTTTCATGCTGTGCATCAGCAACGTGGAATAGCTTGCCGAACTTACGTATTGCTACATTGCCAACTATGTTACTTCTCCGCCTTGCTTAATAATAACTGTAACGTGTAAAATTCAGTGCATGTCATCATTCAGTGATTTATGCAAAAAATTAGCCACAATGCTGATTGCTGGCGATACTGAATTAGATGCCATGATAACTGCTCATTATACTGAGTTGGCTGAGTGTTAACTGCATGTGATACTGGGTTAAAGAACGAAACTGATAACATGGTGAAACAAGAGTGTGTAAAGATGGACGTAGAATTTGTTCGTATTGCTGAAAAGCAAGCTGCTGAGATGAAGGAAATTTTTTCTACGATCGTAAAATAACAAACCTGTAGAATGAACAGTAAGTTCGACGGCGTCGATAAGGTCATTAATAATCAAATAACTACAAATCTTGAAGCAATGAAAACAGAAATGTCAAGTCTAACGGAGGCATTCCGCAAAATGCTGGATACAGTGAACAAGCTGTCTAAGGATGTTCAGGCACTAAGATTCACAGACCACAACTGAAAGTTAACAGGTCCTAGTTGACACTGGAAGCTAGCAATCTGACAATTGAGCGGGGGCAGATACGAACAAAAAAAGAATAGTCATGTCTTAGAGAAGATGAAAGAAAAAGAGCCGTGCAACGGTGCGGTCCGTTAGCGAGGATGCTATGTCTGGACCAGGAATCTTCGGTGGAGGCATTCGCAATGAGCTCGGTCATTTAAGACAGATACTGACGAATGACTTGCCTGACTGACGTGAGAACGTCACTGCACAAATCAGATACCTGAAGCGAGAAGCAGAAATGACTAAAAGTTCGCTGCGTGAGACGACGTATCCGCCTGCGCGCACGAACAAAAATTACTCAATAGTTAGTCAAAAATGGCTCTGAGCACTATGGGACTCAACATCTTAGGTCATAAGTCCCCTAGAACTTAGAACTACTTGAACCTAAATAACCTAAGGACATCACACACACCCATGCGAGAGGCAGGATTCGAACCTGCGACCGTAGCAGTCCCGCGGTTCCGGACTGCAGCGCCAGAACCGCTAGACCAATAGTTAGTCCATGGAGTCAAACATTTATGCGGCATCGGCTGTTTCAGCTCCTTAGGCCCGAAAAGAAATACACCCATCCTGTCGTATTCATTCAGAGTTTTAGAGGATTTTTTCCTGAATTTTTGAATGAACACCAATACATTCTATTTTCAGTAGCTTACATGCAAGGGGAATCCACCCTGTGGGCCGCGGAAAAATTCGAAATTTGTTTCACCTCTTATCAGTTTGAACAGGTGTTTCTTACAAAATATTCGTCAGCCGTTTTGAAGCTCCCCTAAGGAGTGAGACTTGTGAGCCAAAGCAAGGAAGACTCAGGAAGTATTTCCAGAGATACCTCAGTAAACGCGATGTTGGGGCAACGTGAAACACACGTGGATGTTATCGGACTACTCAAAAGTAAATCACGAATCAGTATTCTGAGATAGCTGACACAAGCGTTGCTCTTGGGGGGGGGGGGGGGGAGGGGGGGGGCGAAAAGAAAAAGAATTGTTATTTTATATTTTTTTGAAAAAATGTCGAAAAAGTGAATATTTTGGTGGGCCACTTGTCAACAGAATCAGGGATTGATTACACGATTATTAACATACGTTGAGAATTAAATACCTGAATAAGAGCAGCAGATTGATTTATTTGAGATCGTCCGAAAGAAACATTATCATTTCTGTGCATTTTTATAGTCGCGATGTAGTCATACCCGGAACAACACTAAGGGACCAGAAGATTTATAGAGTTTGAAAGAAATGCAACACTACACAATTTAAAAAAATGTGATTCAGAAATAATAGGAAAACGATAATGTTCCTTCTGCCTGATACTGCGTCCGGCCCATCAGCGTGCTCGTAATTTCTGGTGATGAACTAACACAAAATAATTAACATTCAAGTAAATGAGGAGATGGAAATCATCAAGGTTAATTTACTAAAATAAGTACACTTATATTTAACACACGTTTTTTTAATGCTACGTACCTTTTCAAATTAAATTACAATAGATGACCATTGTGGTTAAATACTTTATACATAACAGTCAAAATGTCATCTTGATGCTGTCTGTTCGTAATTAATTACAAGAAATTACATGTTTTCAGATTGGAAACATAACAATTAGCACATTTACTCAATATTTTCATATAAAATATAAAATACCGTTGCGCAACGCAGCAAGTCCGCGTCCTCCTTTCATGGAATACAAACACTAAAAAGTGAGGCGCCCAATGCCTCATTTGTCTTGAAACAACAGAATTCTCTTTTATATCATTAATCGATACACGCACACAGAGATTTACAGGCACCGCGCAAGAACGGCAAAGATAAAGAATAACAGATTCTGTCGCTGCTATGCGATGGTTCATTTCTTTTACTTTATAATTGTTCGATAACTTTAGGCCATCAGGCGATTTCTATTGAGCGTATATTAATAATTATTAGGCGATAATTACGAATATTACAAAGCACAAGAGCATAGAAAATTTTCCGGTCGTGTTGGATATGTTAGATGTAATTCAGGAGGACGCCAAGCGTAACAGCAGCAACAGTAGCGCAGCGTCACAGCGCTCCGTGAGCTACTCCGACAGCGGATGAGTAACTTTGCTTGTGGCAACGGCATCCAACATTCAGGTACACCTGAAAATGTAGACAGAGACGATCAGATGCAAAACGAAATAGAAAATAATCACAACCGATATAACCCTGGTTACAAAATGACTACACACGGTCTGAAAACAGGATACTCCTCTTAACGGTAATCAGTGGTGGTCTGATTTTCACGGACTACTCTCTATCCAGAATATGTATAATAGCCGTAATCAGTCGGTGACAGATTCTAGAGCACCCCCTCCCCGGTTCGTCTTAGTTCCACCAGAAGCCATTACGGGTAGCTGAGGACGAAAAGAGGGACCCTTACCCTCAAATAAGACGACGGACTAAAGGCTGTCTCGTCGCACTCCCTGATAGTGACCGGAGGATGGGATGGACGCAATTAATAGAAACTACCAATAAACATGCTACATTATAACGACGATACCGACATAAGAAAATGTTGCCGTGATGCCATATTGTAAAAAGAGCAGGGGCAGGACCAAGTTCCGTGTGCAGTCAACGGTATTTTCGGACGAATGCCGACTGCCATATTGATTGATCATGAACGTTTTTGGTAGCCGTTTACTAGAAAAGAACTGGTAAAACGACTAAGATTCCGACAGTGTCAGTACGAAATTTTGTGGCGATGGGACATATTGGAGCCAAAGCACAAAGCGTAGAGGAGCAGGCACAGTTAGTGTAGAATTAAAAAACAAAAAAAAGCAAAAGAACGTATTTTCCTCATAATGAAAGGGTTATCTATGCCGTGCTTGGTAGCATGGAATTCCTGCGACCAGGGAACATGAAGATCGACCTCCAAAGCGAAAGACGTTTTTCAGGAATAGGAAGAGACGTGATGATTTTAGATTTAATTCGTACTAGGGATCGTCATGGCAGTTTTTGCCAGAATCTTAAAATGAAGTTAGTGAGTAGTAAGGTAGTGCATAGCACTGCTGTAGATGTAGATGTACTGAGTCGCTTGCGCTCGGATGAGACAGGTTCAGTCTCAATAGAGCTTTTTTTCCTTCTTTTCTTTTAATGACTCGTCAGTCTTCTACTGGTTTGGTGTGGCCCGTCACGAATTCATTTCCTGTGCCATCCTCTTCTTCTCAGAGTAGCACTTCCTACGTATGTCGTCAATTATTTGGAGAAAGTATTCCAATCTCCCTCTTCCTATACATTTATTACCCTCTAAGCTCCCCCTAGTATCATTGACGTTACACCCCGATGTCTTAACAGATGCCCTATCATACTCTCCCTTCTTCTTGTCACTGTTTTCCATACACTCGTCTCCTCTCCGTTTTTGCGCAGAACTTCCGCATTCCTTACCGTATCAGTCCTAATTTTCGACGTCCTTCTCTCGCACCATATCTCAAATGCTTCGATTCCCTTCTTTTCGGGTTTTCCTACATTCCACGTTTCACTATTATACAATACTGAGTTCCAAACGTACAGTCTCAGAAATTTCCTCTTCAAATTGCGGCCTGTGTTCGATATCAGTAGACTTGTATTGCCGAGGTATCCCTTTTTTTCTAATGCTAGTTTGCTTTGTATGCCCTCCTTACTCATCCGTCACTGGTTATTTTTCTGAGTAGGTAGTAGAATTTCTTACCTTCCTCTACTTATTGATCATCTATCCTGATCTCAATATTTCGCTGTTCTCGTTTCTGTTACTTATCATTTCTTCCTTTTCTTCGCTTTACTCTCAATGCATATTCCGTACTCGTTGTTATTTATTCTCTTAGGCAGATCCTGTAATTCTTCTTAGCTGTCTCTAAGGATAGCAATGTCATCTGCGTATCTTATCATTGATATACTTTCACCTTGGATTTTAATTTCTCTCTTGAAACTTTGTTTTATTTCCGTCTTTGTTTTTGCGGTATACAGACTTAACAGTAGAGGTGGAAGACTACACTCCCGTCTTACATCGAATTTAATACGAGCACTTCTTTCTTGGTCTTCTATTCTTACGATTCCGTCTTGGCACCTGTACGTGTTGTATATTACCAATCCATCGCTGTAGCTTATCCTATTTTTCTCAGAATTTCGGACAACTTTCACCATTTTACATTGCCTAATGCTTTTTCCAAGTCGACAAAACCGATGAACTTGCCTTGATTTATCTTTGGTGTTGCTTCCAGTATGAATTGCAACGTCAGAACTGCCTCTCTGGTGGCTTTTCCCTTTGTAAAGCCGATCTAACAGATCCTCATTTTTTCTTTTCTTCTGATCTTATTCTTGTCAGTAACTTGGATACACGGGATGTTAAACTGATTGTGCGATAATTTTCGCACTTGTTGCCACTTCCCACAACAAATTTAGAAATTCTGATGACATGTTCTCTGTCTCTACTGCCTTGTTTCATCTTAAGTCTTTCAAAGCTCATTTAAATTCTGATTCTAATGCTGTATCCCGTACCCCCTAACTCTTCTCAATAGGCTGCTCTTTCTACTTCTATCAGATCATACAAATCTTCCCCCTCATTGAGGCCGTAAGTGTACTCTTTCCACCTACCCACTCTTATCTCTGCATTTGACAAAGAAACTTCCGTCGCACTCTTAATGTTACCACAATCGCTTTGAATTTCACCGAAGGTTGTTTTGACTTTTCTATACAAGCAGAAACGCGCAGCTCAGATAGTAGAGCACTTGCCCGCGAAAGTCAAAGGTCCCGAGTTCGTGTCGTGGTCCAGCACACGGTTCTAATCTGCCAGGAAGTTTCATATCAGCGCACACTCCGCTGCAGAGTGAAAACTGAGTCGTGCTTGGATGGCTGAGATGGTCGCCAGCCCGGTTAGCCGTCCCCGACACGAATCCGCCCGACGGATGAGTGTTGGGGTCCGGTGTGCCGGCCAGCCTGAGGATGGTTTGCCGGCACGGTAGTTCAGTGTGTTCGGTCAGAGATCTGGCTGCTCTCTGTAATAAAAAGGGCACACAGTTGTAATTTTCCAGGAAGTTTCATATCTGCGAAAACTCCTGCGCAAAGTGGAAATTTCATTTCATTTTCTGTTCCACTCCCAAATACAGTGAGTCAGAGGTCATCTTCAGACTAAAGTCATAAGCTGTTAGCCGCTTCCGTTGCGTTTTTAGAGTGATGATACCCGCTTTGTGGTCGAAATTCTGTCATACAAGCAATAACAAAGTAAAAGAACATATGTCAGTGTGTCTCCAAATGAACAATATCTGTTCAATTTACACACATACATTAAATGAGACTTGGTCCTGAAAGGTACACATACGAAAATCATAAATCATGGATCGTAACCTTACATTTTGATATTTAAACTGTCTACCTTCTACGTGAAGTGTTTTCTTTTCATTTCTACGCTGGAAGCTTCATGGAGCTTTTCACCAGCGATGCTGTTGTCCATTGGAGGTCTGACACACCAGAAGACAGGAGCGAAGTGCAGGAAGACGTGCAGAAGATTATTGACTGGTGCTGGGACTCGCAGTTGGCCTTCAGTGTGAGTAAACATCTGAGGGGACCCGTTAATCTGCTGTTATACTAATGACGGCGACGTTGTGTTGGCGACATAAGTAAAGGTAGGGGAAAGGTAAGACCATTAATAAAGTTTTCAAATTTTCTAGATAGTTTTCTGCGTTTTATTCGAAAGTATGTCAGCATGACTTGCCTGGTTATTGGACCAACGCCTTCAATTTGAGACAATGCTGAGTTTTACCAGCAGTCGTTCTTTCCACCTACCATTCGCGAGTAGAATAGGACACAGACTAAATAGTAGACGATAGAGTAGTGTCGGAAGTTCGGTTCGCCACACACCCTAAAGTCGTCCAGAGTACACATGAAAATTTGAATCTGCGACGGAAGATCTTTCAACCACTAGAACAAGAGGCGAGCGATGTCGTACAAACGTTTCTTAGGAACTACGAGGGCAGTATTACTTTGTTCAGTGACGTTTATTTCGAACACCGCATACGGGAGTGGGCTTAAATTTGGCCATAAAGGTATTTTTGGAGTAATTTATTTATACCGGTTAATTCTCCGACATCACGTATTGTAAACATGGAAAGAATTTCTCAGTGGAAAAACTAATGCGAACCAGAATGTGTAAGAAGACGATCGCCATGACGCGTCCTTCATGGCTGCCCCATTCCAACGGTTCAAGCCACGCCTCCTTCTGCATCTCTTGCAGCCCTTGTGTTCCTTTCCTTCCTTCCTCGCATCACTGCAGCGACTCCAATACGCCGCTAATCGTATTCTCGTTTCCAGGGAGACGGGGCGGAGCGGCCGGTGCCAACGTCCGTGCTCAGACTCCGTATAGCGAAACGCGCTGCGCGGGTGGCTTAGCAATCAGGGTGCTGACTTTCGCAACGCCAAACTTGTCTTCTACCACGGTGTGGTAAAATATTTTGGTTTCACTTTACCCTCACGCGTTGCTCTGTTCTAGCACCAATGTTAAGAGCCGTAAAATCCTGATAAACTTCCGAGAGTTTCTGTTTTCCAGGCACACTTCAAAGCTCCCAATAACTTTGACAGAGTATGTTTCTTGGTTGGTTTCAGTAATGATTCAAAGGCGGATGTACTCATAAAAGTTACGCCAGGCTTGCAGCAATACGTCAGCTGGCCATTAGCTACATATGGAATCTGAGTAACGCGTTCTTGACGAAAACTCAAGCAGAATAATTCGTGAGTATACTGATGTAGCAGCCTACATAAAATTGGAGAAAACTACTGAAGTAGTTTGTTACGTTTAAAAATAGTTAAAAAACATTATCGTATATGCTTCGAAGGAAGATGATGAGCTATTTCCATACGCTTAGACGTAACAGTAGATGACAAAACTCATTCTTTTCAGGAAAGAAATGCAATAAAAGAATGGGAAAGCTGACAGATTTAAACGAGTGACAGTAAGTCCCAATTTGTTCCACACGGATTACTAGAGGAAAAGTTCAAAGCTCTAGATTCGTGCATGACAAAGGGAAACGTAGAAGTCACTTACAAGAAAATTAAAGAAAGCTTTCGAGGAAAGATTAACAGCTACCTGAATGTCAAGATCTCGTATGAGAAGTCCGCATGCTCGCTTTCCATGCAAGCGGGCCCTTGTTCGATTCCTGACCAGGTTGGAGATTTTCTCCGCTCGTGAACTGGGTCTGGGGCTTCCGTCCCATGCTACCATACGCTTGTTTCCATTTTCTGTAGAAGAAGCCAGTACTGATATAATAGGCAGGACTGAAATATGAAAGGAATAAACAGAAGGACTTAGTAAAGAGAAAAAAGGATATTTGAACCGACAAAAGTGTTCCACATTGTACTTGGCATCTTTGAGACATGTTAAATACCCTCATAACTCAGTGTCTGACTCCTAAAGGAGGGACTTGATGAGAATTGTGAATAATACGGAACAACTAGGTTATTAAGTCTTTGTTTCGAAACACTAACACGGATTATTGAAGGAAGAACTTAAGTTATTAACGTAGTATATTGTGATTTGAAGTGCTGTATTGTGTTGAAATATAGACTGCCCACTAGGTGTATATGTTTTTTGCATTGTAGATCTGAAGATGGTCATTACTGACTGAAACGGTCTTCGTCAAAGAAATTTATATTGTCATCAAAGACTGGAATAAAAAAACATTTGACAGTGTTGGATCGCTGTTGATTTTCGCGACCATGTCGCAGCTGGTGAAAAAACATTTTATGAACTTAAATATTGATAGAAGCCGAACTTGTTTTGTGAAAATAAAATTAGCCACGTAGTATTTCAGGGCTAGTGACGTAGAGATACAACTTTAAAAAGCTGTCTTTACAAGTAAGTGCTTGATATTCTAGATCCTCCAACATTCAAAGGTACAGTCAACTCCAGTAAGAGGTCTTTCGTGTGTCCTAATGCTCTAATTGTTCCAAGCCAAGAGCATGTCGCAATGGCTCAATCTCTCTTCTCCTGTTACTACCAGGAAACAGAAGTGAAGAAGTCCAACCCATTCATTTTCGCGATTCTCTCCATCTTCCAAACTTTGTATGAACAAAACTGCGCTGCCAAATTTCACATCTAGACGTACCTCTGTATACAACCCTTCGTTCACGAAATAACGGTAAAAGCACTAGAGAGTAGGCCCATAATGCTACACTCCCCTCTGCATTCCAGACATATCTTTGTATGGAGCATACATTTCGACTCTGAGGATAAGGGTTTTCAACAGCAGAATAAAACCACAGCAACCATTCCAGGCACGTTTACAGAAAAACATCTGATTCTTCCGGATACCACCATATTTTAGTAATGCGCAGATATCACTCTGTCGTCATGAAGAATGTGCTGGGGATCACTTGTGTTATCCAAATTCCCTCATCAGTGTGAGTAGCACAATCCGAAAACAAAGAATATCGCAAATTAAGCTAACGGCCGCAGGGACATTAGATACGAGACGTAACAGCCAAGAAACCCATAACGTCTATGTTATAAATTTTGGTAACTAGTCTTTGTAGTGGACTATTAAAAGGCGGAACAGTAATTCAAAGATAAAAACCTATTAAACAGAATATAGAAATAATCACAGCAAGTGCCTCTCCCTCCGTATGTCCATACATGATTTAGTTTTCTGTTAGTTTCACTTCGAGCGACACTGACTTGGAAGCAAGATCGCGAAAGCTTCTAAAACTCGTAGAAGTGTTTAGAAAATTAATGGGTCAACCAAATGACTTCCTCTTGCACACTACAACTGTAAAATAAACAAGACAATCAGTGTCTGATAATTAACTGACAGTAATTGCAGTACTTTGCCACTGTAAGACTGAAACTATCTTACCTTTTTGTATGGAACATGGCTAAGACGCCGGCAATACAGTTCAGAACAGCAATTTCCTGCCGAAATAGTAAATTTACTTCGAGTATAATATTGTAACCACAAAATTTAAACTTTCTAAATAGTCTATTCGTTCTCAAAATTACTTTCCACCTTAAAACTAACACAAAGCAACATTAGTTATGATAGAAAATTATGTGATACGCAGACGATGTGAGGAGCCGGTGTCCGGGGTGCTGCCTGCTATTGATTAGTACCTGTCACTAACTGCTGTTTATGTATAAAAGTAAAACTCAACTACTGTTTTTCCTGTTGTTCATGTGCTCCGTAATAAAAACGATCCAAATGAACAAACAGTTTGTATAAACAGAAAAACATGCAGTCTACATGCAAACATATTACGATTTTTTAAAAGTTTTAATAATCTTTATCGCAATAAAACATAAAATTACAATTTGCTGATAACCAGTTTCTCTTGACTGACAACCTTCATCGGATAAAGCTTACAAAACACTTAGCGTCCATGTACAAAACTGGCCAAAACAGTCCTCCAGAATGGATCACACAAACTGTCATACAAGGGGTGTCGTCAACCAAAATCCACCATTCGCCTTCCTTTCAACCGACTATAGTGCTCGTCCCATTACATACCGCTTTACATCGTTACGCCTTGATATTTAATCGACGTGACTGTGTCAAGCAGCTCACCACAAGTAGTGTATTCGATCGTTAAACGATTGATTTTCTTGCTCTTCAGCAGTAGCTTACACTTTTCCACATTTAGAGGAAGCAGCCATTCCATCACCAGAAATTCTGAAACTTTCTACAGTCACTCAATGACGGCTTATCGCAACTCACCCTGTCTGTGAGATGGTTTATGTGCACAGAGAATAAGAACTGTCCTATCACTCTCCCCTGAGGCACTCCTGACGATACCCTTGTCTCTGATCACCACTCTCTGTCCATGACTAGGATCTGTAATTTAAGATGTCTCCGAGCCATTCACCTACCTGAAAATCTCCTCCGTGCGCTCGGATTCTCGTTATCAGTCTGCAGTGGCGCAATCCGTAAATTCTTTCCCGGAATCTAGGAATAATAGCTGTAGGCAAATGAAAAGTAAAACTGCATATAAATCTCTAGCAATTGATGCTGACCTAGAAAAAGAAACTAACCTAGAGTTTATGAAGCTCACATGCTTCCATATATAGATACCACCAGCGTTTAATCTCAGTTTTGAACTGTACAAGATACATGAGAATATTTTCTGTTGATTCAGATTCAAATATCTAGTTAAAAGCCCTGAGATATGAATGAGTAAGCGATGTACTAACTTGTCTGAGTCATGTTCTTCGTCCTTAAACTCTGGTTTTATATCCAGCAATCTCCATACCTCTAAAATGAAGAAAAGTACGCAGCGAAGATAATTCACAAAACATCTTGTAATCATTGCCGCATGGCTTATATCACTATAATCTGTTAAAATATCTCAGATGATGACATTTTAGAATCAGTTACAACATGAAATATGATTTAAAAGCAAACAATTTGTGATATAAGAAAGACTTTCTTTCATTAGTGTCTCAAAATTTTTACAAATGCTTACTGATGATAGCATCCCGGTTTTACAGTTGTCGTTGTATCTGGTTTTAACTTATAACATCAGTTGCAGAGACATGTTCGCTTATTTGCTGTGTGCGTCACCAGAAGCTGAAGATGTGTCACATCAACCCGTATTTCTCCATGAATAACATCATTTGTATTTTGACAGCAAGGTACTTTTTCCATCATATATCAGACCCTGATTCAATGTACCACTTTACAGCTTCACAGCTTCAGCATTTTCTTTTCCTGATATCATGATTCTCCGCTGCGGTTACTGTACAATACACATAAATTACCTTTAGAGTTAGTTCATTTGTAGAGTCTCTTTTGTTTTATGTACTGTGAACTCTTGAACAAAGTTCTTCTATATAATACGTAACTGTTTCCCGTGTGCACTGCAGAAACGAATGAAGTTCATCTATGTTGGATTCGACGATGTGTGCTTGAAGTTTGCATAATCTACCGACCAGTTCTTTATAGTCTTACAGGAGCAGAGAAACACAGAGGGACGGGTTTCAGGAATACATTCACGGGATATCTACAGCTACCGAAGGGTCAGCGTAGCTAAGCTTGGAGACCGGATGGAGCGTGGAAAATCCGGGATTAGTGCAAGGCTTCTTCGGAAATTTGTAGGACGAGCTGGACTAACTGAATTTCTTCCCGTAACGTTAACGACGGCTTACCACTCTTGCTGCCTAATCCCCACGCCACTGGCCACACTGCACAAACTTTACGTTCCGACACTCTGGAGACCAGTTTAGAACATCGTCCTGCACGGGAAGAGTCCTTGCCATTAGCTACCCATTAAAGAATGCGATCTCCGTATGTGCATTACGTTTCTCAGATAAAAGATTTTTGCGGAAAATAATAAAGTTGCAGTGGAAAATGCCGTGTTAAGTTTTCTTTTTCGTACTGTAAATCTACTTCTTTCAAGAGGGCCTGCACGTAGCGTTTGTCTTCGACTACGTTCACCACAGTGGCTCACTTGTTCGGATGCCCACAACCACGTGGTTGGTATAACAAGTAGAAGACAAATGCCTGATCAGTGCAACGTAGCAGCTATTAAATATAAAGCAACAATGAATAATTTCGGGAGGGGGGGTGGGGTTCCGGTTTGTTGGAGCACTTTCGTATTGGAACGGTTTAGTCCTGCTTGTACATCGTGATATCAAAGCCTGACATACAGGCTGGTTATGCTAAATGAGCTCAAACTACAGGAAAGATCATTCTTAGGATAAGGACTGAAAATGTCATGTGGACTCATGATGGGAAACGGGTTCCGAGAGAAGTTCCAAAAGAATGAAGATAAAAGATTGGAAGTTTCAATGACTGAAAACCCACATGTGTACACACCAGGTACATTGGAATATTCTCCGTGTATTAGAGTTTCAGCTCCGCACTCCTGAGGGAAATGAGCTGGGCAACATCGTGTGGCAGCCACATTAACCTACCAGCAGGGAAGTAGGGTCATCGGCGGGAAGTGCAGATATCGCTCTAAAGTGAAGCCCTGCGGAAGCCTGATTGGTCTCACGAGGTGATCGCCAATAATCGTACCCGCACATTGAGACTGAAACGGTACTGATGGGTCGCTGCCACCGTAACATGGGGATTCTCCGCAGCCTACTAGTGGATGTTGCACGGGTTGACGATAGCACCCCACGTAAAGGTAGCCTCATCTATGAGTAGGATGGATGACAGAAATCCCAGTACAGTTGTGACCTGTGCGACTAATTGGCGAAAAAACAGTTGCCGTGGAGGCCAAGTCCGTAGGTAATAAGACTTGCGCGGGTTGTAAGTGGTACACAAAAGAAATTATCTTTCCTTGCGCAGGATTCATAGGCATGTGAAAGTCTCAGGAAACATTAACACCTTTATAGTATCATAAATCGGATGTTCACCTATGGCGTAGGTTCTCGTGTGTCTCACTCGCACACTACAGCGCTTAGGCCTCAATAGACAATAGACGCCTGTGAGTTTCCCCACCTCGTGGTGAATTTGCGCCCTTTCCGGCACGCGTTCCTGGACGATATGGTTCGTTTCACAATTCCTGTAGGAAGGCTCTTTCGGCCACATATTGAAATGAGAGCGCAATGCTCGTTAACTCATATGTTGCTCATCTTGAGCTTGTACCGTTCGCCGTTTCGATCTTCTTTTTTCACAGTTCAGTACACCTTCTCCGTGTTTTATACTTTAGCCGTGTCCAGCTTTTGACGGGCTACCCCATGGGCCATGTGAGGGGGCTGCGATGTCGAGTTTCCCTCGTTAATGTCGACGGAAATAATAGATTTGTTTCCCGATGCGAACAAAACCAATTTAAAAGTGGAATTTTACGTGCCTATTCGATTAAGCGGCCCAAAATTGATCTGTTGGGACATTTTTTTGAACGATATGTATTAACAGGGACAGTAAAACACGACGACTAATCAGAACTCCAGCCGTGACTGATCAGCGCTTCTGCATGGCGACAATAGTCAGCGTGGGCCTGGACTGTGCTCTCACTGCAGGAGTATATATTGTACTTCGCATTTTACTGTTACTATTAATACATATCAATAAAACGAATATCGCGGTAACTAATTTTCGACCGCGCTTTGAAACGCGTTTTCTTCCTAACGGGAAACATAACGACGCTTCCCGTCGACACTCAGAGACGCATTAAAGACTTAACGAACGGTATTTGTCTGGGCTGACTGCTGCTATACCGCAGAAGTGAAATTGCAAATATCTGTTGAAACGCCAGAGAAAATGCCGCCGACGTATCTTAGTAGGGACATGCCGTGTGTGGTATCGTAACAGGAATATGGACCTGCAGCGCCATTGTGGGTTCTTACGTATTCAAACGGGAGCCACTAATCGCTGCTTGCTCCGCTTAAGCAACTGCTAATGTGTTCTTGATACTGCCTGGAGACAATTTTTTCCTTTACTCTCGCCTTTCCTTCCTCACTTTGTAAAAATTTTGTGGAAATTTTGGTAGCATTCCACTCTTTGAACTGTCTATAACTTTTAGCATGAAATGTTTCAGAATTTAAAACGGTAGTTACGTTTCTTGACATATACCTAGGAGTATAATCTTCAATTTACGAATTAATTAAAGATCGAAACTCCAAGTGAGGTGACTGAAATTAAGGTGATAAGCAACAGGTAATTTATTGCCGTATGAAAGTAAAAAACGGAAGCATCGCTCATTACCCCTTGGAGTCTTGGTTTAACCACTTCGGTGGTTACTAACATCGTCACAGTCTGTGAAAATGAGAAGGGCGAACGATTAAATATCAGGCCATTTCTGACATCAGCCACATTATTAATAGCTGTCCGTGTGAATAGCGGAATCGCGATATAATTCAACCAAACTATTTATATTTTATTTCATTCAGCATAATGTTGCTCGTATGATATCAAAACTCGTATTGACGTATTAGAAAATCATTTGACTACCTGTTTAAAAATAAAGGAAAAAAGGGGTATATTATATTACCGAAAAATTTCATTTCAAACTTAAATCATAGTCTGCATACATCTGCACAAACCTGAATTGCTATACATGGCAACTCATAAAACTAGAACTGAACAGCTACTATGTAATGCACTCTAATGGTTTGAGATGCATGCAGAAGTTGATTTGAGAGTGTAGTTTAGTTTATTAACAACTTAAAATCGCCTTTTCTATTCTCTTACAGGTTGATCATCTGATTATGACTTTTCAAGAAGTCTAAACCGATTGTAATACCACCCGTGCGGCCCAAAAAGGAAGAAAAATACATTAAAACACGTACTGGATGGTTATTTCGTTTCTCTCAGGCAGTGTCCCCATTTTATGCCATTCAATAAAGAGCGTTTCTTCATGGTCTTCCTGACAAAGTAACAGCTATTGTGCAGGTATCTGATATTTCGATGTATGCTGCGTATACATGACGGCAATGGAGTCCATGTTGCTGGTTTGTTTAATGAATACCATTACCCTGAGAAAATATTCTACTTTCGTATCATTTATTTGCTTCTTTTTACGTCTGCTCAACTATGGACCACGTGACAGTTTCAATCCTTTATCCTTTTGTCTTTTGTTCCAATATACTTTCATATTTTCACAACGGCTTTTTTTCCTTTCCCCAGGCCACTTTACAGCTATCCTGACACAGCCTCTGACTCAGACCCCTAAGGATGGGAACTTCTTCCGTAACAAGTATATCTCAGTTACTTCTTCTGATTTTATTTGGAGTGTTTCTAAGTAATCCAGCTTCTTGTTCATTTCCTCTGTGTAAATTTCCAAATTAATTCATTTTAGTCGTTCTTTCGATTATTCCTTCTTTATTTTAGTATATGTCGTCACTGCTTCTCAACTTCTAGGCTTCTATGAAGGCAAATTGTTTGTCATGAGTCTCCACTCTACTACTCCTGGTGTCTTTATTTTATAGCTCAGTGCCATACGTTCACTTGCGTTGAGGTTCAAAATGGCTCTGAGCACTGTGGGACTTAACATCTGAGGTCATCAGTCCCCTAGAACTTAGAACTACTTAAACCTAACTAATATGAGGACATCACACACATCCATGCCCGAGGCAGGATTCGAACCTGCGACCGTAAAGGTCACGCGGTTCCGGACTGAAGCTCCTAGAACCGCTCGGCCACCTCGGCCAGCTGCGTTGAGGCATTTTGGTTCCACTACGGAGTTGTAATGCACTATTTTCGCATTTAATGACGTGTACTTTAATTTGTAAACAATGCGTTTTGTGTATACTTTCGTTTATTGCAAGTTTTTCTAACCAGTTTTCTTAAATTATCTTCCTTCGAATCTTGTAGACTTTCTCTATTTGAACAGTTGCTTCAAGTTTCACCGAGTCCTTTATGTTTTGTGGTTCGACTTTTATGTGGTATCAATCTCTGCGTTTTATTACATTCTAATTTCCAAACTAACGTATTAAGGATGTTGGCAAAATAGCAGCAAAGCGTATATATGTCCAGTGAATAGCTGTGTACGGTCTTTTGTGGCTATCTTGTTCAACATACCTGATTCCGCCTTGAGAGCTCTGCCGTGGATCCTCTCGAAGAACCTCTTTATGTAGGGGGGAGGAGGAGGCTTGACGACAGCGAGAAATTATCTCCGGCGGCGTTGCAGCCCGGGCTCTTCAGTCCGTATTAATCGCACTTAACGTAAACTTCGTACAACTTACACAGTTCCGAGAGCCATTTCGAGGTAAATTTAAGAACCAAACGCGAGATTTACACTAAGACTTGTGCTAGTGCTCGGAGTAGGACGTGCGAACATTCAGCTGGAATTTGAAATGCAAATCGTTAGAAAGAGTGTATTGTAACAGCAGCTCGGAATGTTGTTATAACTGTGGATATAATCTGACAAAGTTTGCTCAGCTGTCGCGGAATATTATGCAAATTTGAGGCAACCTGTATCTGTACAACCAAGTTCTAGAAGCTCATGATTTTCGCCTCGTCTGCTGCTTACATTTCGGCTGCCGTGCTCCGACCCTCGCGAGGAGGATGTCATTCCCGTACTTTATTATGAAGTGTCACTTTTGCACCGGGCGCAGACTCTTGAGCATGGCCTGCCATCTTAAAGAAGTGCGGAAATTGGAGTACTCTGAGTGATGAGAATTCTTAAAGCATGCATAAAAAGACCCCTAATGTGCTTGCACTCGAGGAGAATTCTTCACTGTCCTTTGTCATACAGAATATTCTGCCCATCAGTCTGTAATCTACAGTTGTGCATGAGTACTAAGTTTCCGATACGCTCTACGAAGATGCAATGTGACTCAGGCTGACTGCCTGATTTTGTGGTTAGGGCACCTATCAGCTACATTGTCAATGCTTGTAGGAAATTTTTAATACGTTAACGAGAAAAGCTTTGGAAAAGTTCGGTAATAAATTGGACAGGGTGGTCAGAAACATTCTGAAAACTGGCAAGGGTGTTTCAGGCTAGGTTGAACTGGGAAATAACTGTTCAGGAAAAAATTCGATACCTTGCACCGCTTCCGATTGAATTATGATTGAAGTTAGCCAATCAGGCCGTTGCAGGCACATATTCAAGACGGTTTCGCTAAATGTGTTCTTCATTTGGTTGCCTAAAACTGAACAAGATATGGATACAAAATTTTTCATGGAACAGAAGTAAGGATCGTACTCGATCCAAAAGCTGAGCAGTGTCATGCGCTGTCATCTACGCTATGAGAACAACTGACAGTAATAATTTTATCTATTGGACCGCTTGAATTTGCGCGCGTGACTGCCTTATTACCTAACTTTAATGCTAATTAACTTGGAAATGGTGCAACGTATTGAATTATTTGCTTAACAATTATTTGCGATCATAACCTATCCGGCAAAACTTTTCAGACTCTTTCTGACCACTATGTATACTGTATCGTATTAATGATGGAAATTTTAGCTAATATGAATGTACCTGATGTTTGACAGATGATTAAAAGGAGCTGTACAAAACATTTTTGTACTTCTTCAATCTGTTTCGATTCCTGTAGTTGGGTATTCAGCTGCTGTTTACAGTAACGCCATAGATAATAAAATAAAGATTACGAAGGGCAGACATAATGTTTGAATTATCATGTCCAAAAAGCAAGTTGTGACCTTTTAACTAAGTGTATCAGTCCTTCTCTAAATACTGACCAATGCCACAAGTTTTCCCAATGCTGGGTGATTTGGGGGAAGTTTGCATTTTGGCTGTTCAGGAAATATTTCATCATGAAAAAACATCACCGTCATTCTGAAAATACTTTCCACACAATGCTTTCTTCATCTGAAGAAAGAGTAAGAAGGCCCTGGGTATCATGCCACGAAAATACGAATAGCGGATGTTTTGAAGCACATGATGAGATCCTAAAGAAACAGCATGTGTGGCTGTGCCCTACGCAGACTGAGCTGGGACGATGTGATGGGACAAATACATCCTCTTGAATGTTTTCAAGCACCACCTCGACTTGACAACTTTCCGTAGCCTCGTCTGTAGATTTAAGGAGTGTGGTCCATATTCGGTTTGCCCATCACGAGCAAAATGTTTAGCATCACACCATAGCAATCCCACTGAAAAGCGCTCGCCTTCAGCTTTCCCGAGGACGGGTCGTGGCCTGCTTCTGCAGTGGGGAATTTCCATGTATCCACTGCTCGTTTCGCTCCTTTGTCTCGGTGTCATAATGACATAGTCAGCAGTCCTCCGAGGTCATTACGCGGCAAAATAAGTTATCTGTATTGATCTGAGACAGCGACATGATTTCCAATTCTGCTTCGAATTGCCAGGGTTTTGGTATGTGTATGGTCAATCGTGGAACTCAGAGGGAGATGAGCTTGTCATATTCAAAATTCCATGCGAGAGGTTATAAACTGATCCACGACTCATTTACAGCTTATCACTTCCAGCTTGATTCTGATATCTCGAAACACGGGGCCTCTAAATCTATTGCCACTCCCGATTCTTCACAGAGACATGGTCTTTCTTCAGTTTTGTTGACCACACTGGAAGCGTCTGAGCCAGTAAACCAATGTGTTCTAAGGTGGAGCAGTGTTGCCGTATAGTTTCAGCAGCTCCGTATGTGGGCTATTGAGTCTGTCTCCTTTTGTGGCTGTTGCCACTGAAGATAAAATCTTCTGGGTCGTTAGAATGCGTCATATTTCTTCTTCATGGTCGACGTTTCCATCCCTGTGCTGGAATCTTCTTCAGGATCGTTTGGTGTCCACGGTTAAAAGAACGCCGAAAAGAACACAAATGTTGTGTTCTCTAATTAATGGCGGGAAAGTTCCTCGAGTACGCTGGAGAAGTGGTACTGGATAAAATTTCTGTGGCTACCGTTGATGGGCCGTCGTAATCGGATAGTAAAGGAAATTACCTGTTCTTATTCTGGAGAAGAGTTATTGGTTGAAATTTTGGTGTTATTGGTTGGCCACCGTCATTCGATGGAAGCGAAACGGGGAGAGCAAGAGAGGTAGAGTCGATATAAAAAATTTTAATGTCCGCAGAAGTGGCTTCTCGGTTGTTGTTTTTGTTCCTCGCGCAATGTGGCCGCGTATTCATTTCCTTGAAGACTGGGAGTAACGAAGCTGCAAACCTACAGCCGTCCTCTCTATTGAAGTTAAACTCATTCTCAGAAATTTCAGTAGCTTTTCTAACTTTTCGTCTTCCTTAAACAACACAAGTACAATACTGAAATCGATATCAAGACTCTTATATACGTCGCAACAAGCCTAGACAACTGTTCAATAGATATGACTTCTGGAGGAGGTCAGATTGAGGCTACAACGTACAAAATATTAGATCAGTTATATTAAAACTCTTTTTACAAAGAATTCTTATCTTTAGTAGAAATCCATGCCCATATGAATGATGATGTACATTTACAATCATAGAACACAATACTAAAAGAGCTGAGACTTGCAACGTTCATGTTTGTTATATTTGTTCACTATTGTTACATGTTTATGTTCATGTTCTCAACGAAGAAATTTTCAATTGGTATTTGTATATTTCGTATTTATTGTTAGTATACACTCTGTAACCTTTGTAAAAATAGTTTGTAATTTTTTTATATGGAACGTTACAAGTTACGTCCATGACGCCACCATGTAACCCCTGCTCTCTGTCTTCGTGAGGTTATGTTACATATACGGTACGTTTAGTACTGCTCGTATTCTGTGACCCTCTGTGCACTTGGGTAAGTTTTTCATGTACTGCATTTCCTTCTTCGTTAGTGCCTGTTATATATTTGGCATATTCTATGTACAAATTTGTTCGAAACTTATGTCTTCGATACCTGACTATGGAAATAAATCTGGTACGCATCAAGTGACCAATCTTAGTTACAAAGTCATTTTTCGCCGGCTGTATTACTTTTTTGAGTGACTTACTCAGCTTCAATACAGAACAATATTATAAAAAATGGTTCAAATGGCTCATAGCACTAAACATCTGAGGTCATCAGTCCCCTAGAACTTAGAACTACTTAAACCTAACTAACCTAAGGACATCACACACATCCATGCCCGAGACAGGATTCGAACCTGCGACCGTAGCGGTCGCGCGGTTCCAGACTGAAGCGCCTAGAACCGCTCGGCCACACTGGCCGGCAACAATATTATAATACAATATAACTGTTCTTGTGCTAACAACACTGTAATGTAACGTCGCTAGCTTTTATTTTGAACTGAATGGCAATCAAGTATCAACTATCATTTCACTATGAACTTTGGTATACAGTTCTGACTAATGACACTATATCGCTGCTGGACCTGAACAATTATGCACTCTGTCAATGAGTGGGTATCACCGATAGGATTGACGGTGCTGCACTCTGAAGTACGTAGAGTAACGACGGCGTGCCGGACGCTCTGAGGCCGTATCTCGCTTCTTTCATTCATGGCTGCATCTGGCAGCAACTGTCCGTAGTTAATGGTTCCGTCGTAAGGCACCAGGTTTTACATGGGACTTTGCTCTTCGTTCGATACCACAAAGACCACAGTCCTCGTTATGTTCCGCTACCGCCGATTTCTCACTGTACTTTAGCCGCGTGTGGCATTCGTGTCTCTTAATACGTTCCTCAACAGTCCTTTCCGTTTCGCTTGTATACACTCTGCTACAGCCTCGCGTCATTTCATAGATAAAAGCAGTGTGGAGGAAATCATGTGCATCCGCTTTGCGTCAGAAAAAGACTTTTATTTCCTTTCGACTTAAGAAAGAGTATGTACATAATTTTTCTGTAACATATAGTATGTATTGTTGTAGCATTATTCCTCTTCAAACGAAGAAAACAGATTACCACACTACACTTAAGTTTATCAGCGGTCTACGCCATTTCTTTTTGGTTCGTTTAGGGCGTGCTATTGTACTGAAATGAGGAGACCTTGATGGGTATCAGGACGGAACACATATTCCTGGGAACAGGTAAAAAACTGTGTAAAAATATTCAGGTTGCTGTTATATTAGTTTAATGATGTATTTGTTGTGATGGATCCATTTCGGCTAGGTTGTCATCTTCAGGCCATCTGCGATAGGTATGCAATCTTTTTTCTAATTTATTGTAACGTTGGTTAATCGTTATTTTCCGATATACAAATTTGTGGCTTACGTCCATATATCATCAACAGTCGCTGTCGCGCTTCATTGTGGAAAATGACCTATATGCATTATACAACGACGTAACGATAGCCACAACGCAGAACGAATAGAGTTGGCAGTGAAAATTTTACGCCTTTCTATCGGAAAATACGATAAATCGATATTATAACAAAAGTTTACCTTCATAACTTTCACAGATGGTCTAAAGATGACAATTTCGCCGAAATCGACCCATCACAATAAATAGATCATCATACTATTATAGCAGCAATCACGAATTTTTTACATAATGTCTCCAAGAGATATCTTTAACGCCGCAGGTTCATCGAATCGTAAAGTAAAGAATTAATCAAATGGAAGCATTCGGTTCCAGAGACCGTTACAAGTCTCAAATATCTGCTATGTATGTATGCAGTCTGGAGCAACGAATGAAAATTTGTACCAAGACCACGTTCGGACGTGGGTCTAATGCTCGCTAGACAAATATGCAAACCACAACGCTCCCCTGGCATAGAGATCGATTTTTGGAGGAAACCATATGAGCTGAGCCGTGAATGGGAATATGGATTGAGGAGGCAGGTGTACTATGGTAGTCCGTGCGTTGTTTTGTCTGTGTCTGTGTCTGTTTCATGACCCCATCTGTGGCCTAACAGTGTAAACTGGCAACACTGGGGTGGGTGCTACACTGAGCAACTGTATCTGCTTCTGACGCTTCCTACAGGTAGTTATATGCCCGGAAAACTACTGCTGTTGCTTCTTAACGTAATGATCGTCGCGTTTCCTTGAGACCTCCCATAACAAACACTGTTGTGACTGTGTAACCTTACCATGCATTAACTGTCATGAAAACCTATGCTAAATACTCTACGCACACCTTGAACAGTCGCTAGGGGCACACGTGGCAGAATTACGCTACTGACTGGTTAGTTACATGGTACATTGCCCCTTGCCACTGCTCATCGCCCCGCCAACCAACTTCTGATGTGCTTACTTCCATAGGAAACTCTGGGATGAGACTTTCTCTGAAACATGGATCAGGATATCCATGTTGTTTGGCTACTTCGAATATTTTATCTGAGTCTTCTCTGTTTCTTCAAGCGGGGTTATGTGAAACGTCTTGTATATGGGCCAAATATCAAAATTAGTAAGGCACTCTTGGTGAGAATACAACTCGTCTGTGACATCATTTCTACAGAGCTGCATGAGAGGTCTTGTATAGATGCGACACAGGCAGCAGCAGCAGTTATTGTTTCTACACAGGATTTAGTTTACTTTCTGTTCACACACGTCGCTACAAAAAAGTGAAATGTATCTGTTTAGTTTACTATACTGAGTAGTGTGCAGTAACATTTTCTAAGTTTCTGGGTAACCTTTAGCGTACTTTCGTTGTTTCGTGAAAACAATGTTTGTAGATTTACACAAACAGCTGCTCTCAAAAAGTTTATCAAATTGCTACTCGTTTGATCATGTATGTGGACCTTATTCTGGCACCTGGGGGCGTGGCGGTTAGTCACAACAAAAACAGGCCATCGTACGAATAGTAAATTATCATAATTTAAGGCTTGCACAAAGTTATATAATGCCGTGCTTAATGCATAGTTGGACTTATTATTACAAAAGTTCATTATAGCATTTTGCCTTAATATTAATTTATATAGGCAAGTATGAGGTGCTATTACTACATTCCACTAACACACTTTTACTATCTGGACATCTCTGCACAGACATAGTTGCACAAGGTGGCAACTACGTCTGTTGTAAGAGACGGGTAATATACAAAATGTACAATAGCCAAGATGGAATAATAAGAGTAGACGACAAAGAACGAAGTATACACATTAAAAAGGGTGTGAGACAGGGATGCAGTCTTTCGCCCCTACTGTTCAGTCGCTACCTTGAAGAAGCAATAATGGAAATAAAATAAATATTCAGGGGTGGGATTAAAATTCAAAGTGAAAGGATATCAATGACACGATTTGCTGATGACATTGCTATCCTAAATGAACGTGAAGAAGAATTACATGATATGTTGAATGGAATGTACAATATAATGAGTAGAGACTTTGGATTGAGATTAAACCGAAGAAAAACGAATATACTGAGAAGCAGCAGAAATAAGAACAGCGAGAACCTTCACGTCAGGATTGACGGTCACGAAGTAGATGACGTTGCGGAATTCTGCTGCTTTGGCAGCAAAATAACAAATGACGGACAGAGAAAGGAGGACATCAAAAGCAGATTAGGATGGCAAAAAGGGAATTCCTGGCCAAGAGAAGTCTACTAGTTTGAAACATGAGCCTCACTTTGAGGAAGAAATTTCTGAGAATATACGTCAGGAGCACAGCATTGTATAACATTGAAACATGGACTATGGGAAAACCGGAACAGAAGAGAATCGAAGCATTTGGGCTGTGGTGCTACTGGCGAATGTTGAAAATTAGGTGTACTGATAACTATTGAGGAGGTTCTGTGAAGAATGAGAAGAAAGGAACGTGTGGGAAACAATGAGAATTAGAAGGGAGAGGATGATAGGACATCTGTCAAGACATCAGGGAATGACTTCCATGGTGGTAGATGGAGCTGTAGGGGACAGAAACGGTGGAGGAGGACAGAGTTTGGAATATATCCAACAACTCAGGACGTAGGTTTCAAGTACTACTCTGATATGAAGAGGTTGGCGCAGGAGAGGAATTCGTGGTGGGCTGCATCAAATCAGACAAAAGACTTATGCCCTCTCCCCCCCCCCCTAAAAGTACCTAAATAGGTTACTTTTAATCTCCTCATACTGCAACAGCTGAAATTTTGCGCAGGTGTAGGAGGACAGCGCATTCAACTTCTCTGTTACTTATTATATACAAGGTTCACTTATCTTATAGTGAGCTCAGTGGCCAATGACAAAGTGATAACAGCTGTGTCGATCAGAACAGTGACCACCATATATGTATGTATCTATAGTGTACAACATGTCTCTAATCTTTTTGTATGTATCTTTTAATAATAGGTCCCAACCGGTTTTTATAATAAAGACATAGTACTTCCCAATTAAGATACCTATAGTAGGATATTACTTACTTCTCAGTTTTTCATATTTTTGTACTTGTAGAATGGATACTCAATGTAGAAATATGCTTCTATGTCAATACAGTAATAATGGAAATAATACCTGACTGTTAACTTATACGTCAATAAATACATTGTGCAATGTATGAAATGACATTCTGTTGAAATATTGAAATCTATCAGTGCGAAGTTTAATCCATACAAACTACTCATAAACGGCAGTAGGGTTGTGTCTAAACCTTATGATGCTTCTTTTGTTATTATGGCATAAAACTGCCACTTTTTTGTCTCACTGAGTTATTGAGTTCCTTTTATTAGATCCTCTGCATACCTAGAATGGATACAGTCACTCTTCAACATCCTAACATCTCCTTTGTACCTGACATTAAAAACTTTTCCAGTTATTCTAATGTATTTACAATGTCAGCCATTATGCCGTACCTTGTACACACATCAAAAACAGTTTTGCAACAACCCGGTTCCCAGAACTCCTGAAGATAGACATTGACTGTGGATACTGTATCACAGACACAGTCCCTTTGACTGTTCAGAGATGTCAGTAAACCCGCCCAAAAATGTAAACAATAATGCATGAGCAGCGTTTATTAGACGGACGGGGTCCGACAGCCGATCAGTCCCAGTCATTCCAACAGGAAGGAGGTAAACGGCTTGTGTTGTCTGTAGTTCAATCATGTCTAGACGGTCAAGACCGCAGTTCTATCGCCTCCGTATTGTTACTTTGTGCCAGGAAGGGCTCTCAATAAGGGAGGTGTCCAGGCGTCTCGGAGTGAACCAAAGTGATGTTGTTAAGACATGGAGAAGATACAGAGAGAGAGGAAATGTCAATGACATCCGTCGCTCAGGCCGCCCAAGGGCTACTTCTGCAGTGGATCACCGCTACCTATGAATTATGGCTTGGAGGGACCATGTTGGATAATGCATTTCGTGCAGCCACAGGACGTCGTGTTACGATTCAAACTGTACGCATTAGAATACATGATGCACAAATTCACAGCTGAGGTCCATGGCGAGGTCCATCTTTGTAACCACGCCACCATGCAGCGCGTTACTGGTGGGCCCAACAACATGCCGAATGGACTACTCAGGATTGGTACCCCGGTTTCTTCGGCGATGGGTGTCGCATATGCCTTCAACCAGACAATCGTCGGAGACGTGTTTGGAGGCAATCCAACGAGGCGGAACGCCTTAGACACACTCCCCAGGGAGTGCAGCAAGGTGGAGGTTCCCTGCGGTTTGGGATGACATTATGTGGGGTCGACGTACGCCGCTGGTAGTCATGGAAGGCGCTTAACTGCTGTACGATACGTGAATGCCATCCTCTGACCGATAATGCAACCATATCGGCAGCATATTGGCGAGGTATTCATCTTCATGGACGAAAATTGGCGCTCGCATAATGCACATCTTGAGATGAATTGCTTCAGGATATCGACATCGCTCGACGAGAGTGGCCAGTATGCTCTCCAGGCATGAACCCCATCGAAAATTTGTGTATATTGAAAAGGACTGTTTATGGAAGACATGACCCACCAACCATTCTGAGGGATCTAAATCGAATCTCCGTTGAGGAATGGGACAATTTGGACCAAAAGTGCCTTGATCAACTTGTGGATAGTATGGGAAGATGAATACAGGCATGCATCAATGCAAGAGGACGTGATACCGGGTATTAAACATAGCGGTGTGTACAGCAATATGAAGGTCTAGTTGTATGGTGGTATAACATACAATGTGTGGTTTTCATAAGCAGTAAAAAGGATGGAAATGGTGTTTATGTTGATCTCTATTACAAATTTCTGTACAGGTTCCGGAACTCTCGGAATCGATGTGATACTAAACTTTCTTTATGTATATATATTCCTGAACAACTGTATTGTACTTATCTTTGTCCTCCCTCTGGGTTTTTAACTTATTTGGACTGTGGCTTTATTGAAGATGTTACTAATTTTGTGTGTGTCAGCTGTTCTGATATATGAAGGTCTGCTATTTTTGCTTAAGTTGTAAGATGAGTTTTCTGGTATATTTGTTCATTGCATATGAAGGTTACATGCTGGTATATCTCACCTTTTCTTTTATTTTTACTGTGTTCTGTTTGTAGCTTAATTGAATGGTTTTATGAAGTTTGTGTACTGTCTTGGAGTTGTATCCGTTGTTTTGTTGTATGTTGGTGATGATATTTAACTCTTCTTGACATTTCATTTTGCTTAGCAGGTTTCGGTATTATTTGTGTAGCGTATGTCACCTGACGTTGATTATTTGTGTACATTTATTTTCTTCCTTACTTATAATCGTGTCTATATGTGGATTTTGTGGTTTTTGGTAACAAATTAGTATACTGTTTTTTCCATTTCCATTTCATTAGCGGATTGAATGTAGTGGTGTATGTTACATACCTATATCGGCAAACTGTGCAAATACATTAATGTGGCTCATCCTTGAGACTTATGACATTACCTAGATATCTTTTCCAGAATAAAACTTTAAATAGTTTTGCTTCTGTCATTTCTTTAATGGGACTGGGTTTTTCCCGTTGTGAGGCTTACTTTTTAAATGCATGAAATGTTGTATTGGATATAATCTTGATAAATGATTACAATTACATTTTACATCAGGTCTCTTAACATGATATTTGATAGTTCTGCGTTTCCTGCTAGTTGGCCTTTTGTGAATATTGAATATTGTCTCACTGAGTGGAATTAATGGGTGCTTCTGCTGGATGTCAAAGGAAATCGATTTTGCGGTTGGTAGGATGTATGTGTCTCTTATTTTTTGGATTAATGCTAAGGAGTTTGATATTCTTCTGTTGTTCTGTAGACTGTTGTATTCAGGTGAGTATTATTAGGTGAACTTTGCAGTGTAGTAAATGGGTACATTCTTGAAACTGATATCTGATGTCAAGGAGTTATTGTCTTTATGTACCTTGGGCTCAATTCTGAGCACTGGAGTTGCTGAATTTTCTTACTGTGTTTTGTTTCTGTGTTTTTGTAAGTTTTTGGCATGTGTAATGTGTTTTTCTGCTTGATTTTGAATCTAAGAGTTGAATCATACCAAGTTAAACATTATTTCATCTTTGATTCATTCGTATATTCCTGTACAGAGATGATCACTGCAGGATTACTTTTGTCTGCTTTTGTTGCTATTAGCCCCTTTCCTGTATGTTTTCTTTATTGGGATAACTGTTAGTGCTTCTCCACTATCCTGTTTGTTTGCATGAATTCCCTACTTTTTGACGAAGCCGTTTACTTGTTTTACTATAAATTCCCTTATTAGTCCTGTATTTATACGGTTATTTTGAAATTTTTTCCTTGCGCTACTGTATGTTTTGTTTCTATTACAATGTCCTTAATGTCAGCATTTGTTAATTTGTTCTTCTTTATGTCACAGTTAAGGCCTTCCTCTAAAAACTGTGTTTCCACTTCACTCAGTTGCGTTCGGGAGAGTCATTAATCTTGCCTAAAATGTATGTTGGAAGTCTAGACTATGTTTTTGTGAGAGGGGGTGGGAGTAGGTGTACGTGTCAGTCAAACTTTAGCCAACATATGTCATAGGGCTGTAGGACTGTTGATCTACATCGCTATATTCAGGTGCAAATACTGTACTATTTAGTTTTGGTCAAGTTCCTTTTGCATACTGTTGAACAATTTCATCATTTAAACAAAATTCCTATGGAACTAACTTAGCTTCTCATGTTGCATGAGAAACACTACTTAAATTTACATGAATATAATCTGAAAAGAAGTGAGAATAATTACCATTTTGTTAAGATTCGAGTTTGTTCTTGTCCTATGGAATAGTATGAGGCCCTTCCTGTATGTGTTGTACATCTGCGATGCCAATGCTTGACAGGCATAATAATGTGGTGGTTATTTGCAGCCATTATTCTCAACTGCAAGTTCAGTTATGTTTATCCTGAAAATAAGAAGAAATGTTACTGACCACAATGGAGCACATCCTCCACTATGTCTAAAATGGAAACTAATGAAAAGCTGTTGATAGCTTCAGTTGTATTTTTCTGCTGTAGAACATCGTGTACTATCATTTTCTGCCACTGTGAATTTTTTTTAATTTTTGTAATATACATAACGCAACTGGCTTGGAACGTCTCTAAATGGCCTATTTCCAAGAAGTGTGGCTGAGGAGGTAGTTAGAAATGAAGCTGGCTATACCGTTCGTATGGCAGTGAATTATAGAGCTGAGATTGCGACAACACAGTATGTGTAACACACTTGGCTTAGTGGCTCTCAGATTGACATATTTTCAAGAAACAAGCATGGATTAAGAGTGGGGAGACAAGGGGAGTGACTTTGGAATGGTCGAGTGGAGAAGGAGGGAGCAGGGATATGTGGTGGTTGTGGGAGAGACGTGCTGTTTCTCTTGGGCTCTAGTAATGTGCACTTCGTCCGAAGAGGACTTTACTCTCTTACCAATCTGTACAAAACATATAAGAAGAGCTCACAGTAGCTTTAAACAGAAGCTTCTACAGAAAGAAAATAATATGAAATGTATTCGCAGTTGTTAATACGGACAAGCATTATGTAAATAATGGAATGACGACAGAGAAAAATTTTTGTGTTGGGCAGTGACTAGAACCCTGTTATCCCACTTATAGTGAATGTTCCCCTTTCCATCAAGCTATCTGCGCACGCTTTACCGTCAGACCCAAACTTCCACGACCACTGGCGATAAGTGTGAAATTTGGGTTTGAGTAGCGGTCTGGCACAAATTTTCACTGTCGTCATTCCATTACACAGTTGATAGTCTTCCATACTGGCAACTGTGAATACATTGAATGCATTTCATAACGGCTGTAGCAGCCGCAGTGAGGAACATTGAATGATACTTCTGAACTACAAAGGTACTGCAGTATTGTAGGAAAGGGAAGATAAGAAAGTTGACAGTTTGGTAGTGCAGACGGAGACCAGATTCGCGGAGTTAACAGGAACAAAAGCATTCACGTAAGAAAACAGACTGCACTGCAGGAAAAATTGAGAGCTGCATGGAAACTCAGAAAATTTTATCGTAAGTGTTAGCCTATGAAAATTACGTTGTCATAAGTGTTAACATAATATTTATATACTGCAGTCAGAATCACAGTTACATAATAATAACAATAATAAACAAACATGAATCACACAAAGTTATTTAGTAAGAATGTGGCGAAAAGTAAATTTTATTTTTCATATGCGCGTCGTGGAGATTTGGCAAGAGCGGAAGGCAGTTCTTCGCAAGGGAATTTTACATGGCCATATTCAGTATTCACCTAGTCGTCAGCCGTCTACCCCAAAAATAGGCATGAAACTACTTATCTCCTATGGTCATATACATTGTACCAAGGATGTTATGCCTTTTTTTTCAGTTCGACAATAGATCTTGTAGTCTCTGGAGAACGAGTATATTCCCACTCCATCATTTCAATTGCCGAGAAATCAGGCGATGTTTCTGGCCTGGGCAGTAGCTGTACACACCAAAAGCACGTTGTGTTACTGTAACCGTATGTAGACGTGCATCATTGTGCTAAAAAGGTACATCACTTTTATGTCGAAGACATGGCAGTAGCATGGCGAATACAGTGTGTTCAATATAGCGGACACTCGTACCTTTACCCTGCCGAAACACCAAATGTGAGTGTCAAATGTAACTAATGACTCCAAGACACCCCACACCATGAATCCTGGATGATACCTCTGTCTTGTGCGTGAAGCAGTTTGGGATATACAGTGCTCCAGGTCTACACCATACAACTGTACAGCCATCATACATATACAGACAGAACGCACTCTCAGCACAAAAAATCACCACTTCACACTCTAATCGATATTTTCACAACACCAGGGTAGCCACGCTTGGCGTCGTAAATGTGTCAGTGGAGGTCTGACCAGAGGCATACATGATCTTCAATCTGCTGCAGTCAGGGTGTTCCTAATGGTCCCTGATGACACAGCAGGTACAACAGGTGCCAGATATCGTCCCTGTGTGACGTTTGTTGATCCATTTCTGTTCTCGAAACTCAGTGATCTCGATGTGTGTCGGTACAGTAAAGACATCTGGAAACTGACCCACAGCGGAAGAAATGTTTCACAGGTCACTGTATACAACAGCGAAACACTACTTAATATGTGCAGCAATATGCCGATACGCCTATCCAGCTTCCCGAAGGCCCGCAAAGGGCTGAATCTATTCGAAAGGAGCACGTATTCGTCAATGTGGCATGGTTGTAATCTAGAGCGAATGTTTCATACACTGCTGACCTCTGACTCAGCGCATGTGTTGCCTGCAGATTCGAAACAAACGGTGCACAGACAAGATTTCCAAGCACCAACTGATGGTCGTTAACTGGGACAAATGAATCAGTAATACCGTAACTCCTCAGTATGCACTGGACACGGTCCTTGAAGAAGCTGCAGTTTTTTCTGCTGGCCTATGGTGGTTTTTAAAGTGGATTCATAATTTAGATGTCTTTCAGTGTTCGGAGAGCTAATGCCGTCAGGCTTGTTATCACTGGTGGCGTGTAGCGTCGCTGGATGAACGAGGCGCTGGATTCGATGACATCGGCACCCCGTAGGCTAGGTGCCGCCTAGTAGGTAGGGACGAGCACGCTTTAGAACACGAAGCCACCCTGTGGACGCAGCGTGGATGAAGACAGCTCTTAGGAGCAGTGCTCGTGCAAACTGAGGCATCAGCAACAGAGTTTGCCTGTACGGGTAGCTTCAAGGACACAGCTTGAACCATAACCCACCAATGTAGCAGACTATCAGTGGCAAATAGCACACTGGTTAGAGGACGCTAAGTCATCGCATCGGACTTAGTGCAGATTGAAGGCCCACAGCTAGGAGAGGTCACGTTTGGTGGTGGGAGCTTGCTGACTTATGTCTGCTCGAAGACATCCCCTAGATGCTGTAGGCTGTCAGACTACATAAACCTGTCTAGAAATGAGCAGTATTTATACGAGCCTGGCTCACTCCTGTTTTGCCACAGCACTGCGTCTCATCACGTAACAAACAGCTGTGGCTCGGTACAGTAGAAATCAGGTGACCAGCGTCTAAGCCTTTCAACTGTGTCAGTGTTATTACGACTCTGGTCTATCGTCTGTGCTGGGATGTGCAGTAACAGCCCCTAAGCCATGGATCAGAAAGTTGCTCCTGATGTAACCGTGTCTGACTGGCCCCAGTCTGACCCATTTCCATGAGTCTGTTGCGTTAACAGTGGCAGCGCCTTCATTTTATTGAACTATTCCACGCAAAGCAGCTTAGCCTCAATGGAATATTGTTACCACATTTTGTCGAGCACTGACTGAAATTGGAACTGATTACAGAAACTTAGATGTCAAAATATTTTCCTTTTTCAAAAACAGCTTTCTTGCTATGCCCAGCCTGCATTTTACATCCTTTCTGCTTGGACAACCATTAGTTATTTTACTTTCCTAATAACAGTAGCCCTTACTAATCTATTGATCTCAGTGTCTCACTCTATAATCTATTTCTGTCACAATCGCCTGATTTCAGTTGGCTAAACTCCATTAGCCATATTTCAATTTTTTCGATATTTGTGTTACATCTTGCCAAGACTCTATCCACACCGTTCAACTGATCTCCAAAGCTTTTTTCTTTCTCTGACAGAAGTAATGTCTCCAGTTAATCTTACAGTTTCTATTCATTTGCCGTGAACTTTAATTCCCCTCCTAAATTTCTCAATGCTTTTCTTTCCTACTTGACCTTTTCACAGCTGACATACTGTAGCCCCGTCTTACTCAGTTTTCAGCACTCCATATCATGTCGTCTACTTCGCCATTTATAACTACAGTCGGTCTTCTGTACAAGTTGCAGATTCTCTTTTCCTGTGTGTAGTTTATACCTAGTAAATTCTATTTCAATGAGTAAATTCTAGTCAACTCTGCCAAGATCTTTTCTAAATCTACTGATGCTGGTTTCTTTTCAAAATATTCATTCCGGACCCTGCATTCTCCTAGAATTGACCACCTGCTATCTTAATTACTTCACTTTCTAAGCAAATCATACAGCTTTTATTCTGTGTCTTTCAGTTCTTCATGAGGTTTTTTGAGCTGTAGCATTCCTATGATTTGCAAACTGATTTGCTCAGCCTGTTTTGGGTTAAGCGACAGCTGAAATACGAATTTCTACATAACTTTCAATTTTTCACTTAACTAAATGCTAATAAATGTGTAATGGATAGGCCGCATCCGAAAACCAACTCTGCATTTCGTGAATATAAGCACAACAACTCAGATTGACAATAAACACACCTCTGGAAAAAATATTCTCAATGAGACTTTGCTATCATGTAGCTCCCTTATTGAGCCACTATCTTAAATTTCTTCTTTTTAGTAACCAACAGCACACATCCATAAGGATTATATAAGATTTCTCACATCAACATGGTTTTTGGTTGCTGTCATCAATAAAGATATCAAATGTTGAACTTTAGCACGATATAGTACCGATAGAAGCTCCTTCTGTCACACGTTCCGGTTGATTTACTGTAGCCTTTCTCGATGCGATGAGTTCACATGAAGTAAGGGATTTGAATTAGCAAGTATTACTTCAGCAAGATACCTCTCAAGCAATATGTCACGAAGTTTGTTATCAAGGCCTTTTATTTAACTTCAGTGTTGCACCTCAACCTTTCCTGTATAATGAGTCTCTGTCAGCCGATTACTAAGAGTTGAGATTAGCTGCAAGTACCTTCGCGATAGGAGATGCATTAGATGTAGAAATTGTCATTGCATTAACATGGAGCTCAGTCGACGATACAGTACAAAGTCTATAATGGAAGAGCAATGTTTCTTGTCTCCACAAGTTCTTAGGGAAACTAGATGCTAAATTGTGCAGTATTACCCATTCCCGCAATATCCCTGCAGTCAACATTGATGTCTCGGCGGTTCCATCGTGAGAGCCACTATCGAATTTTAGTTTTTTGAGTTCACTGTCGTGCTGATACTCGTTTTTGGGCGAAACCTTTGAATTTCCTACACACTGCGTTGCATTTTCGAACATGTATGAGAAAAGAGAATCAGACATGCACATGACATTTACATTCACTCTGTTCCCCAACACACGTTACTATGAGCTTTATGCTCAAAATGTCTGACTCTAAGTTGTAATATCAAATTATGACTATACCTTTCAAATTTTTCAGCAAAGCTCTATGCGCAGTGAAAAAGTACACTTCAGCTGTTGCATGAACTTCCACATTATCCAAGTATGCTGTAAATAGTATGTTGTAAATATATGTGGTATCCCCTGCCTTGATTTGCTCGTTGAAGTTGCTTTATGAAACCCACCGCAGCTATTTTTAATTAGGGATAAAATAATTTAGAGTTGTGTATAACTCGATGCAATATGTGTTTACTGTTTCTCTCTTATTCCTGATACTTCTTTATGTGTTACATGGTTGTCTGTCTCTGTTGATTTAACGTGATTTTTAGGCCGAGTATTTCATTTTTGCCTATAGACGTCAATATTCGATATTCGTTGCCTTCGCCGTTTCAGACGCTGTCATTTTCTTTAAGCCAGTCATCCCTTGTCTAGGATGTTTAATTTACATTGAAGTAAAAGTAATATCCGTGATTAGTGCTGTTGAGGCTTTTGCGTTATCCATACAACTTTTTTCTCCCTTTCCGTAGTTATCACGTAATTTTTTCTATATTTTATGTGTAGATAGCCTTTCATTTTGTCCTGCCAGGAGTTTCAACCCGAAAATTTTGTTTTGTTTTGTTTATTTTGTAGGTCCTCTTATTCACCTCTTCTTTAAAATATAAGGCATTCCTATTCATATAACGCTGAAGGCTTACGTACTAATGCAAATGGTAGAAATACTTTTATTCAGCCAATATGCGAATTTCCTAAATCTGTCCTTGCGTATGGTGCTGACTCAAATCACTGACACAGACATTAGAATTTCAAAATTCCCCTTGACATTTAAAAACTATGTAATGAGACAGAAGGGTCGATCAAAAAGGTTCTGCTGGAAGGAGTTCAGTTGGGGATCGACCTGCCAATCAGGTAAAATCGCCGTGAACGTTGAGGCAACCATCTCACCAAAGCACCAGGTTGAAGACAGCCGTTTGATAAGATACCATGTGCAGTTGGGTGAAGACGTCCACAACGTCCTGCTACACATCTTCGTCCTACAGGAATCGTCGATTATTCAAGACATTCTTTGGGGGACCAAAGGCGTGATAATCGCATGGATAGAGATTAGGACCATAGAGCGGATGCCATATGCTTGACGTAACTTCTACATTAAGACGTTTGCAGTATGGGGACATGAGTTGCCATGAAACAGCAGCACCTTTTTGCGCAACATTTGACAACGCTGGTCTTCGACAGACAATCTGCCCCATACATCATATCCATTTTTCGATGGATATCTACCGGTTTTTGTCCTTGAGTAGTCAAGAACTGAGAACCAGAACGTTGTTCGTTTTGGGACGCATTTGGTAGTAACGTCCCCACGTCTACATGGTGGTGCTTATATACCAGCATCGGAGTCGGGCTAAGTTGCATATGCACTGCAGAAACGTCCACAAACGGAAATTTTTTTATCGCCCCTTGTATTTCATTATAATTATTACTTGATTTGTAATAAAAGTACATCTGTCTTTAGAACTCGTAAATTAAATCGTGAATGAAAACAACTGTTGTTTTATTCGCTTGAAATGCATGATGTGTGCGAAAAACATATCTTGATTTTCAAAATAATTATGTGAGAAACAACACGGAGATTGCTGAAAAATAAGAGGACAAAAGGTGTTACTGGAGAATAGTCTTAAAGTGTTTCTCTCGTGTAAACTACCTACACGTGCTTCAAGCGATCTCACAGTTTCATCGGACTCACGAAGAGCAAATTTAATTCGCGGTCGCAAGACGGGCTGGGAGTGTTTCCCCCCAGTCTCCGCCAGCCAGTGTGGTCCTGACACGATTAAAGCTAAAATCAATCTTCCAGACTCTAACTCTAACGCAGTTTATCCGTAATCTGATTACAAACTCGGCTTATGAACGTAAAGGATGCAATTACCAAAGATCTAATTTGCATTATCGGACGCCGTAGGAGCCCAAAGTCTGCCCTGGAGGACGGCTAATCCCAAACTAAAGCACGCAGCCGGCAAACGATTGTGGGCCGTAGCTGCGTCCGGCGCGGTCCGGCCCGTGCATCGTCTCCTCCAAAGGGCTGAACAGTTTCAAGAGTCAGCCGCCGGGGCTAAGCTCCTTGGGGACAACAGACCTTCACAGCAAGAAGTGAAGTATGCACACACCAGCGGAACACCCTCGTCTCCGCGATGATATTTACCTCCTTGTTATCTGCTTCCTATTAATTTGGCCTCATACTGCTCTGTGTGTCATGATACTATGTCACGTAACCTTAGGGGCCAGTTAAGAGGTTGAATATAAATTTTCGCGGGCTGAAGACGTTACCGATTTCGATTATTAACCTACACTCAAAAAGATTGCTATTATTGTTAGAGGAAAGTGCCGAAACTAGACTCCCCAATCCCTCAAAGCGGATGTCTTCACCTTTTGGCTCTGCATTTTCCTGAACTGTGGTCTGAATATGCGTACGTAGTGTTCTAGGCTTGCAACACTCTATAACGGAGCGCTCACAAGCTTGTTTCACTTGTACCTTATCTGCTCGCCTTTACATCTTTTCACAGTGGAAAAAGTGCTAAATATATATCCTTATTTTTACCTAAGTATTGGCAGGTAGTCAACTAATATGTGTTCTTGAATATTAAGGTTTAAAATCAATTTTCATGACTAAACCGTTTCATTTACATGTTTGGTAAAAAATTTTTGGATTAACGAAATGTAGGCTTCAGTCATGTAAGCTGGACTTCTTTCAGTTGCTTGAAATGCGCCCATTACTTTTTCGTGTTTAAGATCTTCCAGCATCGGTCCACGCTCTTAACCGCTGGAAATTATCTTGCAAATTCAAAGAGTATATAGGGGATTGTTACCCTATGAACTGGAGTCCCTCTAAAATGACTACAACTCTTCATGCTGTGTAAGAAGTAAGATGGGTTGAAAGAAGGCCAGTCAACAGTTTAACGGCCCAACAAAAATACTTACGAGCCTGTCCAATATGAAACGCAGTAAACCTGAAGATGAAACAGAAACAAATAAGGGATTACGCAAAATTCTGGCTGGTTTAAATGGCTCTGAGCACTATGGGACCAACTGCCGTGGTCATAAGTCCCCTAGAACGTAGAACTACTTAAACCTAACTAACCTAAGGACACCACACAACACCCAGCCATCAGAGGCAGAGAAAATCCCTGACCCCGCCGGGAATCGAACCCGGGAACTCGGGCGTGGGAAGCGAGAACGCTACCGCACGACCACGAGATGCGGGCGCAAAATTCTGCTTTAACATCTTGAAGAAGAGTTGATTTGCTATTTCCGTGCTGTGCAAGCGCCAATGATTGGGATAACTCGTAATAACTCCCGAAGAATGGCTGTACAATTGGTAGGAAGAAATAACATTGAATACCCGTTCACAGATGAAATAGCTGAAATAAGTTAATTGGATTTTTTCTTGAATGCTACAAAACCAAAGAAAAGAAAGATATTCTGTAAGATTCTGGAAAATGTTATACAATAATTTCTTTGAAATTATATTATTTCCCCACTGCTTTAATACCTTTCGCTAACTTTGCTTGATGTTATTTTCATTGGTTTTACAAGAAATCAAGTTCTGACAACATGTTTTCGAACTCTCTAAGAATAAGGTTCTTGAAAATTATTTTTCATAATATATATCAATTATACACTCCTGGAAACTGAAATAAGAACACCGTGAATTCATTGTCCCAGGAAGGGGAAACTTTATTGACACATTCCTGGGGTCAGATACATCACATGATCACACTGACAGAACCACAGGCACATAGACACAGGCAACAGAGCATGCACAATGTCGGCACTAGTACAGTGTATATCCACCTTTCGCAGCAATGCAGGCTGCTATTCTCCCATGGAGACGATCGTAGAGATGCTGGATGTAGTCCTGTGGAACGGCTTGCCATGCCATTTCCACCTGGCGCCTCAGTTGGACCAGCGTTCGTGCTGGACGTGCAGACCGCGTGAGACGACGCTTCATCCAGTCCCAAACATGCTCAATGGGGGACAGATCCGGAGATCTTGCTGGCCAGGGTAGTTCACTTACACCTTCTAGAGCACGTTGGGTGGCACGGGATACATGCGGACGTGCATTGTCCTGTTGGAACAGCAAGTTCCCTTGCCGGTCTAGGAATTGTAGAACGATGGGTTCGATGACGGTTTGGATGTACCGTGCACTATTCAGTGTACCCTCGACGATCACCAGTGGTGTACGGCCAGGTAGGAGATCGCTCCCCACACCATGATGCCGGGTGTTGGCCCTGTGTGCCTCGGTCGTATGCAGTCCTGATTGTGGCGCTCACCTGCACGGCGCCAAACACGCATACGACCATCATTGGCACCAAGGCAGAAGCGACTCTCATCGCTGAAGACGACACGTCTCCATTCGTCCCTCCATTCACGCCCGTCGCGACACCACTGGAGGCGGGCTGCACGATGTTGGGGCGTGAGCGGAAGACGGCCTAACGGTGTGCGGGACCGTAGCCCAGCTTCATGGAGACGGTTGCGAATGGTCCTCGCCGATACCCCAGGAGCAACAGTGTCCCTAATTTGCTGGGAAGTGGCGGTGCGGTCCCCTACGGCACTGCGTAGGATCCTACGGTCTTGGCGTGCATCCGTGCGTCGCTGCGGTCCGGTCCCAGGTCGACGGGCACGTGCACCTTCCGCCGACCACTGGCGACAACATCGATGTACTGTGGAGACCGCACGCCCCACGTGTTGAGCAATTCGGCGGTACGTCCACCCGGCCTCCCGCATGCCCACTATACGCCCTCGCTCAAAGTCCGTCAACTGCACATACGGTTCACGTCCACGCTGTCGCGGCATGCTACCAGTGTTAAAGACTGCGATGGAGCTCCGTATGCCACGGCAAACTGGCTGACACTGACGGCGGCGGTGCACAAATGCTGCGCAGCTAGCGCCATTCGACGGCCAACACCGCGGTTCCTGGTGTGTCCGCTGTGCCGTGCGTGTGATCATTGCTTGTACAGCCCTCTCGCAGTGTCCGGAGCAAGTATGGTGGGTCTGACACACCGGTGGCAATGTGTTCTTTTTTCCATTTCCAGGAGTGTACTTTCTGAAAGTGAAATGTCAATGGTGCATAACGTCATAAAGTAGGTATTACATGCTTTGAAAACATTATTCTAATATTATTGTACATTCCTTAATCACAAACAAAAGGGGGTCCTTTTATAGGCTCATCCTCTATTGTTGTTATTATTATTATTATTATTAATTCTTTTATTAGTGCTTCGCTGAGGCCATCTTGGATAGAGTTAATTCTTGTTACATTTGCCAGTGAACATTGTTTCCTTTGGTGCTGAGAATTCCTGCTGAGAATTCCTTCATTCCTTATGTCTACTGATATGAAAAAGCCATTACGCTTATTACACAAGTTACTTTATATAGTGCCTTCTCGTATACCATGTAGGAGGCCAAGTTCTCGGTCGTAAGTCACTTATTCTGCGTCCCAAGACAGTACATTATATTTCAATTATAAATGTAAGCGCACGCACGTCTCATCCGTGAGGTCTGTCTGTTGGTGGTCGACTGTCTGGGAATGGGTAACTCTGGATAGCGGCGTGAGCTTACTAGCCGTGGAAGTCTGCTCGGCACGTTTGGATGGAGGGTGTTCTCTTTGATGTGCGTGCCTAAGCCTATTGGTGAGTAGCCACTTCCCTCTCCCAGTGCGGTAGTAGGCCTTACTGTGAACGCAATGTCAAACATATACAGTGAAATCTCGCATAACGAGCATAGTTCATTGCAGAATCTTAGTCGTACTACGAAACTCTCGTAAAACGAAACAATTTATCCCATATAAATTAATGTAAAATACGATAATGCGTTCCATGCAAAAGAGTACTATAAATTTTATCTTATTCACGCAATTTCTTTGAAGAAAATTATACATGCAGTAATACGTACCTTATTATTCAAGATACTGTAAGTAGGCTGTTTAGGTTTTTATGTTGGTAACGCCACGTAGCGCTCTATATGAAAATCACTGACTGTGCTGTGTGAAGTCTGTGGCTTGTTTGCATTGATGGAATATTTGCTATTGTAGTGTTGGGCAGTTGGATGTGAACAGCGCGTAGCGTTGCGCAGTTGGAGGTGAGCCGCCAGCAGTGGTGGATGTGGGGAGTGAGATGGCGGATGATCTGGACGAGTGTCCATCAGAGAGACTAAATTTGTAAGACTGGATGTCATGAACTGATATATATATTATGACTTTTGAACACTATTAAGGTAAATTTATTGTTTGTTCTGTATCAAAATCTTTCATTTGCTAACTATGAATATCAATAGTTAGTGCCTTCAGTGGTTTGACTCTTTTGTTTAGCTGGCAGTAGTGGCGCTCGCTGTATTGCAGTAGTGTGAGTAACGAAGATTTTTGTGAGGCAAGTGATTCATGAACGGTATAGGTTATTGTTAGTCAGGGCCATTCTTTGGTAGGGATTATCGAAAGTCAGATTGCGCTGCGCTAAAAAAAAAATTATTGTGTGTCAGTTTACTGTTGATCAGAATAAGTAAAGAGAGAAATGTTTTGATTACGCTCAGTTTTGCTCATCTGTTTGAAAATCAAATAACGTTAAAGGTTTATCAGCACAGTAATTAATAAATTTTTCTAAGGGTATGTTTCAATACATACCTAATTCATTCTTAGTATAAAGCTATTTAGAGTCACTTATTTCTTCCGACGTTTCAAAACTTAACGAGAATGCGACACAGTATTATCGTCAAATAAATTTGTAGCGCACGTAGACACTGCTTTATTGGGGTGATGATGATCAGTGTACGATGCAACCGATCGCCATGCTTTCAGCATTTCCATTATCTCGCTAGAAAATTGCCGCTTTGCTGTTACCGCCTCCTTCTCCTCCTGTAGAGAACTCCTCTCTACAACTTCCTGCTGCGAAACACACTGCTACTTCGTAAACTCTTCGGTGGCCATCTCTTGGCTCTGATCTTCCACAAGCTCGTCGATGTCATTGTTATCCATTTCTAGTCCGATACTCTTGGCCAAAGACACGATGTTGTTGATTACAGGCTCCACAGTCACTGACTCAAATGCCTCAGAATCACTTTCGACAACGCACTCCAGCCAAAGCTTTTTCCAGGCCGAAGAGACAGATCTATTGGTAACCCTCCCTACGCCTTTTCGATAAGCTTGACTCAGGCAACGATGGTGGAGGGATATTTCCAAAACTCTCTGAGAGTGAGATTGATAGCTTCAGTCAACTCAAAGCAATGCTCGAAGCATGCTTTAGCGTAAGAGTTCCTTGAAGTTTGAAATAAACTGCTGGTCCTTTGGCTGGAGTAACTGAGTTGTATTGGGAGGACGAAATGGGTTCTTGACCAATTGAAATTCTTCAACAAGATGGTCTTGTACGCCTAGGGAATTGCCAGGAGCGTTGTCCATAGCAAGCAACACATGAAGTGGAAGATTTATCTGAAGCAAATATTTTTTCACCAAAGGACCAAACACTTCATTTATCCAGTCCCAAAAAAAAAAAAAAAAAGTCACGTGTCACCGCAAGCCCTGTTGTTGGACCTCCACATCACATTTAACCTGCTCTTCTGGACTTAACACTTCTTGAAGGGTGGTGGAGTTTCTGAATAGTAAACAAGTAGCGGTTTAATTTTCAAATTGCCGCTTGCATTAGCACAGAATAGCAGTGTGAGACAGTCTTTCATTGCCTTGTGGAGATGCAATGCACTTTACTCTGTTGTTATAAAGGTACGCTTCGGTATATTCTTCCAGAAAAAAAGCGTCTCGTCACAATTAAATACCTTTTATGGCAGATAACCCTCAGTATCTACGAGCATCTTGAAGCTGTTGATGAAGTTCTCTGCTGCCTTTGTGTTCGAGACTGCTGCTTCGCCGTGCGTCACATCGCTGATTCTTCTCTTAAAATTCTCGGACCGCCCACTGCTTCCCTTAAAATCTTCTTTGACCTCTGATGACCCTTGTGTCTTCTTAATAAGGTCAGCGAAAATCATTCTCGCCTTCTTACAAATGACTTCCTCTTCACTAGTATCGCCATGGATTTGCTTTTCATTTACCCATCTTAGAAGCAACCTTTCGACATTGTCCAGAATACGAAACCGTGGTTTAGAAACTATTGTCACTGACTTTGAAGCATGTGTCTTCTTTACCTTGTCCTTGTTCTTGAAGATAGTGCAAATAGTTCATGCGAACCGATTGTATGTGGCGCTAAATCAGCAACCCTCACATCACATTCGCGTTTTTCAATGATTCTATATTTCATTTCAAGGTCATTTTCTTTCTCTTGTGGCTGTCTTTTGCGGCTTTATCTTCGGGGACATTTCTACGGAGGTTATTAAAATGTTCATACAAAAAAGCACTGAGTGAACACAAGTTTAGAAAAATGTGTGATCACAAGCTGCACTAAGATAGTAGCAGAAAGAGGGCTAAACCCAGTACGTAATGAAGACATTGTTCACATGCCGCTGCCGACAGTTAACGGTGTCCATATTGTTGAAAGTCACAATAAATCGTCGTCACTCATTATGCAAAGCATCACTCGTCAAGCGAGTTATATTATTACAATTTGTTTTGCTCATTATGCGAATTTTTCGTAATGGGAGGTGTTCGTTAAGCGAGGTTCCACTGTATAGCCTTACTAAGGAGTTTAACTAGGCTTGTTTCCTGCTGTCTCGGTTGCTAGACATGGCCATATACACCATCCTTAGCTCTCCTAGGCCCGCTGCAGGACTAACAATAACCGATATCACTTGTACGTATGTCCGCTGCGGTTCATAAACGCTGACTCCATTACAAAAGCATAAAAGATATAGCATTTTCCCACGTTCTGTTTGAGAGATACTTGCATAATGTACATACTGGCGTTTACATTTTCTAAGTTTAGGTAGTTCTAATATTTTTCACTGCCAGTTAACTTCGAGTGATGAAGGTTTGCTTTATGTGCCGTATTTGTGCATGTGTTTCTTTAGGTTTAGATATCTTTAAAAAATGTTTTGTTTCCTGATAACCAGCATCTTTTCCCGCACTACTGGTGCGCGCACTGTATGCGTTTAGGTATTGAAGAATACTCAGTATTGTAGAACACTCAGTATAATGTCGTTTATTGAAATTGAACTACACTTCTCGAAATAACACTATATACACACAAAGAAAACAAATAACATAGAGACGACTATTCATTAAGAGCGTCGGTGAGGTCCGTCGGAGATGGTTCTAGCTAGGCGAGGAACTGGCAATACTGCTGCTGCGCTGGCCTTATAAAGCCGGCGGAGGTCGGCGGAGTACTTCAACTTTCCCTGTGTCTGTGAGGCGACCTCTGCTGAAAAAGTTTCGCATTAGTCTCAGGCAAGTTCTGTTTATTTTGAAGAATTGTTTTCCTCTTGGTTGCGCCTGCAAGTGCTTGTGTATGTTATATGGTACAAAGGGGTGTCTTGAGTGTAGTCTGCCTGGCAGGGGCCGTCTGTGACAGACGTAACAGGTATATTTACTATTTTTGTTGTCCGTTAAGGTCAAAATGTCCATGCGTGTGTTGTAATTTAAGTAGCTACGTCAATTTTCTGTTAACCACACGTACTTGTGGGCCAAACGGACTCATGTTGTCCGCCTCATTTCTTCTCTCACGTTCGGAGTCTGTGCACTTTTTCAGTGAACTGTAATGTAGAAGGTATAAATGACTGAAGTGATTTCACAGATTTTCTTAGTTATATTGACACATTGTCACAAGGTTTGCACGTGCACGGAAAAACTCAAAAACTTGTTTTACTTTCGACAATTAAGTTCTTCACATGTTCAGTGCAGCGTCTCCCTGTCGTTATCGTGAGGATTCTCTGCCAACAGATTCGCACGTTGTGCCTGTTCACTTTGCCAGTCACAAAAAATTTTACTGTACCACTGAAGATTAATTTCTCACAAAATCCGTCCTCTCCCATAAGCGTTTCAACTTTGCCGAAAATTCAAAGAGTCATCTTTGTGATCGGGAGCCAGCGCTTGTAGCAATTGCAAAAGATAACGCTTCACATCAGCCGTTTCCTTCAGATCTTTCAAACTGTCGGTTGTGGTATGTTCACCTCTTTGCTTGCTCTGTTCGTCGACTTCTGTGGAGTACGTAGGTCGTCAACCGTTCCTTCATTCATTGTAGGCCGACTCGTTGATTTCCCCTTGCAGAGGCATCCTGAAACTTTAAACTGCGCCTACATCGCCGAGTGGAGTTGGCAGTTGGTGAATCTTTGTTGAATTTTGTTCTGAAGCGTCGTTGCACTGTTACTGAAGACTGACGAGAATGCATCGCAAGCGAACATACATTTTCTCGGCGCCTGTCGCCATGTTGTCCAACTGCTCTACTGCGCGCTCGTGAAGTGCGACTGCAACAATATACAACGTTTTGAATTTTCCTATATGAGTGTTGAGTTTTGTCACAATATGTGTCAATTAATCTAGCCAAAGTCAATTTACAAATCGCTTCAACGTTCTACAATAATCTTTATATCCTGTATGAATGTTTCACAATTGGTAGTAAATCGTGCAACCGTTCTACATGCGGGTGGTGCTCAATGCATGGTTAACCCATGCATTTCAGCCCCATTACCCGCTTTGGATTTGTCCTTGATTGCTGTTGTGAATAACTACTTTTATTTGTTGATTTGCTAATATTCACCTTCTAATTTTAAAGCCTGTGTAAGAGTATCAGTTATCTTGCTTTTTTTGCTATCTGGAAAGCTTTCTTTAGTGGGTGCATATTGTGATCGTTGTAATGTCAAAGTAGCCAAAGCTATTGTGACTCAGTACGTGCCTTTGATGATTTTGTAATATTATAGACTTCAAAGAGTTTGTTTAGATCAAAGATTCTCCGCAGATTAAATTCGGCCTCTGTGATAAACATACATGTTCAGAGAATTATTTTCTTTGTGATAAGTACTTTACCGATCCCAAATCATAGCTCCCTACCACTTCAGGTTTATTTCCGATCGGAAACACTTTTATCTTCGGTAATAAGGCAAAAGTCTTTTGGGAACCGTAAACAGGAGTGTAGAAGTCTGTTAAAAACAGTATGAATAACCAATTATACTTCGTAACCAGAATGAGATTTTCACTCTGCAGCGGAGTGTGCGCTGATATGAAACTTTCTGGCAGATTAAAACTGCGTGCCGGACCAAGTTCGAGTCTCGGTGCGGCACACAGTTTTAATCTGCCAGAAAGTTTCAAACAAATCCTGTTCCATGAAGCATGAGAAGAAACCAGACAAACAAAATCAGTATGTGTGGTTTAGAATTAAATAGAATGATAGCATGTGTAGCGTTTATCTCTAAAACCTCTTCCACTGTAAGTAATACACTGAAAGAAGCTTTCTTACAAAAATAATGACGATGAGGCTCCTGCTTCTGTCGCAAATACAGGCCATTTTTCATGATGATGCTCCCAATGTGCGACATTAAACCGCAATTTATTTTGTAAACGAACACGTGAAACCCAATTCTCAACGTTAAAAACGTCATTAACCATTCGAGAGATATAAATTTCTCGAAAAATATATGGATGATTTTAACTCATGATTCTCGATTCTTGTAAACGTAAAGTGAGCTCACAAGTCTTTCCGGGCTCTGTAGCATTTGATAACATACAATAGCATCGAGACTATTATACATTCTGGCTGTAAATGATACGCATGAAACTGAATGCCACCACGTTACTCCAAAGCCGTGATTATCGTTAGACACGCTGATTGTTGTTGAAGTTTGGTGCAGCTTCTAATGCAATATAATTTTCGTACAACGATTAAGAGCATTTCAATAGCAACGTGATCCATAGAATCGCCTTAACAAAAGTCACAAGTTCCTTTGTATCCTAATGAGTCTATATGTAGAAAATAAGGCACTAAATAGAACATAAAAGAGCTTAAATCTTCTACACCCTTACTGCTACGTGATCCATAGAATCGCCTTAACAAAAGTCACAAGTTCCTTTGTATCCTAATGAGTCTATATGTAGAACATAAGGCACTAACTAGAACATAAACAATCTTAAATCTTCTACACCCTTACTGACTTTATTTGAAGAGGCTGATACAGGTCGTGAATTATACATGAAGAGAACAACGTACATACACACTGATGAGAGGAAACATTATGACCACCTGCTTAATAGCTTGTTTGTCTGTCTTTGGAAAGTATTACATCACTGATTCCGCGTATCAGGGATACGACAGTTTGTTGTTATATTTGTAGAGGCATGTGGCATTAGATGTCTACGTACAGTTCATGTAATTTACATAAATAACGGGCCGCTCATATGCGTACGCGGTGATGGCGCCGATAGCGACCCGGATGGGTTTGATACAATTTACATCAAACAAATTTGGTCGCCGAGACATCAACGTCAGTTCACTTTAATGCTCCTCAAACCACTGCATCTCAGTTCTGCATCTGGGACACGGACAGTTATAATGCTGAAAGATGACATAGCCGTCGGAGAAGACATCAAGCATGAAGGGGTGCAGACGGTTCGCAGCTGTGAGCGCCTATTCAATTAGTACCATTGGTCCCACGCAAACACACTAGAATGCCCCCCCCCCCATAGCATAATAATGCCCCCACCAACCTGCCTCCGTAGACCGTTGCACATTTCGAGCTGTCGTTCACCTCGGTGAACGCGTTTGTGGAGACGTCTAGTCTCTGCCGATCTAGTGTAGCAAAAATGTGATTCACCCGAAGAGCCGACATGTTTCCATGGATGGAAGGTCGAATCCCAATGGTCCCGTGCCCGCTGCCCCTGTAACTAACGATTTCGTTGCGTCAACATGTGAATGCTTAGGGGTGGTCTGCTACGGAGCTCCATGTTCAGAAATGTATTATGAATGGTTCACTCCTAAACACTTGTGCGCACAGCAGAATTGTGCCCTTTGGGTAGAGGTGCTACAGATCACTTTCTATCCTGCTTTACGGAGCAGACAAGCCTCCGGACCCCAAATTCTGCGAAGGGTCGTGAACATGCAACCATTTGGCGCCAAGTGACAGTTTCAATGTCATTCTACCTTTTTCCGTATATGCTCACGTGAACATTAGACGTTTTCGAGATCCTCGTTAACAGGCTCTGAGTAATAATAACCTGCCGTTTGTCAAAGTCGCTTATCTCAATGGATTTCCCCATTTGCAGCACATATCTTCGCTATCGTAATCCCCAGTCTGTACTTGCTGTTTTTACATACTTTTGTTACTGTATCACGTGCCCACAATGCCATCACACGGCATCCAACGTCGTGGTGGGCAGTGATAATAAAATTTTGGCTTATCAGCGTATAATATGGAGCAATTTATGGTGCCAGGCAATGCCGTCCTTGATACATATCTGGAATTACTGACAATCACTCCCGAGGTGTATACCATAGAACTGTCTTTCATAAAGATAAACGTCTTGCACTGTACCACGGAGATGAACACTTTAGAACCAATTGTGAAGCGTTAGGATGACTTGCGTGCCTCGGCAATACAAATAACCATACCGCAGTTGCAATCAAAATGGAGGGCTGCCTATGAAGAACCTAGATGATAAATGGTTCCTGAAGGGGGTACCAACGTTTTCAATAGTTGCTATGGCAAGAGTTTGGCTGATCGACGTACCTGGTCGTATTCATCTCTTGGTCTGCCTCTACGATTTTTAACCCCAAAATTCCCTCAATAATAAGCTGATGATTCTTTGATGTCTCAGAACGTGTCCTTTCAAGCGTCGCCTTCATTTAGTAGAGCTATGCCACAAATTCCATGTCTCCCAAATTCTGTTGAGTACCTCCTCATTAGTTACACGATCTATCCATGTAATCTACAGCATTTTTCTGTAGCACCATTTTTCAAAAAGCTCTAATCTCATCACGTTTGAACTCTATATCACTCATAGCTAAAAAATTTCTCTTCTTCAGAAACGCTTTCCTTGCCACTACCAGTCCACATTTTATACCCTTCCTACCTCCATCATCAGGTAGTTTTCTGCCCAAACAGCAAACTCATCTACTACTCTTAGAGTCTAATTTTCTAATCTAATTACCTCAGCATCAACTGATTTAATTTGACTTCATCTCATTATCTTTGTTTTGCTTTTGTTTATCATTTTAAATCCTTTTTTCAAGACGCTGTACATTCAGTTCAACTGTTGTTCCTTGTCCTTTGTTGTCTCTGGCAGAACTGCAATGTCATCGGCAAACCTCAAACGTTTTTGTTGCTTCTCCATGAACTTTAATTCATACTCGAATTTTTCCTTGGGTTTCCTTTACTGCTTGCTCAATGTACAGATTGAAAGTATTAAATAGTGTGTAAACACGTTATCAGTTTTTAACCAAACTGGGGACAAGATGGTAACATTCACATGAAACAGGGAAAAATATGATAAGGAATTAAACGCCTAACAAAGACAATAAATCATAATAATCCATTATTCTTTGACGTTGTTAATGGTGGGAGGTATGCGATCTGTGGATTTAAAATGCGTGTGGATAAAAACCCTACATCAGGATTGCAAACTTTCCTTCGGCTGCGGCTCTTTACCCAGCCATCTTCACATAAATGTGGAATGTTGTCCAGTCTGTGTGACACTCATTACACATCATCCTATTTTTAAAGCTAAGTCACAATAGTCAAATGAAAAATCGTAAAGTGAAAATCTTAGTTATTAACATTGGTGATTAACGTTCCCAGTTTGTACAACCAACTGAAGTTTTAATTTTAGAGTTTTTTATTTAACTAGAGCGACTTAGCTCTAAAAAATACGACGATGTGTAGTGAGTGAACATTGTTTTAGGCTTGTCTGAAAATGGTTCGGTAATGAGCCGAAACTGGTAATCAGTAAAAAAAGGCAATTTAGACGTACTATTTGTATCCACACATGTCATAATAAGCCGACCATTGACTGCAAGAATAAAATAAACCCTCAAGATCAATCTTGGAAATATAGGCATTGTGTAAAAATATGGAAACAGTGCGAGAAATGCATGCTTGGACATAAGTCGAAATGGTAGCCAAGCGTGCAGGGTGTGCTGTTGTAGTTAGCATGAATGCCACTTGTTAAATTGCAAGTGTCGGTCGCGGTCATGTGTACTTATGAGTGCATTATGTTGAAGGTAAGTGACATCGAGGGCCGACAAAATGTTGGTGCTCTTATGGTGAGGTGGCTTCTGTAATTAACAAAGCATATTACATGGTTTTATTACAGGCACTGTATCGAAGATTTACACCAGATACAGCGGAGTGGAATAATATCATCTGGTAAGTCACAACTCGGACGAAAGTGTGAACTGAGTGATAGGACAAACGGTCAGTGAAGAGTGACATCTACTATCCACATCCATATTTGTACACAAAATTCCCACTGTTTTGACAGGGAATGGTATAACATTTTATTGAGAACTATACGAAATGTTTATTTATCCATTCCGAGATGATTGACAGCTGTTCTGAATACCAATGGATTTCCTACATGGTAATGTATTGTGGTTTTAGTGTTAACGTATTTTTGTTAACAGCCTGTAGTACCAACACTTTGTTAGATCGCAAAGGGACGAATAGTCAAGAATCGGTCTGTATTGTGATTGCGATTTTCAACATATTCAGCAGTTGCTTTTTTCTGTATGTGATCTGCAGTTTAGAAGATACTGATGCGTATGTTGCATGTTTAACATTATCATTATGATCAAGGTCGACAGTACATTAACATTCACTTTAAGAAAAAAAAGAATGCGGCACGGAGGAATTCCCCGAATGGGAAGAAAATTGTTAGATCTGATTTACATGTGCAGACAAAACAAAATGAATGATTCCTTCAAGACAAAGAAATTCATAAACTGAGGAAGTTATTAACGAGCTGGTCCACATATGGCCCTTATGCAAACAGTTATTCAACTTGTTAATTGATACTGTTGATGGATGTCCTGAGGACTCTCGTGCCAAAATCTGTCCAACCGGCGGTTTAGTTCGCCAAAGCCCGAGCTGGTTGGAGGGCGCCGCCCACAATTTTCCAAACGTTGACAATTTGGGAGGGATCCAGCCACCATGCTGACCAAGGTAAGATTTGACAAACACGAAGACAAGCGGTAAAAACTCCCTCTGTGTGCGGGCGGGCTTTATCTTGCTGAAAGGAGTAAGCCCAGTATGGCTTGCCTTGAGGGGCAACGAAGCGAAGCGCAGACTGTCGTCGACTTACCGCTGTGCTATAAGTGTGCCGTGGATGACAACCAAAGGGACCCTGCCACGAAATGAAATAATACCGCAGGCCATCAGCCTAGTTGTCGGGCTTTATGGCTGGCCGCAGTCAGGTTGCTATCCCACCACCGCCCCACCTCCAGACACGTCCTCGCTGCTAATCTGGGCTGATTTCGAAGGGAGACTCATCGATGAAGACAGTTCTGCTCCAGTCAATGAGACTCCAGGCTGAATGTGGCCGACAGCAATGCAAACGGGTTCGTTGGTATACAGATGTCAATGGTATTCGGCGCAACAGGCGCCGTGAACTCAGTCCCGATTCTGTCAGCCGATTATTAATGATACCTGTGATCACTGAAGCACCAGTTGCAAGTCGAAACGATGATGATGATAAATCCAGAGCTGTCAGTGCCTTTCTGAGAACTGCTCATTCCTCAGATTCTGTCGTCTCTCTAGGTAGACAGCTTCCTTCTTGACCCTGTGTTCGGTCATCATTCACACAGTTCTGCCAACATCGTCGAACAGTGACATCACTCCTGTTCGAATTTCGAGCGATTCGGCGATTACTCCAACAGCCTACTTCGAGCCCAACTATACACCCTATCTCGGAAGCTGGCAATTGTGTATATTGTTGATGCCGCTCGTCTGCGAGGCATTGTTACTGTCTGAGTACACAGGATGGAATTCATAGAGACTTTATGCCCTCATATCGCCATGTTCCCTGTTTACTAAACTTGCCAGCTGAATGGTGAAACTGCGTTGCGCGGTCATACAATCATCCACTGACCACTGAAGTACACAATTTAGCTTTTTCCACCGATACCTATACGAATATAAGTTTGTGAGCGATTTTTACAGTTCCTTCGTGGCACCTCATTTTTTTCTTTAATGGTAATATTTGGTTCTTTTATCAACATCTTGAATAATAACCGGTTGTATGCTGTTGTAAGTAATTTAACAAAAGACCAGTTGCGTAGCCTAAAAGCGGCATCGTCACGCTATAGGTGTTAAATCATTACATTAAACTGACGACATGAACAGGACCAAACATTCCTCGTCTATGAATAAATGGCGCAATTAGCGATGCGTTAGGTAAGCAGAAATTCTTCAGTAGTTCACAGTACACTACTAAGAATTATTATTTTTTTGTATTTTTCGTTCCCTACCCCTGAAGGCAGAGCAGACTGTTGGAGTGATGACACTTTCGAGAGTCAGACACTTTTCCAGCCGGTACATGACATGGGACAGACGGTCTCCGGAGAGGGAATCTCTTAGAAGGGAGAAATCGGTTGAAGAATTTGCCCTAAAACCGAAAGAATCCTCCTGCAAACTTTGATGAGAAACGAGGGATGTGAAGTACTCTTAAAATTATTTTCGCGCATGTCTCAAATAAGAAGATGGGAGAGCCTTAAGTAAGTGTGAATTTAAGTAAGTGTAAGTGTGTACATACACACTTAATAAACTCGATGGTTGCTCCAAGTTGACATTCAGTTTCGTTAGTCTGAAAACTACTGTTTTTAAGATGTTTTATACAACGAAAGGGGCGTGCAGGTAGAGGATAAAAGCGCTCTTCAGCCAAAGGCTGTACTGCGTTCAGACTCCGCGCCTGTAACTCTCGCTTACCGCGAAGCAGACCGGTACAGCGGGCTCCGGACCGAGAAGGGGTCAGCCTGGCCGGTCGTCCCGGAAACACAGACGCTTCCCAGAGACCACGAGGAGGCGTCTACGGCGCCGCAAGAGGTCGCTACAGCCGCGGACCTCTTTCCTTCCGCTCGACGCGGGACTGCAAATAGAGCGAGCCATATCCATGCGCCAAGCAGTATTTAGGCTGGCGCAGGAGCCTGGAGAGGCTCCAAAATCCAGGCGATCATTGTCGGCAAAACCACCACTTCCTTCCGCCTCCTTCATTTCTATCTCACCATCTATGGCCGTCCTATCGCCCTCACCCCCACCCTTAAGTACCTTGGCGTCACCCTCGACCGTCGCCTCTCCTGGACTCCCCATCTCCGGACAATCCAAGCCAAGACACGCTCCCGACTCCGTCTCCTCAAGCTCCTTTCCGGCCGTACGTGGGGCTGGACCCCTCCACCATCCTCCACACCTATAAATCCCTCATGCGCCCTATCCTTTGTTACGCCCATCCGGCCTGGATCTCCGCCCCTCCTACGTTTTATAAATCCCTCCAAATCCTTGAACGCCATGCTCTCCGCCTCGCCTATCGCATCCGTCTCCCCTCCCCCACGCGGATCCTGTACGATCTCATCCCCTTCCCCCACCTCCTCCATTTCCTTGAAAGCATACGGATCCTGTACACCTCCCGCAAACTCGATCCTCCTCACCCGCTTGTCTCACCCATCCTCTCCCACTCCCGCCCGCTGCTGCGCCTGTATTCCCACGTCCCACCCGGTCTCCATCTCTCCACCCTCCTTAAACTCTCCCAAGGTGGCTTCCGCCAGCTCCCCCTCCTTGATGATGTCCTCCTCCCCTCCATCTACCCCTCCTATCAACTTTGATCCTCCCACCACCACTTCCTGTGTCCTTTACTTTAGGCACCCTCCCTCCCTTCTCCCTTCTCTTTCCTTTTCCCCTGTCCACCTTCCTCCGCCCCTCTTCCCCCGGGCTTCCTCTACCCCTTCCTCCCTCCCCTATCTCCCCTGCCCATGGCACCTCTGCTCTCCCCTCTCTCTCTCCCACTCCCCTTCCTCCTCCTCCTCTCTTGACAGGTCCCCGGACTCGCACACGCTCAGTGGACATTCGCGCGCCGGAGATCATCGCCATCAGCGTCTCGTGTGTGTGCCTTCGTTTGTGTTTAGTGTTCTTTCGCCGTCACGCCACCACTGTTCACGTGTGCCGTCGCCGTCATCTATGTTACGTGCGCCGTGTCAGCTACTGTTAGTGATGTTTCTCGTCCAGCGTGAACGGCTCTATGTTTTTTGTTTTTCAGTATCTACATTTTTTCCCGCCGTTTAGATTGTATTCTCTGTGCCACCTATATGTAGTACTTATTGTAAACCTAAAGGCTGAAGAGCGGCGTACTATGCTGCTGACAGCCCGCCTTTGTATAATATGCTCAAAATCACAATAAAGAAAAAAAAACCTGGAGAATCGGTTCACGCCGAGCGAGCCCACTGGTATCATCGTAGCCGCCGCGCCATCGTCCACCGCCTCCAGCGTACCGGAGCCATCCTCACAGGGCCTCTGCTCGTCATCGGACACAGGTGACGGCAACGTGGACTCCGCGTCGCTCTTCCCGAGACGCACGGGGCTTGGTTTGGTGAAGTTGTATGGTTACTACAGACTATGTTTGGGAGAATCTCTGATTTAGTTATTGGTAGGCTTGGAGGATCAGTCCTACCTCACGAATATTGTTTTTGTAAATTTTGAAGAAAGACTTTAGTTTAAATAAAATCGCTATAACTCACACTCTGCGGTTTTCCTATCCGCGGACGGCGGATATATTAGGCCGTATATAATTAAGGGAGGTTTAAAAATTCATAAAAAAACAGGCGCCAATAAACGTTTGATAAGAAGTTACATTGGCGAAAACTTTTAATTATTTCTAAAACTGTTTAGATTTTATAATACATTGATGTATAATTGATAATAAGGGGAGACTCACGGCCCACAATGCAGCACGGTCATTTTTTTTCAATAATTGCAACTGTAATGATGCTGTGGTATAATGGGGACGCTAGTGGGACATGTAAATGATCATGTTCGTGATCAGTGCGTAATGATGAACCTGACAATGAAGCTTGTGAAACCATAGATGGTGACTGAAAGTGATGCAGGGGAGAAAGGTTAAAAGTTGGTACTGGAAGCTTAGCGCGAGGTGCCACTGTATGTATACGGCTGGAAAGAATGATGTATCTCTAAACGTATTTCATTGTAGAATAGTGGGAGTTGGTTTAAGTTCGCGCGGTAAATGTGTAAGGCAAGTAGGAGGTTGGAACATGGGATATGGATGTTTAGCACAGAAGCGTATCTTGGCTGGTGATTAGTGGATAGGATATTGGGTCCCAGGACAGGGCATTTCAATTAATGCATTGGATTTGAAGGTGTTCTATAGACAGAAGGAGTTGTGGGAAGTGAATAAGCTGATACAGGTTCTGAACGGCAAGGACAGAGTTCCTATCATACCCAAATCCTACGTCCGCTTGAACGTTCTCTGTAAGATATTTGAAAAATTATCATACAGGAGCTTACAAGCCATAGGATGCGAGCCAATAAGGGTAGAGAAGAGGCAAAACACAGTTAATAGGGTGATGTCGTTGCGACAAATACTCACCCTACGTACAGTTTAGCGATGATGCTTGATATTCCTGCCTCTTTCGTTAACCTATTTTGGCTGTTATTCTTTGCTCGCCTTAGGGGGCTGGATTGTCTAGAGGAGCTGCACAAATAACTGACAGATTGATGTCGAGGGGACATCCTCTTTTAATGTGGCCAGGGAAGGGTATAATGAAGACAGCAATAAAAGCTATTCTCAGGGATCATTGCAAGGAGCAGAATTTTAGGATTTGACATTGGAACTCATACTCTGAAAGCTACATTACGTCAACGTAACCAGATTTATAGTATTTGCAGATGAAGTTCTGTTTGTTGTAAGCGTTGACTCTATCAGAATATATCAGATAAGTGTAATGTGGCGATTAATGTAGTTGAAGGATGGTGTCGAAGTGTCCGACTCCTACCATCACGTCGCAAAACTATATACCTCGTGCTGAAATGGAACCTAGCAAGACACTCGAAATAAAATAAAATGGTCTAAGGACTAAAGGAAGCGCTGTAACAAGATATATATGTAGGGATATTCTTAGACGAACGTCTTAACTTTCCGCATCATATAGAGGAGGCAGACAGAAGAGGCACAAACGTGTTGAACAAAATTATTTGCATTGCCCGAGGAAGTCTTTCTTGGCTTTCCTGGATACTTCGGCTTAGATATCATCGAAGATGCGCCATGTTCACTCGTTCCTCCGACACAAATCCCATTAAAAAACCGAGAAACAATCGCTAATGAATTCGGTTCAAGGAAGATTCCAGGGATGTTCGAATGCGACAGCAATCCACACCTATAAGACGTTCATATAACCAATCACGGAATATGCCTCTGTGCCACTATCTAGATTACCCGTACGATCACCAGACTGTACTCTACTGAACTATGATTTCCCGAAGTGTTCTCTAACTTGGCTTTAGCACCCCGTCAGACATTATCTACGAATCTCCTGGGGTAACCCCATTCCAAACCCGCCTTGTTAAAGTGAGAGCAGGCTACGGCCAGCCATCCTCACCAACAGAGAAGATACGCAAAATATGTTAACATCTCGTCCAGAATAAACTAAAAAATCAATATTTAAATACATCTACTCTCCCAGAACCATCATACAACACACCCTCAACATATACCCTGACCTCAGGACAGAAGGAACTTAAACAAGAATGGGAAATATCCCAACCCCAGCCCATCAACTGAAAAGGCCAAAATCAGATCCAGATAAGAATGAAGAAGGTGATGTAGACGTTTAAGATGCTGAAAACTAACAACTGTGACAAGATTGACCACATACCAGTACAACTCAAATAAGTGACTATCCACTAGCTCATCCAGCAAAATGCAAACATCATCACTGTGCAGAATCTAAGAGCGATTTCAATTACCAGCATACCAACAACAGCACACTAATAGGAAATGCCCTGATTCATGGATCATGAATTAAAAAGTTAGTAGCTATTAAGACACAAAAATGTTGTAAAATCGAGTAAAAAACCCGTTAACTCTTTTTTTGCTACTAAATTAATTAATGATTTTGCGTTTGTATGGAGCCACACTCATACAAAACTTTCTAAAAGATATAACCGCCATTTGACTATGGTAGACTATAGTTCACGATCTAGATTTCAGCCTCAGGTCATTATTGTGTGTTACAATAATTATAAATCATTTGATTTGAGTAGAACCCACTACTGAAGTCCAATGATTTATAATACTTGTAACACTTGATAATAGCCAAGCCTGAAATCTAGATAGTGGGATAAAACTTGTTATAAAGTCAGGTGGCGGTTATATCTTTCATAAAGTAAATTAATTCTGAATACAGTTTTAATTAGTAGGAATTGAAAAGAGAAAATTAAAATGTATATTGCTCAAAAAAAGGTAGCGGTCTGGAAATTGTAAACTTAGATCAGGTTCTAGTAAAACGAATAAAATTAAGTTAGACTTGAAATTGATATTGTAACAAAAGAGATTAAAAAAAGAGAAAAGTAAAACTGTAAATGCAAAGCCCAATAGAGCAGAAGCTCTCAGTGACCCGCCAAACTGCTTCAGTATGAGGGGAAAAAAAGCAATAAAAAGAGGGTGGATCCAGTAACGGAAACAACCATTCCTGCCGGCCGAAGTGGCCGTGCGGTTAAAGGCGCTGTAGTCTGGAACCGCAAGACCGCTACGGTCGCAGGTTCGAATCCTGCCTCGGGCATGGATGTTTGTGATGTCCTTAGGTTAGTTAGGTTTAACTAGTTCTAAGTTCTAGGGGACTAATAACCTCAGCAGTTGAGTCCCATAGTGCTCAGAGCCATTTGAACCATTTGAAACAACCATTCCACGTTAAACGCATCAAAATAAATCACCAAAAACTAAGTGATCTAAAACATAAAAAATTTTCCTATTACTAGCACTAGTCTAGTTAGTTAGGTAGTTGGTAAAGAATTCTATTGTAATTTTTTTAGTAGCAGAAGTAGTTTCAGCATTTTTGTAGCATTAGTTTTCTTTTCAACCGAGTACCAGAAATAAATATTTAATACATAAATTTATTATTATCTCGTAAAATGTTATTTTTATTTTCCATTTCAGCTTCTTAGATAGCAGAATAAATAAAATATGAAGTAGGATGTGAATTGGAAAAGTTAGCCAAAGTTGCTAACGCATCTCTTTGCGGTGGCTCTCGACTCGGAGGTAACCTGGTTCTAACCCTGATGGTAAATGAGATTTTCGTTGCCATTATTTGGCCGGACAGGGGACGGGAGGTGGTGCCTTAAAGTCTCTGGTCACCCCACTGCTTTAATATCCTGGATTACATTTTAAATCTCTGAACAGTGTCTCACAAAGCGAGGGCATGTGGCACTGTTGATGCTGATCCGTCAGTGGGATGGGGACATCAAGCACGACAGCCCCTTGTTGCTTTTTAGTAAGAGTAGGTTATCTGCAGGCACTGGGTTTCACCCATTCCCTTACCTTCCACAACAAAATGAATCCAACACTGCAACGTACAAGCACATACACTTGACACTTTATAAAATGTCGGAGGATGGCAAAGGCAAACGGCCTCCACTAGGACCTTGCCGTGAGTAGCGGTGAAGGACTCCTGCGTATACTCCCCCTACGCTTATTCCCTGAATATGGGATTGCTGAAAGGTAGCTCTGAGGAGAGACACAGATCCAGGCTATGTTGGTGTGTGTTAAGACGGGTTTGTAGGTGAGGAGAACAGAAAAATGTAGACTCCAGATGCTCCCTGTTAGTAGTTTTAATAGCTTTATTGGTTTTAGGCTGGATGGTGCGAAGATGGGCATCCCATGCTAGTTTTCTGTCGACGGTTACTTCTAAATATATTACTGTGTTAGTCAGCGGGATGGGTTGGTTGTAAGTGAGGAGGCGGAAGTCTGGATGACGAAACCCCCAGTAGTGCTCGGCTTTTCTGAGGATTTGCTTGAACATTCAACGTGCTAGAAACATTCAGTATGTGCTGATTTTCAGCCACATGACAAGTTGGCGTGAGGTCCAACGTAAAATGAACACGTTCCGCAAGAAAAAGTATTTCGATTATGACCTGAAGATGACAGCAAAGTCTGTCGAAACCGGTTGTCTTAAATAAAGAAATATTTATGCGAACCAGATTGTTGAATGTTTGTAGCAAGTAAAACAAATCGCTCCTTCGGTCTTTCCAAAATGAGAAAATTCAATGAATTTTGCACATATTACACCACTTGTGGCATTAGAGGGAGACTAGAAGAGTTGGCGAGAGTGGTGGGTACCTAGGTGGGTGGTATCGTCAGCATATTGGAAGAGGTAGACGGTAAGTGGTAAGTGGTTGTCTGGGAAGGTTCCCAGTGTACAGCATGTAAACTAAGGAGGGCAGCACAGAAAACTGAGCTACACATCCTGTGGAGTGAAATACACTCCTGGAAATTGAAATAAGAACACCGTGAATTCATTGTCCCAGGAAGGGGAAACTTTATTGACACATTCCTGGGGTCAGATACATCACATGATCACACTGACAGAACCACAGGCACATAGACACAGGCAACAGAGCATGCACAATGACGGCACTAGTACAGTGTATATCCACCTTTCGCAGCAATGCAGGCTGCTATTCTCCCATGGAGACGATCGTAGAGATGCTGGATGTAGTCCTGTGGAACGGCTTGCCATGCCATTTCCACCTGGCGCCTCAGTTGGACCAGCGTTCGTGCTGGACGTGAAGACTGCGTGAGACGACGCTTCATCCAGTCCCAAACATGCTCAATGGGGGACAGATCCGGAGATCTTTCTGGCCAGAGTAGTTGACTTACACCTTCTAGAGCACGTTGGGTGGCACGGGATACATGCGGAGGTGCATTGTCCTGCTGGAACAGGAAGTTCCGTTGCCGGTCTAGGAATGGTAGAACGATGGGTTCGATGACGGTTTGGATGTACCGTGCACTATTCAGTGTCCCCTCGACGATCACCAGTGGTGTACGGCCAGTGTAGGAGATCGCTCCCCACACCATGATGCCGGGTGTTGGCCCTGTGTGCCTCGGTCGTATGCAGTCCTGATTGTGGCGCTCACCTGCACGGCGCCAAACATGCATACGACCATCATTGGCACCAAGGCAGAAGCGACTCTCATCGCTGAAGACGACACGTCTCCATTCGTCCCTCCATTCACGCCTGTCGCGACACCACTGGAGGCGGTCTGCACGATGTTGGGGCGTGAGCGGAAGACGGCCTAACGGTGTGCGGGACCGTAGCCCAGCTTCATTGAGACGGTTGCGAATGGTCCTCGCCGATACCCCAGGAGCAACAGTGTCCCTAATTTGCTGGGAAGTGGCGGTGCGGTCCCCTACGGCACTGCGTAGGATCCTACGGTCTTGGCGTGCATCCGTGCGTCGCTGCGGTCCGGTCCCAGGTCGACGGGCACATGCACCTTCCGCCGACCACTGGCGACAACATCGATGTACTGTGGAGACCTCACGCCCCACGTGTTGAGCAATTCGGCGGTACGTCCACCCGGCCTCCCGCATGCCCACTATACGCCCTCGCTCAAAGTCCGTCAACTGCACATACGGTTCACGTCCACACTGTCGCGGCATGCTACCAGTGTTAAAGACTGCGATGGAGCTCCGTATGCCACGGCAAACTGGCTGACACTGACGGCGGCGGTGCACAAATGCTGCGCAGCTAGCGCCATTCGAAGGCCAACACCGCGGTTCCTGGTGTGTCCGCTGTGCCGTGCGTGTGATCATTGCTTGTACAGCCCTCTCGCAGTGTCCGGAGCAAGTATGGTGGGTCTGACACACCGGTGTCAATGTGTTCTTTTTTCCATTTCCAGGAGTGTATGTGGGAGGAGCTATGATTTATTGACACATGTAGAACAGTGTTGAAGGAAAGATGTTATAAGAAAGGATATAGTTAAAAGAGAGTGCCTGGAGAGCAATTTAGAATGTCGTTCTGAACATTAGGTTTTTCGGATATGCCAAAACTTACTGCGTTCGGGAGAATATATAACAGAACTACGTCACGTCATAGAGACACTTATTTTCTTATTTCTACTACATTTCGTTGGCGTACTCCTTGGGAAACTACAGCATATCGTAGCTATACATAACATTAATTTTGCCATATTACAAAATAAATCAATTGCACATATTTAATGTATGAGACTGAATATACTACGAAGATCTTTCAGTATGTACTGCAACTCTCATTTTCTCCTGGTTTATTTTGGTTGAAGAACTGCGACATTTGTTGTGAGAGATTGTGGGATATTCTCACTTCAGCCCCGATAGTTCCAAGAAGTTCTGATGGGTGGTGGCGCTATATGTAGCTTTCGGAATGGCGCCTGTAATGAAGATGCGTTCGAGGAAGACAGCTGTCATTGAGACTCTTCTGGTGGAAAACAGAGCATCTCAGATATTCAGAGGCGCTTGCAGAACGACTATGGAGACCTGGCGGTGAACGAAACCATTATGAGTCATTGTACGAGGCGTTTGTTATCATCGCAACAAAGTAGCGCAAACCTGTCCGAACTTCTGCAAGCCTGAGATGATCGACGGATCACAAGCAAATACCTCGCTGCACAGATGGACGACTCTGATGGTAGTGCTGACACACTCGTTCCCTAGTTGGGGTACTCAGAGTTGTGTGCCCACTGGATTCCTCGCCCCTAATGGAAGATCATAAAGAGAAACGAAGGACCTTCTGTGCGGAATTGCTTGCGCATTACGAGGCTGGTCGTGACAGTCTTTTGTCGAACATCGAACATTGATAAAACACGGGTTCATCACATCGAACCGGAAAGAAAGTGGAATCAATGGAATGCCACCACACCAAATTTCCTCTCAAGTTCAAAACTGCACCCTCAGCCGGTAAAGTCATGGCAGCTGGGTCTCTGAAAGGGTTATTCTGTTTTATATCTTGCCCCATGGTGCAAGGATCAACTCGGAAGTGTACTGTGCTATCCTCAGAAAAATGAAGAAACGACTTCAGCGTCTTCGTCGCCAAAAAAATGCGAACGAACTTCCCACTTCTCCACGACAGTGAAAGTCGTCACTCACACTGAGCGGAGCTCACAAAACTTCATTGGAAAAATCTTTCTCATCCTCCCTACAGCCCCGATCTCGCCCCTTACAAGTTCCATCTGTTTAGTCTCATGAAGGGTGCACTCCACAGGAAGTACAATATGCATTAGATGAGTATGTGCCAAGCAAGATCGTTAGAGATGGAAAAGAGCCACCGTGGTACAACCGAGTTAGAAAACTGTTGCGGAAGCAAAGGGAACTTCACAGCAAACGTAAACATAGCTAAAGCCTTGCAGACAAACAAAAATAACGCGAAGCGAAATGTAGTGTGATGAGGCTAAGTAAAGATCTAAGTACTGATTTGGCAGAAAATCCTAAGAAATTTTGGTCTTATGGCAAAGCGGTAGGTGGATCAAAACAAAATGTCCAGATACTCTGGGACCAAAATGGTATTGCAACAGAGGGTGACAGACTAAATGCCAACATACTAAATGTCACAGAGGAAGACTGCACTGTAGTTCCTTCTCTAGATTGTCGCACAGATGACAAAATGGTACATATCGAAATAGATACAGATGGATAGAAAAACAGTTAAAATAGCTCAAAAGAGGAAAGGCCGCTGGACCTGATGGGTTACCAGTTCGATTTTACACAGAGTACGCGAAGGAACTTGCCCCCTTCTTGCAGCGGTGTACCGTAGGTATCCAGAAGAGCGCAGCGTTCCAAAGGATTGGAAAAGGGCACAGGTCATCCCCGCTTTCAAGAAGGGACGTCGAACAGATGTGCGGAACTATAGACCTATATCTCTAAGGTCGATCAGTTGTAGAATTTTGGAACACGTATTATGTTCGAGAATAATGACTTTTCTAGAGACTAGAAATCTACTCTGTAGGAATCAGCATGGGATTCGAAAAAGACGATCGTGTGAAACCCAGCTCGCGCTGTTCGTCCACGAGACTCAGAGGGCCATAGACACGGGTTAGCAGGTAGATGCCGTGTTTCTTGACTTACGCAAGGCGTTCGATACAGTTCCCCACAGTCGTTTAATGAACAAAGTAAGAGCATATGGACTATCAGACCAATTGTGTGATTGGATTGAAGAGTTCCTAGATAACAGAACGCTGCATGTCATTCTCAATGGAGAGAAGTCTTCCGAAGTAAGAGTGATTACAGGTGTGCCGCAGGGGAGTGTCGTAGGACCGTTGCTATTCACAATATACATAAAGGACCTTGTGGAGGGCATCGGAAGTTCACTGGGGCTTTTTGCTGATGATGCTGTGGTATACCGAGAGGTTGTAATAATGGAAAATTGTACTGAAATGTAGGAGGATCTGCTACGAATTGACGCATGGTGCAGGGAATGGCAATTGAATCTCAATGTAGATAAGTGTAATGTGCTGCGCATACATATAAAGAAAGATCCTTTATCATTTAGCTACAATATAGCAGGTCTGCGACTGGAAGCAGTTAATTCCATAAATTGTCAGAGAGTAGGCATTAGGAGCGATTTAAAATGGAATGATCATATTAAGTCAATCGATGGTAAAGCAGATGCCATACTGAGATTCATTGGAAGAATCCTAAGGAAATGCAATCCTAAAACAAAGCAAGTAGGTTACAGTTCACTTGTTCGCCCACTGCTTGAATATTGCCCACCAGTGCAGGATTCGTACCAGATAGGATTGATGGAAGAGATAAAGAAGATCCTACGGAGAGCAGCGCCCTTCGTTACAGGGTCATTTAGTAAACGCGAAAGCGTTACGGAGATGATAGATAAACTCCAGTGGAAGACTCTGCAGGAGAGACGCTCAGTAGCTCGGTACGGGCGTTTGTTGAAGTTTCGAGAACATACATTCAACGAGGAGTCAAGCAGTATATTGCTCCCTCCTACATAAATCTCGCGAAGAGACCATGAGTATAAAATCAGAGAGAGTAGGGCCCACACAGAGGCATACCGACAATCTTTCTTTCCACGAACAGTACGAGACTGAAATAGAAGGGAGAACCGATAGAGTACCCTCGGCCACACACCGTCAGGTGGTTTGCGGAGTATGGATGTAGATGTAGATGTAGATGTAGCACATGGAAGATAAGGAGATTATTGACTGGCTTCGATCAGTAGAGTGGTACCATGCGTTATACACGGCCTCCCAGTAAGGCAGACTCACTGAAGGAGTGAGGAACAGTATGGTGTATTGACACCCTGGAAAAAATCAATTTTCTTTCAAAAAAAAGTTTCGTTAGTTATTGAATGCCCCTCAGAGAATTATGCGACAAAACAAAGATCAAATAGAAATAAACACGATAGAAAACTATAAACTAAAGCTACTCTACGTCTAGTTTGAGCCCTACGACGCCAATGGAAGCCCCGGAATGTGAGTCGAGTCGTGTCATTTCCATAGATGCTCACTAAACTACTTCTGCCACCACCTGCACTAGTACCGACCTTTCTGGACTGTGCGTCCTGGAAGAACTCACGCCACAACAGTGTCTCTCAGGTCAGTGTATATATCATTTTCTACAATACAAATAATGAAAATATTCCTTGATTTCTGGAAGGTCTTAGACTTTGGTTGTCTCTTGAAATTCCGGGAGTGGCTGTAAAAGGTGATCTTTCTCGAAATGAGACCCAGAGGAAGCGGCATTTTCGACTAATAGGTACCTGGAGCTGCACGAAGCTGTGGAGATAGCTCGGTCCTAATGACAGAATTTGTTCTAAGAGTATATGGGAGCATGAGGCTACCCTCTTCCTTCTGTGACAACTCTTCCGAAATTACTTTTCGCATCATGTGTGGGCTTAAATGTAGCTCTAAACTTCTAGTAATTCGGTGGTATCTTTCAGTTACAGATATATAAGTTGATATGGTATCAAGTGCACACCGTAGCTCTGTATTTATTACTAATTCTTCCACTGCAGTATTAGTGGTTAATGCCCTTCTATCCATATCGTAGTTCGGACACGCCAGCAGAACTTGATCTTAGATTCCCTCACGACCGCAATCAAAAAAGTAATAATAACGACAAAAGTTGCTAGGACGTGAGCGCTCGAAAGGTCGAGATTTCCCGAGCCATGACATAAAGTATTCGTGTCGTTTACGTCAGGGTCAAGTACAGCACTCTGATTACACACGAAATAGCCCATCACAACTGACGACAGCTGGAGGAAAACAGAGGCAACGGAAAGAAATACTGGCCCTTGTGGAGCCACGGGAAGGCATTGTCCAGCAGCGCAATTCGCCGGTACCTCCTGGCTTACGGCCCGCGTCGCGACGGAACGTTGTGACGCGCCTCTCCGCCTCCCGTTCGGTATTCGTTACCGGCGAGCGTAAGCGGGAATCAGATTTACGGATTCAATTTTCGGCACGCTCCGAAATTGCCGGCGGCGCGCGGGTCGCTGCACGGCTGTTGAGGCCTGGCCGTTTTGAGGAATGCCCCATTACTCATCCTCCCGGCCGCGGGTCACCGGCGAGCGCCGGCGCCGCCGCCGGACGGAGGTGGTAAATCTCGTCCCAGCTCTGTCGCGCTCTGCTTCCAGCAGAGGCCTCTGCTATCGCCCAGCGCGCGGACACCGCCGTCCAGAGCCCAATCACGGCGTCCCGTTACCCCCCGAAACAATCACCGGTGCAGACAGTGCTGCTCGTTCGGAGTCGAGCGTCTGATTTCACTTTCTGCACCCCCGTTATCTTTTATTGGCTTGCAAATCCTCATCGATCTATTCTCGATTTCCATTCCTCCACCCCTCGCACTATTTCTTCATTTTATGCTCTTCGTTTTCCAACCTTCCCACGTCCTGGTCTCTGATAAGTGTACGTGTCTGCTTGCGTTCTTGTGTGTGTGTGTTGATATGCGGGAGAAACAGAAAGGTTCCATTTCTTCCGCCACATAGCCACTTCACTCCTCACTGGCTCATCACTGGTCTCCTTCAAATACTCCACTTGCATCTCTTTGTATATGTATGTGTGTTTGCATGTCTTTGTATTTACAACACACAGGAACATGGACACGTCCATATACACACGCCCACTCATAAACAAGATCAGAGCGAGATAGAGGCAGAAAGCGTATGTATGCGCCCTCTTGCACGCTCCTACACATACGTTCGTATTTTTCAAATTTCTTTTACTCTCCCTTTTCGCCCCTCCACCTCTCCCATTTCTACGTGGAAACTACACCTTCCGCCGGCCATTGTGTCGGAATGATTAAAGTCTTTCCTCATACAGAGAGAAACTCCTCTTGCTGTTACGAGAAGCTATTTTCTATCGCAAATTCAGTCGGGAGAACTGTGCAGTTTCCTCCATTAGTCCATTTTATTTGTTTCACGTTATTTACCGCTTTAAGCAATTACTTTCGCGGATTAAAAATAAGGACGTCTGCCGGCCGGAGGGGTCGTGCGGTTCTAGGCCTACAGTCTGGAACCGCGAGAACGCTACGGTCGCAGGTTCGAATCCTGCCTCGGGCATGGATGTGTGTGACGCCCTTAGGTTAATTAGGTTTAAGTAGTTTTAAGTTCTAGGGGACTGATGACCTCAGAAGTTTAGTCCCATAGTGCTCAGAGCCATTTGAAGCATAAGGATGTCTTTTCCAAATATTATTTTGTTCCATTAACCTTTATAATAGGTGGAAAATTTGAAATTCCACTTCTTTTTATTTTTAATACTTATTTTAAGTAATTCTGATGATCTTAAGCCTTATAGCCGGTTCTTAACATTGATATGAAAGCGATGGTAGTAACATGTGTAACTATGGGGATTTCTTATGAAGACTTCAGCGGTGAAATCTGGTGATGTTCTCTCAAACGAAATCAATTGTGTCGCAATAATACAACTCCTCTGTTTTCCTATTGGTGTCTTATTTTAGGAGCAGCAACATGTACCCAGTAGGAGATAACGATACTACACGTGGGGAACGTGATCTGGTGTTGTAATGTGTAGTAAAAATTCAAATATCTGGTACAATAGCTTTCCCTGCTGGTATATTGCCTTATCTACAAATCGGGTATTTTTTATAAAGTTCATGCACTTCATTTATAACAATGATCTAGGTACAATGGCAGCTACGTCTATATCTATACTCCAAAAGCCACCTAACGGATTGTAGCGAATTGTGTGTATCACATCCCCCTTTTTCCAGATCCAGTCCTATATGGTTCGCGGGAAGAACAATTGATGGTAAGCCTCCGTGTGGACTCGAATCACTCTAATTTTATTTGCATGTTCACTACGTGATTTCTACATGGGAGGAAGATATATATTGGTTGACCCTTCTACGAATGTACGGCCTCGGAACTTTGACAGTAGACCATGACGTGCACCTCTCTTGAAGCGTCTGTAGCTGGAGTTGCATGAGCATCTCCCTACGCTTTCGTGCTTTCTAAATGAACATGTAACGGAATGCGCTGCTCTTCTTTGCATCTTCTCTGTTTTCTCTACCAGTCCTATCTGATACGGATCCTATACTGACTAGCCATATTCGAGTCTTCGTCGGATGAGTGTTCTTTAAGCTGGCTGCAGCGAGCAGATTAATGAAAATAAAAACAATATTTTAAGTGACCTCAAGAAAGTGCTTGTATTACATACAAATCAGTGCGTGATTAAAAGAGGCACGAAACAATTTACATCAGTAAATCGATGTTAAATAATGTTAACCATATTCCTATAAACTACTCCACAGGATTCGGTAAAGAGTGTAACAAAAGTTGGAGGCAAATCCCCGATATACAATCATTACGCATATACGACGATGTTTGTTTTGTGGGGCGCTCAACTGCGCTGTCATCAGCTCCCGTGCAAAGTCCCAATTTTTTCACAGTCCAATTTTTTTTCACAGTCCAATCCAGCCACTGTCACGAATAATGAAATCATGACAAAATAATAAGGACGACACAAACACCCAGTCCCCGGGCTGAGAGAATCCCCAACCCGGCCGGGAACAGAAACCCGGGAAACCGTTATCTAGAGGCAGCAACGCTAGCCACTAGATCACGTGCTACGGACTACATATACGACGAAAATACCTAATATAGTCATGAATCAGCAAAACCCTTTACTTCGCTCTCAGAACTCATTTTTTATCTCTCTTACTAATATACAAATTATAGCAATGAATGACGTGTTTGTTTGTCTAATTTGTTGTAGTTCTTGGGACCACAGTCACTGTTCTGTGCTCCATGTCAATACTGGTAATGTGAAGATGAGACACATCATTGCCTTGCAAGTGGCATCAACTGTGTAGGCGACCACTACGAACTTAGTGAGCTCTTAACTCCATACTAGAGTCATCATTATCCTGGGATCTAGTACAACGGAGTAGAAAACCCATTTTTCATGTTGGCAGATTTCTCCAAATAACAAAATTAATCTTCTTCTTTTAGTGTCGTTTTCCCTAATTTTATTCTTTCAGGATCACCAAACTTAATTCGACGACGTCCATTACTGTTGATTTCCATTTGTCGGTATTAATCTTATGTTTCAAAAGACTATCTATTTCTTTCAAGTAATATGTTAAGTCCTTTACTGTCGCCCGCATCTCGTGGTCGTGCGGTAGCGTTCTCGCTTCCCACGCCCGGGTTCCCGGGCTCGATTCCCGGCGGGGTCAGGGATTTTCTCTGCCTCGTGATGGCTGGGTGTTGTGTGCTGTCCTTAGGTTAGTTAGGTTTAAGTAGTTCTAAGTTCTAGGGGACTTATGACCACAGCAGTTGAGTCCCATAGTGCTCAGAGCCATTTGAAGCATCCTTTACTGTCTCTGACAGACTTGCAGGGACATCGGGAAACCTTAATGTTTTTATTTCTTCTCCGTGAAATTAAATTCCCTTTCTTAATTTGTTCTTCTTTTCCTTTACAGTACAGAGCATTATGTAAGAGGAATGAACAAACAATTAGAATACTGTGTGTCTCAATTTTTTTTTTATTTTGTTGTAATATTTCATGTACATCGTGCAGATGATACTTTCGAACTCTTCAAGAAACAATGTAGATACAGCATGTAAAAACGGTTTAGTTATTACAAGTTTTAAGTAAAAGTGTCATTGATTACTACTTGTTTGTACACATACATTAGAAGTTATAAACAAAGTAGAGATTAGAACTTTATGAGATAAAGAATGATACTAGGTCAGTTAAAACACACACTAGTTCTCCTCGTTTTCGAACTCACAATCAGTGTCATCATCCCCATCGGAGGTGCATGCCAAACTATTGACAAAAGTGGCATAATACATCCAGCCACTGCCACTTATGAATGACATCAAAGATTTCAGGTCATTTAATTTTTCTTTTGACAGAGGAAGTGGTTGGTTTGATATAGGCTACAAGCTAGCTTGGTTTTTGCTCCCATGCCTTTTCCCTTTTTTTCTATTTCTGTCCAATACTTTGAACGGTACATTATCTTGAAGAGTGGTTTTGTACAACAACTTGCCTTGTGAATATTCATTAAACGCATATTTAACCCACCTAACACTCTTCCAATACACAGTTTCTGCTTCGGTATTTTCAGTCCTTTGGATGAAGATGTTTTTCATGAGGGACTTGAAATCAAAGAATTCCCTTTGTTCCATTTCGAATACAATAAGATTTGGATCACACTGTATGTACCTGATGAAGGTCGCCCAATCCCTTGGAATTTCTATGGGGTCTACAGATTTTTTTCTTTGCTCTCTCAATAAGGGCATGAATTGTGTCAGCTTCCATATGAGTATGACCTGGCTATAACAATTTATGGTGGATAACAAGTGGATGCCCTCCTTCGTGACGTTTTTGCACGACATAAAGGAACATTGCGCAAACAAAGATGTTTCGTTTATGACCTGAACAACAGTCACTGTAGAATATTACTTCTGATACTTCTTTGTCTAATTGTTTAGGTACTTCATCAGACACGAAGGAATTTCTTGGCTACCACGGTTGGCAATGGTTTCATCACAAATGAAGCACATTTTTCGTTTTGGATTAGCTTGATTACATTTTGTCTCATATAGTGTGAGATTATAGGTCCAGAGATGCCTCTTGTAAAACGATACTCCATTCACTAAAAATGGCGTTCCAAGGCACTTTTGCAAATCGAAGGAAACGGCAGATACCTTTTTATCCTTCAAAGACAACTTCTTGTCTGTATCCTTTTGTTTATACGCAGCTTCGGCAAAGTCAAGGTGTTCATTTTTCAACTTTTCAGCATTTATGCGCTCTTCTTCTTGGTCGGTAGTTTTAATAATCATATCAAATTTATCACATTTTGCGCAAGTATCATTTTTTGTCTTTTTAAATTGATAGTTGAAATTTTCCACAAACATCTGCCTGTAGAAAGAACTACTCCGAGGTATGATGTTCTCTTTACAAAAGTCCACATACAGTTTGTACATTTTAGAAATTGATAGATCGAGTGAAAGGTACTTTCTTGCAGTATGTGAACGAGAGTAATGAGATTCAATGGCAGGAAACATCTGTATATGATCGAGAATAATCTTCCGTACCTCTTGAGACACGTTTGGCTGGTTCCCAAGCTTTCTCGGCAGATCTTCAGCACACATACATGGATTCGATTTCCTTTTTTTCTCCGTTACAACTCGGACTTTTTTGAAGGTGACGTCAAGTGTATTTAAAAATATTTTTTGACAGACTGCAGTATGCTCACCAGATTTAGGAAGTGAATAGAGGCGAGTGAAGTTTCGCCTACTCTCCAGTTCTCTGCCATCTAGTAATCTTTGGCGAAATTTACCTTTCTCACAAACCAATCCTGCTATGAATTAGTTTTTTGCTTCCTTACTTAACGAGCAATAGTGGACAAATATAGTTTGTCTTTCAATTTCACTGAATTTTTCGAAACAATTCAGCCTACATGTACAGGCTGCTTTAAGACCTTTGACCTGAACCGTATTTCCGTGTAGCGTTTTTATATTCTAACTCTGCATTTCTTCTTTTCTTCCTTATTTCTCTTGCACAAGTTTGGGTAACTCATCCTTTTTCTGGTAATATTTCCTTCAACCTTCTTTCTTCCACGTTTTTTCGTTGTCGATGCATTTTGTTCCTGAAATAAATTGTACTGTTCGTTCTCGTCATTATTCAATTCACTCAAAGCATTCATTTCATTTGGTGTGTTCTCTACATTCAGTTCATTCGCTTCATTCTGTCCATTCACTTCACTGCCTGTGTCGCTTGAATTACCTTCCGAGTGAAAATACTCATTAGAGGAAAAGTCATTTAGATCACCACAATCAGGTGGTGAGCTGGTGACATCAATCTCATTACTAAGTTGTAAAAATTCTTCGTCAGTGCACGACAGTGCCTGTTGCTGGGGCTCCCGAGACGAACCTGAAGAGAACGCGTATGCTAATAATTTGTTTAAAACACAAATGTACTAATATTGCTAATTTTATACTGATTATTATAGCGTAAAGCAAACATAACTGATACTTAAGAGTCAAGTGTAATAAAGTAAAAGGAAAAATACAAGTTTTCATTACCTTGGCTTGGAGTTTCTCTCAAACCCATTTGTAGCAGCTTTTTCCCTCTTGTTGCCATCTTGTAACATTTGTAACAATGGTCTAACTGGTGTTTAAACAATCACTAGAAAACAATCTCGACAAGCGATATCAATACAGTGTCAACACACAATTACACAACAATGTCAACACAAGGTTATACAACAATGTGAATACACTTTGCTTGCCGGGGGACCAATGTTGCAAACACATACGGGTTAAAAGGGCCAAAGTGCACTTTGGCCCTTTTATTTATAAAAACGTGCTTAAATGTATATTGGCCTTTCTTTCCATTAATGCTATTCTGACATTCAGTTTGGACATATGCCCTAAATGAATCTGAATCCCTGTTAATAAAGGAGCTGGACATTGGCCTATTTTACACCAAAACAATGACCTTACGGACAGTGTCGTAGAGCCAAGAACTGAAAAACGTTGATTTTGGACATTGGCCCTTTTAGCACCAAGCCACGGTTTTCATCAATTAAAATAAATTTATGATGTGTTATTGAAGGAATTCTAACAGGCGCTATTTTATTTGCCTATTTGTCCTTTACATCACTATTTTATTTCTCAAAACTATCCGTGCATCTTCCATGGGGCCCTGTGACCTGTTTCAGTCAGTTGGTGCCCGGTGCTGCCTTTGATATTCTCAATAACGTGTGACTATCTCAATTAATCCGGGTTCCTAATTTTCTATACTTATGTAATTCCTTCAGTCTTAATTGTCATATCATAGGCAGTATGTTACGGTCGGAGACGCCATCTTCTCCAGAAACTCTTTTACAATTCATACCAGATTCCAAAATGCCTCATTTACAACTCTGTAATCTGTCTTGAACCTTCTGGTGTCCTGTCATCTCTTACACATATAGAATCTTCTTTCATGTTTCTTAAACAGAGTGATAACAATCGTTAAATTGTGCTCTGTGAACAATTTTGCGTGGTGGTCTCTCCTTTTATTTCTTTTACCCAGTCCATACTTTCCAACTACTTTCCCTTTTCATCTCCTTCCTTTCATTTCGAATCCCTCATGAAAATTATAGTTATCTGAACAATTTCGTCTACCTCATTACCTGATATTCTTTCAATAGCTTCATCACAGGGGACCTAAATAGCATATAAACTTATAGTGCTGTGATGGGAGTATAGTTTTGTCTCTTATATGTTAGCTATGGTAATGTGTTCAGTTGCTTACGGTACCTTACTATCATTAATATTCTCCTATTCATTATTAGGCCTACCGCCGCTAACACCATTTTATCAGACCCCAGACTGTTTCACCAACGGAATATTTTATCTAAGGGGATGCCATCATTATTACGTCATACAGCAGAATCCCATATCCACGCTACTACTGGAAAGTCTACTGCTCCCAATCAACAACCATATGCTCGTCTGACCTATCCAACGATTGCCGTCTAATGTGTTGCACCCGTGGTACGGCTGTTCGTGCCACTGAGGTACGCAAGCCACCCAACCACAACTAGGTCCATGATTTGTCGGGGGAAGTGTAACAAGAAAATAATTATTGTGCACGCACTAGGTTATCACGAAACTCCATGTAACTGGCCATCCACACCATATATAGACACCAATTTGACGTATAGTGCAGACGTCAATCTGCCGCAGTATTATAGAACGTGCTTTTCTTTAAAGCATTATGACGTTATAGCAGAACTATATACCCCTGTATAAACGTCACCATAGTTCCACAAACGTTGAAATTGTAACCGCAAACCTATTTTTCAGTTCAAATAATTTTTAATATAGCAGTTTTTATCGGTAGTTCTTTTCCGCGTTCATATAAACTGACCACATTAGGGAAGAACAACGGTTCAAAACCGCGTAGGGCCATCCTGATTATTGTTTACCGTGATTTCCCTAAATCGCTTAAGGCAAATACCGGGACGGTTCCTTCAAAATGGACGACCGATGTCCTTCCCTGCCCTTCCCCACTTCGAACTTGTTCCGTCTCTAACGACCACGTTGTCGACGGGACGCTGAAGACTAATCTTCTCCTCGCCTCTACGTATAAGATACAGTACATGGTTGTTACGAACATTATTGGTAACCAATATTTACAATGTCCCTCTTCAGTCTTTTTTGCCAAATTCTGCCATAGTGTCTCGTTTCGGGAGAGAAGCCACTATCCACCTTTGACTACTAGGAACTGCCTGATTTTTTTGCTACGTCGCGGCTACTGTATTGCTGTAGACACGCTTTATTGGATGCGGCTGCAAATATGCCACACATACGAGAGGCGTTCAAGAAGTAATGCAACACATTTTTTTCTGAAAGCAGGTCGGCTTTTTTCAAGATTCCAGTATAACATATTATTCCCCACTCTTCTGGCTGCAAAACAATATTTTTCAACATAACCTCCGTTTAATGCGACGGCCTTATGTCACCTTACTGGGAGGGCCTCTATGCCAGTATGCCACCATTCTACTGGTCGACATCGGAGCTAGCGTCTTGGCGCATCAATAACCTCCCCATTATCCTCGTACTACTTGCCACGGAATGCATCCTGAATTGGGCCACACAGTTGGATGTCGGAAGATGTGAGATCCGGGCTGCAGCGTGGACGAGGAAGAACAGTCGAGTGATTTGTGAATTTCTTTCATGTGCGCAGACTTCAGTTAAGTCTTACGTTGTCTAGGATAAGGAGAAGTTTGTTTGCATTCTGGTGGCGACAAACGCGCTGAAGTCGTTTCTGCAGCTTCTTGAGAGCATCAAATTAAAATGAATAGTTGATCGTTGCACCGTGGCAGAGGACATCGAACAGCACAACCAGCTTTGACGTCCTTCTGAGCAGCGAGGTACCTATTGCTAACCGTAAATCATACCGAGAGGGATTGCCCGCAAACATTCTACTCACTGCCATGTCTCCGTAGACATTCTTCAAGCACCTAAGAATGTATGCGGTAGTCTAGTTTTCCTCTAGAGAAACTCAATCACAGCTCTCTGCTTGGGACGCACCACTGTTACAGACGCCATTTTGAAGCTTAGCCGTGCGGTTCTAGGCGCTTCAGTCTGGAACCGCGTGACCGCTACGGTCGTAGGTTCGAATCCTACCTCGGGCATGGACGTGTGTGATGTTCTTAGGCTAGTTAGGTTTAAGTACTTCTAAGTTCTAGGGGACTGATGACGACAGATATTAAGTCCCATAGTGCTCAGAGCCAACTTTTTTTTGAAGGATACGTATAGCGCTGTAGGTATAGGAACTTCATGGAAACATAGGGGCTGAAGCGGGAATATTATACGATGTTCCACGACAACTTCAGCATTTTTTTAACGAAAGAAGCCGGAAAAAATGTGTTTCGCGGATTACGGAACGCCCCTAGTACGTGTCAACAGACAGGGCTGTAAAGACGGGATAGCAAGGTTGACAGTTGCCAAGGACTGGGGCAAAAACTCGCGAAAGAAAATACATAAAAACGTTTTAAGAATCAACCGAGTGAGGTATGTGACTTTTCTTGTAACTTATGTTTCTGTCTTCTGAGTATGGTTTCGTTCAAGTAGCCTCACAAAGATAGGACTAGGTCGAACACACGTCTACTGCTATTACGATATGGAGTTAGAGTAAACCGAAGGAACACATGGTTACAAGAAGGTTGGCATATTTTCGAAAGGCACGAGTACGCAGCTAGTACTGTGGAAATACCGATCATTATTTCTCATATTTTGCCAATAATGTGAGTGGCATCAGGTAAGATATTCCCAAAGTGTATTCAGCTTTATTCTTAACCTCGTTATGTTATTCGACTTATGTGTTGTTGATTTCTGATGACTGTTTCCGTTTGCAGTCTTTGTTAATAATTATTGCCTTTTCGCCAATATACCATTCTCAGGATGGTCGGTTGTTTCATAGAAACTAGTAGTTCTTATACGGAAGTAACACAGATGAATTTTGAAATATTTATCTTCTTCTGGAGAGAGTACTGAAGTTATCCAAGGGATTTAGCTAATTTTACTGTGTGGTAAACGCCTTGCCGAGACATGGAAAGTCGAAAACTGAAAACTAATTAAATCTTTTCTCCCTTCTCGTGTCTATGAGCGGCATTAATACTGCTTTCTAATCGTGATGTGCAGTATCTTACAAAATTCATTTACGAGTTTTTTTGCGGCGGAGTAAAACATTAAAAAACATTTATAAGATTAATATGGATGAATTTTATGTACCATTTTATTGCAACACGTTAAGAAAGTATTCAGATATAAGGAGTTTCTTCCCGTCGTCAGCAATCATACGAGGCACAAATTATGGTGAAAATACGTTAGTGACAAGACGATCTTATAAACAAAATTCTTATAAATGCGTACAAGAAAATATCTGGAATATTTTCGCTGTACAGGTTCTTCTGAACAGATGTTTAGTTAATCCACTTGTGACACGGATTACTGTTTCAAATACGAAGAGACCCTCTTGATAATTGTTTTAGAAGATAACGTGACTGCTTTCACTTAAAGAGGTGTCGTAAATAACATGTCATCTAAGGAAAGTAATGACTGCTCAATATTAATTTGTACTACAGCTATGTGCCTCATTGATATCTGACATGGGACGAAAGCTGTCTCATGTCCTAAGAGGATTATGGAATGTGGGCAGATTCTCTACCACTGATAGATGGAATGTGCTCCTCAGTGTGTGAAGATGTTTATAGAAAATAAAACACTTCTTAACTGGCGGTAGTCATGTTTGAGTGAATATGACTCGCACACAGTAAAGTGTTTCAACACCTGAGCATTGTTGTCATTGTTATGGTCACAGTAGGATTTAGATGATGGTAGGAATGGTGGATCGTCTGTAAGACACGAATCATAAGGAAAAAAACGCATTTTAACGGTGTAATGAAGGAGGAAGAGTGGGTGTATCTTTATGATCTTCAGGGGTAGAGCAAGTCTACTCTTTTACAGAAGTCTTGTGAAGTTTGAGAGCCAGCGATCGGCACGGAAAATCATAGTTCTCTACATTTTGATTATGATATCGTTTCTCCTTGCTTTCCGGAATGTGGCTGTATCGTGGAATCCAGTTATGCTACGGCACACTTCACTAGCTTTCAGAAGCTGTTAAAGAGAACAGAGATCACACAGTAGTTTGAAAGTCGTGGAATACGTGTCAGTAGGTACACAAACGGCTGTGACCTTCGTACATCACTAATAAAGTCATTGGAGGAACAGTTTCTCTCACAAAGCCGACAATTCAAAACGAATTTCATATCTGTAGTCTGCTAAAAGAAATCAACATATCTACCAGGATACTGGTAGAAGTAATAGCAGAAGGTTTATTGATATGTAGAGCACATATACAAGGATATTGCCGGGTGCTACAATTTAAGAACAACAAAAGTTACTTAATTTATGAAACTTTTGAAAATTTTGAAAATATAATTCATGTATTAGATGTACGTAAGTACAGGCCTAATTTGACAAGAATGGCACCACGCAATATCAAAAGGTAAATAGCGGGTATCCATTGTGTGGGGCTTTTGCCCTCCACCATCAGAACGTTCTGCTATGTGGGACACGTGTATTGGGGACTTGCAGAGGCGAATCTGCTTGCATCGGCCTGAGGGCTGTTTCAAGGGAAAGAAAGGGCCCGTATTTCCTCGTTTGGGTGCTTAAGGGTAAATGAGCCTTCGTGCTCTGGCCCATCGCGGCCTCGGGCTTTTCCTGAAGACGAAGGCAAAGCCTAGTGAGCGGACCACGAGAAGCGAGGGAGGAATCTCCAGCCTCGCGTTGCAGATAGCCCAGCAACAGAATTAAGGACGAACCTACTTTTTTCCTAGAAATCACTAAATTTTTCAGAAAACGTAGAAAAACAGAAATTTTAACTTTCGGGAACATACTTCGTAATAAACAGCAAGACAAAGATATGATCATGATATTCCGTGAAATGCTACTTCGATTATATCAGCACCGATGTATACCTCCTTTACTCGCAGACAAATGAATACATTCATTGCTTGTTCCATTATGATTAATTGTTTTCCAACATTAACTTCAGTAAATCCACTGTTCGTATTCCCACAATAAGCAAGTAAAGCAACTGTAGGCGAATGAGTATCAAACGGCTTACGTTTCTTAGTTCTTTATGAAAAATTTGCTCCATGTTTTCTTTTTCAACACATAATCCTCTACAAGTATTAACACAAAATCTTGTGCAAAGGACAATACTATAAACGTATTGCATGTTTCATATCACATAGTGCCTGGCATAACTGTATAATGTGTATCACTAGAAAAATCCACCTGCCAACCATGTAACGTAATAGCGTGGGATGGCCTGCGTGTATTAATAGACAGGATAATCCTATAACAGCGTACCTGTTGAACTTCAGTGGACATGGCGCGATTCAAAATGAAGTGAATGAACTGCTTATCGCTGATTCCCTACTAGCTGGACCATAAACCATGCATGCCAATTTCAGGTTTCTTCGGCCGTGGTTGCATCGGGCTTCCATAGCAGACAGGTACATCGGATATTAGATGTATTCGCGATATGTTTCATGCTATAAGAGATCGATCCACTCAGACTTAATGAAATAACCTGGTAAGAAAAAATCTTTCTGAAAGTGATGGTAGAATACAACTGAACACACAAATTAAACATGAACAACTCATCCAGCATCTTTGAGAGAGTGTGCTGCTAGAAAATCTCGAAGAATCTTGAGAATTTTAAATCAAAAGGGAAATAATCGAAGGCCATGGGATCTCCATTTGAACAAAAGCATAGACAGTGGCTGCACGATTAGCTTAGCACATCAGTATGGGAAAAGTCTACGTGCCCATCGATGCAGATGTAAACGGTTACATCGTTCGTAACATCGCGATCGAAATTACCGCGGGAGTATTACTCAGAAACTACGGCGCTTGACCTAACTGTTCGGTCCGTGGCTGCTACCAAGTAATTAAAGCAATTTCACAGACATCGAAAATCGTAGAAGCTCTCGCTCAACTTCTGTCTCGAAGAGACTCCAACCTAGAACTACAATGTAATGAGCCTCTGAGAGCGGTTCTCGGCACCTCTGCAAATTCAGATGCTCCTCCACAACGCGCGGCTGCCGGCAGAAATAATTCCTGCAGCCAACGTAGCAGGGGGGTGGCGCCTGTCCACCTCTACCTCGGTGGTGAGCACGACGGATTGCTAACCAAAGGGGTCCAGGTGCGATTCACGGCCGAATCAGAGATTTCCTCCTCTCAAGGACTGGATGTTCTGTTGTTCTTACGTTCGTTTACATTCCGCTACTGAAACGGCTGTGGGAACGTCCGGAATGCCATTAAATAAAAAAAAATCAAAATAGGGGGTACTGTTACAATCTGTTCCGTCCAGTGACGGCCTAATGTCCCAGTTAAAGAGTTTTGAATACAAAGGTGGCACCGATTCTCCGGCAAGCCTAGTATCCTTGCGCAGAGAAGTAGCTTGGTATGAAAGATAAAATAAGGGCTCGGTTTCTCTGCAGAAGTTTACCGTCGTGTCCACAATTAGCGAAGATTAATCTGTCGTCCTGTAAACGTCTCCCCCCGCCAGTCGAGAGTTCGTTTTTCCGGTGGGTCATCGATGGTCTCAGATCGTTGGGGAAAATTGATTTCTATTTGTTCATTAATTAATTTTATTGCCTTTCGAATAATAATGATGAATTCAATTAAATCAGCAACTATCTCCTCGTCAAGAGGCAGAGCAGGGGCTGCAGCCATGGCTTCTCCGCCACGTTGGGCGTATGCCTGTGGAGTAACTAGCTCAACATATGATTCCTGACCAACGCCAGCTGCCTCTTCAGTAGCTGTGGGGTAAATATTCTAAATTTTTGACTGATCCGGCCCTGTATCATTAGTCAACATGGCCTTCCTAAGTTGGTTCTATGGTACAACTGAAACCAAGGGGAAACTGTGATATTTATGTTTCTCTAGGCTCTGCTAATCCACTGTACAGTTATTGATGATGGAATCATGGTAGGGAAAATATTTTTGAGAGAAAGGAATCCGCCATTCCGTACTAAACGTGGTAACTATTTAGTACGAAGCTGTCTTTATAAACAACTGACATGAATTTCTAAAAGTCATAATGTGGAACGTTAGACACCTTCATCGTGTACGCAGGTTAGAGAACTTGAAAACGAAATTCGAGCGAATGGAACGAGATACATTAAAGGTGCATATACACATGTGCGCCTTGTGGCTTGTAGAGATGGGGGATCCGCTCTTGAACTAATTCATAGAGTTCAATCTTTCAAAGGAGTGAACAATCAGTGATTCAGAAAAAAAGAACGGTAGCTCCAAACGTTTCCCACGGCAGAGAGAGAGAGAGAGAGAAAGAGAGAGAGAGAGAGAGAGACGGAGCATATCAGCAGCGCCTCTGCTGGTCACAGCACAGTGCACGCCACACAACACAGCCAGCGCCGGCCTCTGCCCTGCTTCTACCTTGGCTGCCTGCATTGCGCAGTGCCCCATTGGATTTTGTGTTTCACATATGCCGTGGCGTCTCTGTGCGTCGTCTGCCGCGCAGTGTCTGGCGCAGCGTAACTTCGCATCGCACTCTGTCGGCGATCGTTTCAGTCGCACGTCCTGCCCTCTGGGCAGTTGATGTGAGCAACAGGACAGAGAGCCACCTAGCGGATAACATAGGAACTACTTGCAAAAACCCGCTCGCAAGGGAACGAACTATTTGTCTCAGAGCGGGTGAGTTCACCGCTACCCCCTCCCTCGGAACTCGCCCGCTCAACGCTCGCCCCACCGTCTCGACTCTAGCCAGAGCGTCGAGCAAAGCGACTCAGGTGTCACTGTGGTCTCTGCGGTCTCAGCTCACGCAGTAATACAGCTCGCGGCTCGACCTGCTCGACTCAGCGCCTCTGCATCGGAGTTCGTCCCCACTGGATATTGTTCTTCGTAGTAATGCCGCTATGTATATTACATTATTATGTTATGTATACATCAATTGTTTTTATTTTATTTTTATTTGTTTAAACTGATTAGATTAGGTTCCTGATGACTCCTCTTACTATAGGATTTTTATTATAGACACTCGAATTTACGCTTTAATTACGAGCGAACCGATAAACGTATCGCAAAATGTGATACACCAATATTTTCCTTGTTTTATTCTGCGTAAGGCTATATGCAGCACTTTCGTTTTACAGTCAAATTTATATATTTTTTTTCTTATTCTGGTACGGATTTTGCGATTTTAGGCGTCTTCGAAAGGAAACGTTCACTTTAAAAATATATGGCTTGCGATGTATTTGTATGAGGTTAATGAAATTTTAATACGTTATAGCCAAATATATTGTTAATGTAAATCTCAAGTTACAACATTTTCCGATCACCCAAAAAACCGTGATAGTGCAAAATAAATCAATAATCAAAAACTTTGTCATATCGTGGAAATTTCAATAAACAATACAAAATTCTTACTCATTATCTGTGTTACTTCAAAATAGGATCAAATAAGATCAAAATACAGGTATAGTACTGGAATAAACCAAGTTTAAAGGGCAATGTGCCTTCCATTTATTTTATATTGTAAATGAGTGGTGAGTCATGAAAAAGAGCTAATTCATTTCAGGGAGTGAACAGTTCTGATCCAATCTCTGAAAAGAACAGTTTTGCCCATCTCTAGTGGCTTGCCGACAAAGCTTGCTCCACACGGACGTAGAGATGCCCAGTCTGAACACTGATGTGAATGGAATCACTCGCACGCACATTTTGAGGAGGAGATATGCACCTACACGCATACCTCTGTTTGTATGTGTGGCAAGTTAGAGCCGCAGTGCGACCAGTCGTAGGGCCTGCAAGTGTAAATGCATCTTAACTGTAAATGAACTGCGGTGTCAGGAAGCATAGGATTTCTGGTCAGTTGGTGTAATAAAAGGCATGAAAATACGAATGGCGGTGAATTACTAATGACAGCATAGTGAAACTGTTATTAGGTAGGAAAAAAAGAGTCACGTCACACCAAGTTGTAGAACTATGTGTGGCTGCTAGTTCCACAGATGATGAAGTTGTTGAACAAATGTTTCGTGAGCTAAAACAAATCATTTTGTGTATTAATTCTGGAGAAAATATTTTTGTGATGAGGCCGTGGAATCCTATAATGGGAAAAGGGAGGAAAAGAGAAATAGAATACGAGGAAGGTGAAAAAACCTAAACAGAAAATATCCTGGTACGATTTTGAGAACAACATGATTTAACAGTTGTAGGCACCTGGTATCCTGAAAGAATGTTGTATATGAAGAAGAAACATGTAGCCATAATAAATTCTGGAAATTATTATATTACACCTGTTACATTCAAACACTCTTCTTTGTTACACAGAGAAAGTTGATATAACGTAATCCACTTGAAAGTCAGCTGAATATGAACTACATAATTATTTTCTCAACATGAGCCTGGTGAAAATGGGTCTAAAAGTTCCGTGCACAATGAATCAACTTCATCGAAACAAAGAACATAAAATGGAAACATAAAAAAGCGTCCATCCCAGAAAGTTTTGTTCCTGACGTTATAGCACAAGTACGGAAACGGATGGCTGATATTTTGTACAACACTGTTACTGCACATTTACCGTGCAAACGTGTACGCAGCTTGCTCCAGGATAGTAACCTCTGCGATGTCGGCAGAACAGACGGAGAATCATTCTGAGCTTAGATTTCCTCATTTATAACAGAACATTGTCGGAAAATATCAACAAGACATTTTTGGTAATAGTTGGCTGATCATTAGCGGCAATGTGAACATTCGCGGTTCCTCTGTGAAAGGGTTCAGCTGTGACTATAGCGTATTTACGCTGCTGCAGCACTGTGGGCGTGGAGCGTTAGCACTTTTACAAACTGCCGCTACATGTCCTTGCGTTGCGCACATCGCCTCTCCCTATGCAGGCACGGAGTACGCATAAGTTTAGCAAAGCAATCTGGACGACCTGAATACCGATTCCTCCTGTTGTTTATGTGAAGTTGGGAGGCAGAGGGGCTACGTGAAGACGCCTAACCTAACCTAACCTAGCCCAGTCAAATACGGGCCGCTGCCGATATGTCGTTCGGGCTTTGTCCGTAAATGGAGACGGATCTTGAAAGAAAGAATCAAGATTAGGCTTTAACTTCGCGTTCAAATCGAGGTCGTTAGGGACGTAACATAAGCTCGGAATGTTTTCGAGGGCTATGAGGGAAATCAGCCGTGCACTTTGAAGGAACCATCTCTACATCTACCTTGAGCGACTAAGGGAAATCACCGAAAATCTAAATCAGGATGGCCGGACGCCTAATTGAACCGTCATCCTCTCGAACGCTAGTCCAGTGTGCTAACCACTGTGGCGCCTCACATGGTGTCCGAATTGTATTCCCAAATCGGATGAAGAAGCTGAATTTGATATGTACCAATCACTTATTGTTGCATGAGTTGGAGTTCCATCTGACTGGCTTTACCTCACTTTCATAAAATTTTTGCTGTACTACATTAACTATTTTAAGCGGTTTACAATAGATAATGTTCTTTCCCTAAAATAGTGCTACGATACGTGACATTTGAAATACTTTAGGTACTGATAATCCCTCCTCGAGGGTAGAATTTGTTAAGTTTAGAGCCTGTGTGAAAACGGTTTTACCGGATGCATATGTAATTACTAGGTTCGCTCTCGTAGACTACATGACCTCCGCATATGACTTCTATTTTTCTTTAATCAAAGTCTTAAGTTGTTCACAAATTGCAATACCTTCAAAACTTTTCAGATAAATGAAGACCATAGAATCACGGATTTTTCCCAATGTCTTTCTCACGAAAACGTTATCTGATAGTTGGTGTTCAAGGTTTTCATTAATTGTGCCTTCTGCGTTCTTGTGATGATATTTCCATAGAAACTTTGAATCTCTAACACGTATTTCTTTATATCTAACCGAGGAGTGGAACATCAGTTTTCACAGAGTTAGCTTCAATTTTTATTTAAGGAACGAAATATTTTCTTAAAATCTTTCATCCGTTGTTTCACTCCCATAAGGGGCTGAGATTCCAAAACAAATGGGTCAAATGGCTCTGAGCACTATGGGACTTAACAGCTATGGTCATCAGTCCCCTAGAACTTAGAACTACTTAAACCTAAGTAACCTAAGGATATCACACAACACCCAGTCATCACGAGGCAGAGAAAATCCCTGACCCCGCCGGGAATCGAACCCGGGAACCCGGGTAAGATTCCAAAAACCTGAAAAACATATATTTGTATTTCCTACCAAGAAGCCAAATACCAATTTTCATAGATGTAGCTTTAAAAAGCTTTCGTAGTTCTTTAATAATGCTTTATTTTCAAAAAAATTCACCTTCTGTTTTATACCCTTACTAGTTGAATTTACAATAATGCTGAAACACATTTATTTTATTTCTGACAAACTGACCACATAATATTTCTCGTAGTTCCAGTTCCAAAATTGCATTAGTAGAGACACGTTTTGAAGAGCATTTCATACCCTATTTCAACCCCTTGAAAGTGGAATTTCGAACAATCCTTTCCCAAACGCTGCTTACTGTATAAGATCAATACCCTCATTCAGCTTCGTTTCTGTCCTTAACCGTTTGAATCGGTCTGACCCTATTCCAACCTCTTAGGGTTTTAATTTCCAAACTCAGTGAAACACGTGTTTTATCATCTGTAGCCGAGAAGCTAAACAACAGTTTTCAAAGATTTAGCTTTAAAAGTGATTTCGCAATGAAATATTTCCATAAAACGTGTCGTCCCATGATTCACCCTTAGGGGTTCGAATTCCAAAACACCGAAACACTTTTTTTTTATTTGTAGCTTAGAAGTCATGTACCAGTGTTCGTAGATGTAGCTTTAAAAATAGTTTAGTAGTTCTTTAATGATGATATAGTTTAAAAAAGTTTTCACCCACTATTTCACCCACACAGATTTAAAAATTCTCCAACACTTATTCTTTTATTTCTGAGCGAGAAACCTAATACCAATTTTCGTAGGTCAAGCTTCAAAATTGCCTTATTAGCGAAGTGTCTTTTAAGAAAAAGCATTCATACTAATGCAAGCATTGGAAAAATCCTTTCTTAAGCGATGACTGCAGTATAAGATACACACCTTCTCCAAATTTCAGGTTCCTATTCTTAGCGGTTTGGTCTGGGCAATGATGAGTCATACAGTCAGGACATTGCCTTTTACAATTATAAATTACATCACACCCTAATGACTGGGTATAGGATGGTTTGCAACTTACATTCTGACAAGAAAAGCGACTCTTTTGAATCAGACCATTGAGAACGGCTGCCCATGCGAGTTGCGCATTGCGCGACAAGTTGTGACATAGAAACACTTTGCAGCTCGTAAAGCTCAGAGTGCGAACTGTAGATTTCCGGCAAATACTATCACTCAGGTTTATCGAGGAGGACATAATTTTTGTACGAGACACGGTATTAGAGGATTATTAGACATAAACATATTATTCTGATTTGCTACGTAGATTATACTGAGGTGAAAAAGCGATATGCATGTATACAGATGGCGGTAGTACCACCTGCACATTGCAAAAAATGGCAGTGCTTTGGCGGAGCTCTCATTTTTACTCAGGTGTTTCAAGTGAAAAAATTTCCGACGTGATTATGATCGCACAACGGGAATTAACAGCCTCTGAACGCGGAATAATAGTTGGCAGTAGATGCATGGGACAATACATTTCGGAAATCGTTAGGACTTTCAATATTCCGAGATCCAGAGTCTCACAAGTTTGTCGAAGATAGCAAACTTCTGGCTTTACCTCTCACCACGGACAACGCAGTGGCAGACAGTCTTCACTTAACGACCGAGGGTAGCGGCATTTGCGTAGAGTTGTCATTACTAACAGACGAGCGACACTATGTGAAATACCCGCAGAACTCGTTTTGTAACTTACGACAAACGCATCCGTTAGGACAGTGCTGCGAAATTTTGGCGTTAATGGGATAAGGCAGCGAGCGCCTTTGCTAACAGCACGATCTCGTTTGCAGCTCCTGTTGTGGGCTTATGACCGCATCGTTGGGACCCTAGGCAACAGGAAAACCGTGGCCTGGACGGGTAAGATCCGATTTCATTGAGTAAGAGCTGATGGTAGGGTCCGAGTGAGGTGCAGACCCCACTTAGCCATGCAACCAAGCTGTCAACACGGCGCTGTGCAAGGTGCTGGTGATTCCAAATGGTATGACCTGCGTTTACATCGAATTGAGTGGATGCTCCCAACTGAACTGATCGTTGACTGGAAATATTTGTGTTCGGCTGTTTGGAGACCATTTTCAGCCATTCATGGGCTTCATGTTTCCAAACAACGATGTCTTGTCACCGGTCCACATTTGTTCACGATTCGTTTGAAGCACATTCTGGACAATTCCATCGAATGATTCGGTTGCCAGATTGCCCGACGTAGAGTCGTAAATAAGCAATCGAATAAAATTTGAAGCTATTAACAGAACAGCTGCTCTTCAGTGGCTGCCAAACACATCTGTTGCAAAACGGCAGTGGCAACGAAGCTGTAAATAATTATAATATTTAACTGAGGCTAATTTGATAACATAATCTCTGTTTTATTAAACTGCTTATTTTAGCACGTGATTTGGATTGCTGGACGATAAAATACAATACTTTCTACAGTAGTTGTAAACGTGTTTTTAGATGTAGGAACATTGACTGGAAGTAGAGTGTATTTTTCTGTTTCCTCAGAATGATATTCAGCCATAGCTTAAGTACAAGTCAACATCAAACTCCATTAAGAAATCACAGAAATTTAAACTGAGGCTTTGGACAACTTCTGTGTCACCAGTATCAGTGCTACTTAATGTTGATAAAACCTCCTGACACTAACGTTACTGGCACACAGAAGCTGTTTCATCAACGCAGTTCAGCACGTGGTATCTTAAATATCAGCGCTAAACGAGTTTGCCTACATGGCGAATGTTCAGATTGGATCGCCAATTTGCATCAGTCAAAATGTTTACCGCCTAATAAGCGTTCCGTTGTATGCCCACGTCGACGGCTGTTATAATTGAATTTTGTAGCAGTACCTAAAGCAGTACGTCATTACAAATCTGCTGTTTACCTTGACAGCAAATTATCGTGTGTGCGGACGCCGTGCAAACTACCGACATTCAATCTGCCGGCGCTGCTCGGAACGCAGACAGAAACAGAATGAGCGCTGAAAGAGTTTCAGAATATCGTACGCCTGTTAATAGATTTAGCGTTAGAAACGATGTAACTGGTAACAGTGAGCATCTGAAAAAAAAGCGTAAGGGTGCTATTAAGTAACAAAGAACCTACAAGAAACGAAAACAGCCGACACTTTTCATCCTTTCACGGCTTTTAGTGGCACTGCCAAAAAATGTTTTAAAAAATCTCTCTGCTTTCTTGCTAATTGGTTCTGCCAAAACACGTTTATAACGATCATATTTTCTTCGATTCTGTATGGTTGTGCATTACTTAGAGTCGTCTCGTTCCTGGAACGTAAGGGTTTCTTCGTGTTACTGAAACGTAGTTGTATCTGAACGCATCCTTTTGAAAAACCCGAAAGGATGGTTCTGTGAAGAAAGATTCCTAACGATTGCCTCTTTTCGCTAATATAAGGTTCTGTGTTAATTTCTAGAATGTAAATTTATCTCCTGATTACAGGGATTTGGGGATGTTTATATCAGATTCATTGTCACTGAAGGCAGCCTCCGAAATACCTCAAAATTTTGAAGGGTACAAAAAACATTTTCCATTTGTACTTTCACCGAACTCATAATAAAAATATTTGGAGTCTATTTGCTGTGCACATTTGTTAAACAAGCAACAGGGGGAGAGTTGTCTAGAATAATGTTTTTGGTCTAAAAGAATAATTAATTGTACGTGTAAATCTGAAATCTCCATTAAATTAAGTTAACTGTTTAACGAAACATGTCAGAAAGGAAGGTAGAGACAAGAGCAGTGTCTAAGTAAGCACGTAAATGAATATCATTGAATTATCTCTCCTATATAAGAAACAAGACTGATGACTTACTAACAAATAAAAGTCTGCTCTCTTGGAAGTGTGATTATGTGAAAAGCAACGTGTGTTTTAATTTGGTGATCACTATGTGTTGGACCGAATAAACGACTCTGGAGACATTCTCAAGCTCCCGGCCACATTATACTTGTGGGTAAGACCATCTATTTTAGTACGATTTTACTTCCACCTGCAACACAAATGAATGCAATGTTGAAAATATCTAGATGTATATCTCTCCTTAGGTGACTAATTATTTTTATATATAGTATACTAGTAAGAATAAATATTATGTGCTCCCCTATAATCAAATGTTTGGAAACCATAAATTTAAATGGTATGAATCAATGATGATTTCGTAAACAGGAACCTTATAAAACTGAGCACATAATGTATGTCTGCGTGATCCAGGAGGCGGTACATGGAGACGACCAGAATAACACAGTGTTTCTTAATTCCACAAAAGTGGCATGTATTTAAGTACCGTCTTCCAATGGAAATACCTAATGGAGTAAGGGATAAATTTTCTAGGAAAAATATCCTCAGCATTCATAAGTTAGGTGGAGAAATGGTAAGATTTGAAAGGGGATATACGTGTACACAGACAGCCTCAAGGCGATCACTGTCCACAGTAAATATAGATGGCTTGGAGGATGACACTGGTAGATCCATAATATCCTTGGAGGATTTTGCAGTACGTAGACAGTCGCAGCGACAGGAAAATATAAAGAAATGCAGGAAGGCCTGCAGTGCAGCATAATTTCTTGAAAACGTGTGGCAGATGATCCTCATCTTAAACCAGTGTAACATATTACGCAGAAACAGGCGGAAGGATTGGTTATATTTTCATTACGCAGTAGGATGTCAGCTGTCAGAATCAGTCACAGCCCCTCAACAACTAAGAGTACGATTCACGAGCGCTTTAACGTGAAACATTCACTGAGAAGGAACAGTAGACGAGAATGATGCCAGATATTCGTTAACCCTATCACGGTCCAATGTAACTCATCTGTAAGAGGCGTACAGTAAAAATTCTGTTATTTTTTGAATACTGATCGTCAGGTCTGATCTCTCAAGCGACAATATTAAGAGATGCTCCAACCAAGAACAATATTTTCGTACTGGTTTGTTCATTAATTGCGAGGCGTTAGAGAGATGCTAATACAGCTACAGTGGCAATTATCATGCTTCACAGTGTCATAGGTGCATTACAAGTTCCCATTCCTTGCCATTTATGAGGTCACCTCCAGCACTGTTGAACATGTTCCTTTCGGTGGACTAGGTGTCATGGTGTGGGGAGGAATAATATTGTACGGGCACACTGACCTTCAGAACTCTGAGCACGGTACACCCAGTAGTCAACGTTACTCTGGTTCTTAGCCCCTCCCACATGTGCATCTCTTCTGACTCCATTTTTATGGATGACAGTGCGCGATGGCATCGAACAGTGCACATCGCAGATGTAGCACCTCTTAGAAAGACAGGATATTCGGTGAATGGAATGGTCTATCTGTCGCCACCCCCCCTCCCCACCCCTTGCCGATTTAAATAGCGTCGATCACGTGTGTATTGTAGTGGGAGGAAGTTTTAGTTATCAGCATGATAAACCAGTTTTTCACAGAGATGAGCAGAGTGTCGCTACTTCCTGTGAGGAAAAGGCGTCCCTCAGTCATGGATTGTCCCGCGTACAGATTTATTCACACCATATGTTACATACAAGGTTAATAATGTGAACTGAGATGGAAAGCCGTAATAGACCCATAAGCCGTATTAAGACCTAAATAATTATTCTACCCTACTTTGATGGGTTCCACTACACGATTAACTAACGTAACTCTCTTGGCTGTCTGTTACATTTTCGGTTCTTGTGAAACAAATACCAACTCACTTTCCAACATGTTATGCATGACACCACTTAGATCCTGTTTTTTTCCGCTGACCCAAGAGAACTCTATGCCTCCTTCTTACATATGAAGATAGTAACCGTTCTCGAAAGAACAGATGCGTACAGGTTGCCCGAACTCTTACGGGAATCGTCAACTTAGTGTGCGCGAGTAATGAGTGGATGGACAAATATCTGTTAGGTACATTACATATAAAGATTGAGGACAGTTGGGAATGTGGGTCCCATGCAAGCGATAAGTCCTTGTATTCGCGTTGTTGATCTGTGTCCTCGGTGGCTCAGATCTTCCGATACTTCCTTACGGCCGGTACGCTCTTTAAAGTCCGCTACGACACGCTCACCCTTCCCCCGCGGTCACCAGGGGACCACGACGCAGCCGAGGATCTCAAGACGGCTGTGCATAGTAAATGGCTGTACCATGTATTTTACCATGTATTGTTAAGATCCCGTTGTCACAGAGTCTTGAAATTTTCTCGCTACCTTTATCCGCTTCCAGGATACAGAGGTTCTAATTTATTCTTCTAAAAGTATGTTCCTGGATAAGGAGAAACGTATATAATAAATAATCGCAGCACCTTCGTTTTCACAATCCTTTATGCTTTTTCGAGAAACAACCTAAACCTTGTTTTGTTTTGTGGGTACCAAAACCCAGCTTCAGAATCTGAGATCGCTAAGTACAGCAAATGGATGTAGTTTTTACGATGTATATGTTTATCCGTTTCCGAAATACAGAGGTTCCAGGATACCTACTTGCACACTTAAAATACGCACGTAAAATCCGATGTCTGGTGAAAACGTAGTTTGCATTATTTACTTATTTATTTATTTTGCACGTAAAATACGGTCTGAGGTATCAAATAACGTTTGCGGTATTTCAGTTTCACAGAAGTAAACTATCTAATTATTACTGATCAGTATATTTTTTTCATATTACTTACGTGCCATACTGCAGCAGGGAAAAGAAGGTAACTAGCGGAAGAATGGTCTTACAGGAGCGTACAAAATGCTAATATGTTTCTGTTTATTTAAAAGACTCCGACTGAAAAGTGGGGTAACTGTTGCCTCATTCTACCTCCCGCAACAGCTTTAAAAATTTTCCCAAAATTTTTTCTTGCGAAAGTATTTCTGCTTTTCTATGCTAGAAGGAAGAAGATGGTGGCAGTGGCACAGAGACATAAAAGTAATAAATACTAGACGATAGTAGTTGAGTTACAGAGTGAGCGAAGGAGGCAATGGCGGTGTGAGAGAAAAATGGGAAATTTGTGGTAAGTGCTGTGGGACCAAATTGCTGAGGTCATCGGTCCCTAGGCTTATACACTACGTAATCTAACTTAAACTAACTTACGCTAAGGACAACACACACCCATGCTCAAAGGAAGACTCGAACCTCCGACGTGGGAAGCCGCGCGAACCGTGGTAAGGCGCCATAGACCACACGGATCTACCCCGTGCGGCTGTGAGAGAAACATGGGAGGGGGGGTGGGGGTGGAATGTGAGTGTAACATAGTTGACAGTGACAGAGCAGTCCTAGGAAAAGTGTAACGGTGCCACTACCGGAGGGGGCCGCGAAAGGGATAAAGAGAAACTGGACGTGAGTGAGAGACAGTGATAATGAAAGACAGAATAAAAGACAACGACAACGAGGAAGAGAGAGATAGTTACAGTGAGAAGAGACAGCATTAGGATAGAGGGAATCAGATGTTACCAGTAAGAGACAGGAAGTGGGAGAGAGTGAGAGAAGAATGTAATAGTATGATAGAACGAGGGGCTGTGGCTGTGGCGTAGAAGACAATGGCAGAGAGACACAAAAAGATAATGACATTGAGTTGGATTGGATGAGTGAGTGAGAAAGGGCATGTTGGGGTAGATGAGTATAGCCATGGACCATGGAGTGTGATTGAGTTAAAGTTAGGGAGCTTGAGGGAGGTTGAGGGGAGTTGCAAGCTTAAAAAGGCCATTAACATGTTCGTTTGCCGAAATTTTTTACTAAAATTTAAAGGTGCTGAGGAAGGTATAATTAGGCACATGTTACCCCACTTTTTAATCAGAATCTTTTAAATAAACAGAAACGGATTCGAATTTTTAGTTCTGTGAAAAGAGAATTTTTCTGCTGGTTCAGTATGCTCCTAGGTAGCGAAAGTGCTTTGAGTGTTTTGCTCAGCTTCCAGATGGTGTGGTTATTCGCTTGCGAACGATATAGCATCGGGTACAGCTGTTGTATTCTACCAGAAATTTGTTTCCTGTTGTATGTACCGGCAAGCTACCGTCTGTTGGTTTTGCAGTGGGTTTACTGTACTTGTCTGTTTCTGATCAAACGTATATCAGGTCTTCGAAAATTGGTTTTAACTCGTTTGCTAGAGTTTCCACAGTTAGGTGTGTTTGTTTATTAGGAACATTTTCGTATGAGAATCGCGTGAAAGATTAGTTATTAATAGTTATCGGTCTGATGTTTCGAACCATTCAGTGTATGTATTCCTGGTCAGTATATTCACCGAATCCAGGGAAACTGATTTTTACGTCCTTTGCGAGTATTTCCACAGTGACATGTTATTTCAGTCTGAGACATTCAAATTATACTTTGGTGGAAAAAGTATGTAAGGTCAAGGACAAATGGTCTGTGAGATGCTTCGTGCAAGCAATTACCAATTAAGATCTTCCAGTGGTGGAATTCTTTGTATTAGTGCACTTGATTTTACATATTAGTGATTGACGATACGCGTAGTAAGTTCAGTGATGTGAAAAGAGATCTACAGAGAGTTAAATACACTCCTGGAATTGGAAAAAAGAACACATTGACACCGGTGTGTCAGACCCACCATACTTGCTCCGGACACTGCGAGAGGGCTGTACAAGCAATGACCACACGCACGGCACAGCGGACACACCAGGAACCGCGGTGTTGGCCGTCGAATGGCGCTAGCTGCGCAGCATTTGTGCACCGCCGCCGTCAGTGTCAGCCAGTTTGCCGTGGCATACGGAGCTCCATGGTAGCATGCCGCGACAGCGTGGACGTGAACCGTATGTGCAGTTGATGGACTTTGAGCGAGGGCGTATAGTGGGCATGTGGGAGGTCGGGTGGACGTACCGCCGAATTGCTCAACACGTGGGGCGTGAGGTCTCCACAGTACATCGATGTTGTCGCCAGTGGTCGGCGGAAGGTGCACGTGCCCGTCGACCTGGGACCGGACCGCAGCGACGCACGGATGCACGCCAAGACCGTAGGATCCTACGCAGTGCCGTAGGGGACCGCACCGCCACTTCCCAGCAAATTAGGGACACTGTTGCTCCTGGGGTATCGGCGAGGACCATTCGCAACCGTCTCCATGAAGCTGGGCTACGGTCCCGCACACCGTTAGGCCGTCTTCCGCTCACGCCCCAACATCGTGCAGCCCGCCTCCAGTGGTGTCGCGACAGGCGTGAATGGAGGGACGAATGGAGACGTGTCGTCTTCAGCGATGAGAGTCGCTTCTGCCTTGGTGCCAATGATGGTCGTATGCGTGTTTGGCGCCGTGCAGGTGAGCGCCACAATCAGCACTGCATACGACCGAGGCACACAGGGCCAACACCCGGCATCATGGTGTGGGGAGCGATCTCCTACACTGGCCGTACACCACTGGTGATCGTCGAGGGGACACTGAATAGTGCACGGTACATCCAAACCGTCATCGAACCCATCGTTCTACCATTCCTATACCGGCAAGGGAACTTGCTGTTCCAACAGGACAATGCACGTCCGCATGTATCCCGTGCCACCCAACGTGCTCTAGAAGGTGTAAGTCAACTACCCTGGCCAGCAAGATCTCCGGATCTGTCCCCCATTGAGCATGTTTGGGACTGGATGAAGCGTCGTCTCACGCGGTCTGCACGTCCAGCACGAACGCTGGTCCAACTGAGGCGCCAGGTGGAAATGGCATGGCAAGCCGTTCCACAGGACTACATCCAGCATCTCTACGATCGTCTCCATGGGAGAATAGCAGCCTGCATTGCTGCGAAAGGTGGATATACACTGTACTAGTGCCGACATTGTGCATGCTCTGTTGCCTGTGTATATGTGCCTGTGGTTCTGTCAGTGTGATCATGTGATGTATCTGACCCCAGGAATGTGTCAATAAAGTTTCCCCTTCCTGGGACAATGAATTCACGGTGTTCTTATTTCAATTTCCAGGAGTGTACAATATACTCTTCTCCTCGAAGTGGAAGTGCTTCCATGTTGTTTCTCTCAGCTGTCATATGGCTTTCTAACTCATTTTTCAGCTGCGAAAGTACTCTTTAGCTTTGATCAAGTTCTGTCAGCAACAGTTTAGTGTTTGTTTCCTTATGCATGCATCGATAATCTGATGGCAGAGTGGTTCTCCAGTGATTGTTGTGAGCGTATATGGTCGTGGTTCAGTCATGTATTACACTCTGAAAAACTGGTTTTTGGTTTTCTTACGAGTGTTTCCGCAACTACGTGTGGTTGGTGATTAGGGACGGAAACGTTGTATGTTCGTCGGACGCAGACCGAGTGGAGGATCACCAATTATTGTTTGTCTCTCTGGTGTTTTGTACCAGATATTCTGTTTTCAGGTCGTTAACTTTGTAGAATACGACTAAAACGAACTTCTGTTTTTCTATATTAATAAGCGTATGAGCCTACCACTGAGGTATTGATTGGGAGTTAGTATGTCATTTTTCGGGAAAGGGTTAGTCAGTGGGGTTGTGGTACTGTTGACAATGTTAAGCAACAGTGATTAAATGGGGGTAGTCATAACTGAAACCAGCTGCAGCATTTTGTTGAAACTGCCACTCGGTGGGGTGTGTCCCTGTCAGGACTGGGCGAGGACAGGTGGTTCACGAAAGCCGTGTCCGAGCGACCATTGAGTTTGGCTGGCTGTGTTTTGTGATTTAGTTTTAATATTGTTGGTTGTGTGTGTACCGAACGAACGTGTGCACATCTAGTTACACTATTACTTTGCGCTGCTCAGTGTTTGACTTGTTATTTCTCGTCCTGTGTTTTGGGATTACTGGCATAATGAAAACATATGATGCATTGATGATCTTCTAACTTTAGCAATTTCGTCGTGCGTTTGGTTTCTTATTGTTCTTGGCTGTGTTTATTAAAGACTCGTCAGCGTTCAAACTGATGAGCCAAGATATTACGACCACCCACTTAAAAGCGTGTTGGTCCAATTCTGGAACGCAGTTCAAAAGTGACTCTGTGTCATGGATTAGAGAAATACTTGATAGGTTTCCAGAGATTTCTGGCACCAGATGCCTACGCACAGGTCACGCACTTCCCGTTATTGGGCGCAGAGATGGCGCCCGATAGCGTCCCAGTGGGGTTTCATCGGACTGAGATAAGCCGAATTTGATGGCCAAGACATGAACGTCAGTTCACTATCGCACTCCTCGAACCATTGCAGCAAAATGCTGTCCTTCTTACACGTACAGTTATCCTGCTGGAATGTACGATCCCTGTTGTGGAAGGCATCAAGCATATGGGGTTACAGGTGGTCCCTAATAATGTTCACCTTAGATTACTACCGTAGGCCCCATGGAAGCCCACGTGAATGTCTCCCATAACATAACCCCCCCCCCCCACCCGGCATGGGTCTGTGACGCGCTGCATGTTTCGAGCAGCCATTCTAGTGGACGGCGTATCTGCACACGACCATCGACCTGGTTTAACAATAAACGGGATTCATCCGACCAGGCGAAACGATTCCATTGACCCGAGGTCCTATCTCGATGATCTCGTGCCCACTCTAACCATAACTGGCGACATGGGTCAGTGTAGGAACACATAGGGGTCCTCTTCTGTGGAACACCATGTTCAACATTATGTGCCGAACGGTATGCAGCAAAGCGCTTTTGCTTGCAACAACGCTGTACACTGTCGTCAGATCTGTCACAGATCGCTCCCTGTCTTGCTTTGGAGAGGGGGCAAGCCTCCGATCCCTATGTTCAGTGATGAGGCATAGTCGTTCCACTTCTTTTCGCTTCCCGTGGTTTCTTCAACCACTTTCCACAGATGCCCAGGACAATAGCTCGCTTTCAGACACTGAGCCACAACAGTCTGGCTTTTGTCAGTGTCGCTTAAGTCGTCGGAGATTTCCCCATTTGCGCCACTTATCGTCGTTAGAACAGTTCCCCATTCGTCTTTGCTCCGCTCATGTACTTCTTACCACGCCACGTGCTCTCAGCGCCACCAGGGACCATACAACCACACAGTGGGCAGTTTTCAAAATGTTTTGGCTCCTCAGTATACATGATAGTCAGAAGCAGTCTGAAAAGCTTGTGGAGGTGTTGCACGGTAGGTTGCGTGGAGAAGTAACTGTTAAGAAAAAAATTCGATACGTTGTGCCATTTCCGAGTTAATTAGCATTGAGTTTAGCCAATCAAGCCACTGCTCGCGCAAAATCAAGCGGCCCGCCACAACCAACTTGTGTCAGTTGTTCTCATAGCATAGACGACAGCGCACGAAACGGCTCATCCTTTGGCTCTCATTCGATCCTTACTATCATCTCACGTCCAATTTTTGTATCACTCTCTTGTTTGGTTTTAGGAAACCCAACAAGGAACACGTATGGCGACACCTCCTGTGACGGACCACTAGAATTTTCACGTGCAATGGTCTCATTGGCTAACATCAGAGCTAATTAACTCGAAAGTACAGAACATATAAATTTTTATTAACAATTATTTCTCAAGACAACCTATCCTGTAATAGCCTTCCATCCTTTTCTGACTGTTTCTGACCACCCAGCATATTTTAAACGGTTCTTCTGTTGAAATGTCTATGGTCTGTGTATGTCGTCGTGTGTATGGGCATTAAGATCGATAGTAAATAACAACGTATTTGATTTGCTGTGGTTCACTCGCTTGCTTTGTGGGTGCCTTTAGCTCCATATCGGAAAACTTATATGGCTAGAGAGAGTCTGCTTACACCAAACGACAAACCAGCGTAAGCGCCCTAATTACTAGCAACGCTATGGCCGTATTCTTTTATGCTACTGTCAATATTGATCAGACTAACTATAAAGAGGCTAAATCTTCGATGTTAATTAGAACCGTAGATTAAGCTCCGGATAGTGCCATTTTGCATAATTGGGTCATCGCCCGATAGTTGAGTGATATAGGATGATAAACGGCTGCTGCCTTAGTTGTGAGAGACGCTGTCGTCATTAAAGTTAATGAATATCATGAGAGCGCTCTAGGTTAAGAGGCAGCTAGATCTAGCTCGGTGAACGGCCTCTGGTGTGTCTGCTAATGTATAGCAATAATTATTACTAATCGACCACACAGTAATATCTGTATTAAGTACTTTGATGTTGATTTTGGTTGATTGGAAATTCGTTGTTTGCCTTGTAGTTTGATGTTCATTAAGGTCATAATTTTATTTCCTTGAAGTCTTATTAAGTGCAGTATAATTGTATACTATTTTGCAACATCAGCAAAAAAATGGTTCAAATGGCTCTGAGCACTATGGGACTTAACACCTTAGGTCATCAGTCCCCTAGAACTTAGAACTACTTAAACCGAACTAACCTAAGGACATCACGCACATCCATGCCCGAGCCAGGATTCGAACCTGAGACCGTAGCAGTCCCGCGGTTCCGGACTGTGGCGTCTAGAACCGCACGGCCTCCGCGGCCGGCCAACCTCAGCATTTCAGGGGTTCGCGCCGTCGTTGCAGCCGACAATGCGCTGATCCTGATCGGTCCTTACGTTTGGAGCACGGTCCTTTCTCAAGACGTCGGACGTTCCAATTTCGCCTCAGATCCTGAAGACTGCAAACGACTTGTTAATGAAATTTAATTTTCAAGCTGAAACTGGATAAAGAAGGATTGTTTTAACCCGACCTACTCAATCGTAAAAGTACCATCTCTCCGAAAACATAATACGTATCGATATTGTTATTGATTTATTTCAATATAATTGATGACTGATTTGTTTTTACTACACTGTATTTGTAATTAACATACTGATGATGGTGCAGTGTAGCGCTGAAATGGATAGGACATAGTGCAAAACCTTTAAACACAGAAGAAGTATTCAGGCATACTGCAAAAGAAGAGTAGCAGAAATGAAGCCGTGTGTTCAGACTGAAAGAGCATTGGTCATGAAGGCAAGCTTCGAGGTTCGAGACCCGGTTTAGCACGCAGTCTTAATCTAGCAGAAAGTAGAGTGAAGTACAGTCACCTGGGATGTAATTAAGCCATTTCTCTGCAACATATTTGGCGCATCTAGGTTCCCACGTTGCTAATTTAGTTTCCAAGACACGATGTTCATGCCACCTAGAAAGCTTCCGCATCTATATACAGCACAACACATTACTGTGCGTGATGGAGCGTACTTCGTGTACCATTGTTAGCTCCTCCTTTCCATCTTCCAGTCGTGAAAGTTTCGAGGGTAAAATGATTGCTGGAAAACCTCCGTGTGAACTCCAACCTCTCTAATTTTACTTTCATGCTCTTTCCACCACATATGTCTAGGACGAAGCTAGGTATTGACTGACATGTCTAGAACGATCACGCTCGGAATATTATCAGTAAACTAAACCGTGATACACACCTATCTGTAGCACAGCCTCTCCAGTGGCAGACGCCGCTTTTCCGTGATGCTTTCGAGCTTACTAAATGAACATGTGACGAAAAGTGCTGCTCTCCTTTGCACCTTTTCCATTTTCTCTACCAAGTCTGTGATAAAGATCCTGCATTGACGAGTAATGTTTGTCGGACGAGGGTTTTGTGAGATACCTCACTGAGTAGATTACCCTTACTGCCAATTCTTCAAATGAATCTCAGTCTGCCATCTGCCTTGCTTGCTATTAGCTTTAGGTGGTCATTCTACTTCAAATCTCCCGGTACGCATAATTATAAATATTTTATGGATGTGACTCCTTCTATTGAATGCTCTGCAATCAGGCAATTGGGGTTCTTTTTACCTATTTACTCACAATACTTTAGATCTGCTTACGCTGCAAGTCAACTACCTATACTACCAATAAAGGATGATCGTCTGCAGATCTTTCTTTATTTCATTACAGTTATCAAGTGTTTCGACTTCTGTTTATACACCATCATCATTTATGAAAAGTCTCACCATACATCCGACTTTATCCAGTAAGTTGTTTATACATGTGGATCAGAACTCCGCCGATAGTCTTTCAGAGCTGTTGACCAAAACTTGTAAAGGATGTCTAGTAAAAATAGGCTCTAAAATGCATACAGTAACAGCTTCGAATATTTGTTCTTCTTAGCTACTGGGAAACACATCTCTTCTACTGAACAAGTGCTCACAATTACTTTCAAAGAAAACCTGTAATAATTGCTGCTGCCATTCTTTCTGTATGCCCAGTATATCCTGTTGGACTATTTGGTAAATGCGCCACATGTCTGAGCAGTATTCTCAAACTGAACAAATTCTGTACGCTGCCTACTTTGTAGAGGTCCTTTTAAAAACTTGATAATTTGAGAATTAGTTCCCTTTTCATTTTGCGTCTACTATTATTGAAATATTCCACTCTGTAATCGCAAGGTCTCCGTCCTTAGTAATCATCTCAGTGGTTTCCATTTCGCGACAAATCGGACCTTATTTTCCGAATAGCCGTCGTATCGATTATATACAGCTGCTGCCAGCACACATTCAAGCATAAAAACCTATCCTGATATTTCCAGACACCAGTCTATTTCGTAACAATATTAAATAGCATAAAGTGCATTTTCAGTTTAAGAGCATTAAAGGCGACAATGTTTTATTCAGTGTGGCCCGGAACTGCTTTTTACTCGTTTGGCTGGCATGATCCACGCTCGCACGAGCATGGTGACCAACTCAAAAGATCTACTGTCACCTCTGCAGTGTTAGTATTTAGAATCGAGGAGATCGCAGGAGCGAGGAACTGCGGCGTTATCCGTACGTATGGGTGAGATTACCCATTAATACGGTCGCATCTTGGTGATAGAAGTGGTCGAGAAAGCTTGACAGAATCAAGCTTGAAAGAAGAACGGCTTAATGAGTTAAAGGGCAGAAGGTAAAAAGTGCCAAGGGAAAAAGACCTCTGCGACAGTGTCAGGTTGGGTAGTAAGTGCAGTAGCGGTTTCTTGCTATCTGCGACTGATCGTGCAAGGTAAGGTAGTGTTAGTGGTTGGGTATCCCGCATCAGTACCATAGAAGCAATGCCAGATTGTCATTGAATGATCAGTCCTGTCGAGGAGGCGAGTGCTCCTGCTGCTGGGCCGACGATGTCTCCTGGGCCAGCTGCTGCTGCTGCTGCTGCTCCTGTAACATAGCCATGTCGTTGTAGGTTTGTCAGTTCGATGGCCTTCTAAGGAACCGTCAGTGTGATATGTGTTGGGGCTTGTTTGTGAGTCGTGTTTGGCCTCCCTGCGATTGCCAGTTCTCATGGCAGAGGGTCAGCTAGCAAGCTAGTCAGTGGTTAATGTGCAGGGGCTCGCCTCACTGCGCCGTTTGCATAGTTACAAAGTTACCATGCATGGTTTCCCTAAGGAGTGTCTTTGGGCGCTTCTGTTTTCTTCTGTGGTTGTGATCGTAGTTGCCCAGGTGTAGGATGTGAGGCTTGTACGAGTGACTTGATTTCTTGTACAGTCGTGTGGCGAGTTTTTGGAATACCTCCTGGAGAGTTTCCAGACGGTATTCACGGTGAAGGTCCGCTGTCAGTGACAACTAACTTTTATTTAATGTGTTGGGTAGACTACTTTGCACACGTTTGCCTTGTATGGCAACCTCCTGATATGTTTCAGAGACATGTGTTGAATCTTTTGGCAGTCCAGGGTACCCGCGTATGCTGCGGCTAGACACGTGCTAATAACAGCTGGCAGTGAGCCACTTAGACTGGTACGCGAGGACCAGCAGGTGAGACACGGCGCTGCACGGCGCCTGACGGGACGCCGGAGCCGGCGTCGTGACGCGTGCCGCCGCCGACGCCGCCGTGCTAATTAGATTCCGGGCCGGCTGCAGTTAGCCCGCCGTTAGGCCGCGCGTTATCCGAGCCGAACCGGGCCGCGCGGAACCGAGCCGCACGATTACCCCGCCGCTAAATGCGCCTTCCAGCCATTCAATTAAACACGCCTCCCGCCTCGGATCTCGTCGCAGGCTCCGTTAATTATAAGCTAAATACTCCTACGCTCCGGAAGAGGAAATCTAGGCGCAGTTCTCTTGTTCTGTAGTCTAGGTAACGAACTGATGCTGGTAAAAGGTAAATGTGCGACATCTTGGTTCGTCACAGTGCCCTCGGATGCGATCGAAGTGTCAGAACAAATGCCGGAACCAGAAACAGCATTGCAGCTAATTTTAATCTTGTGACAAAGATATAGAAATAGGCATCAGTTGTCTACGACGTAGCTACCAAAATCCTGGTGGCAGTGAGGTAGGGTTGTTGTTGTTGTGGTCTTCAGTCCTGAGACTGGTTTGATGCAGCTCTCCATGCTACTCTATCCTGTGCAAGGTTCTTCATCTCCCAGTACCTACTGCAACCTACATCCTTCTGAATCTGCTTAGTGTATTCATCTCTTGGTCTCCCCCTACGATTTTTACCCTCCACGCTGCCCTCCAATACTAAATTTGTGATCCCTTGATGCCTCAGAACATGTCCTACCAACCGATCCCTTCTTCTGGTCAATTTGTGCCACAAACTTCTCTTCTCCCCAATCCTATTCAATACTTCCTCATTAGTTATGTGGTATACCCATCTAATCTTCTCTATACTTCTGTAGCACCACATTTCGAAAGCTTCTATTCTCTTCTTGTCCAAACTATTTACCGTCCATGTTTCACTTCCATACATGGCTACACTCCATACAAATATTTTCAGAAACGACTTCCTGACACTTAAATCTATACTCGATGTTAACAAATTTCTCTTCTTCAGAAACGCTTTCCTTGCCATTGCCAGTCTACATTTTATATCCTCTATACTTCGACCATCATCAGTCATTTTGCTCCCCAAATAGCAAAACTCCTTTACTACTTTAAGTGTCTCACTTCCTAATCTAATACCCTCAACATCACCAGACTTAATCCGACTACATTCCATTATCCTCGTTTTGCTTTTGTTGATGTTCATCTTATATCCTCCCTTCAAGACACCATCCATTCCGTTCAACTGCTCTTCCAAGTCCTTTGCTGTCTCTGACAGAATAACAATGTCATCGGCGAATCTCAAAGTTTTTATTTCTTCTCCATGGATTTTAATACCTACTCCTAAATTTTCTTTTGTTTCCTTTACTGCTTGCTCAATATACAGATTGAATAACATCGGGGAGAGGCTACAACACTGACTTACTCCCTTCCCAACCACTGCTTCCCTTTCATGTCCCTCGACTCTTATAACTGCCATCTGGTTTCTGTAAAATTTGTAAATAGCCTTTCGCTCCCTGTATTTTACCCCTGCCACCTTTAGAATTTGAAAGAGAGTATTCCAGTCAACATTTTCAAAAGCTTTCTCTAAGTCTACAAATGCTAGAAACGTAGGTTTGCCTTTTCTTAATCTTTCTTCTAAGATAAGTCGTAAGGTCAGTATTGCCTCACGTGTTCCAGTATTTCTACGGAATCCAAACTGATCTTCCCCGAGGTCGGCTTCTACTAGTTTTTCCATTCGTCTGCAAAGAATTCGTGCTAGTATTTTCAGCTGTGGCTTATTAAACTGACTGTTCGGTAATTTTCACATCTGTCAACACCTGCTTTCTTTGGGATTGGAATTATTATATTCCTCTTGAAGTCTGAGGGTATTTCGCCTGTTTCATACATCTTGCTCACCAGATGGTAGCGTTTTGTCAGGACTGGCTCTCCCAAGGCCGTCAGTAGTTCCAATGGAATGTTGTCTACTCCGGGGGCCTTGTTTCGACTCAGGTCGTTCAGTGCTCTGTCAAACTCTTCACGCAGTATCGTATCTCCCATTTCATCTTCATCTACATCCTCTTCCATTTCCATAATATTGTCCTCAAGTACATCGCCCTTGTATAGACCCTCTATATACTCCTTCCACCTTTCTGCTTTCCCGTCTTTGCTTAGAACTGGGTTTCCATCTGAGCTCTTGATGATCATACAAGTGGTTCTCTTATCTCCAAAGGTCTCTTTAATTTTCCTGTAGGCAGTATCTATCTTACCCCTAGTGAGATAAGCCTCTACATCCTCACTTTTGTGCTCTAGCCATCCCTGCTTAGCCATTTTGCACTTCCTGTCGATCTCATTTTTGAGACGTTTGTATTCCTTTTTGCCTGCTTCATTTACTGCATTTTTATATTTTCTCCTTTCATCGATTAAATTCAATATTTCTTCTGTTACTCAAGGACTTCTACTAGCCCTCGTCTTTTTACCTACTTGATCCTCTGCTGCCTTCACTACTTCATCCCTCAAAGCTACCCATTCTTCTTCTACTGTATTTCTTTCCCCCATTCCTGTCAATTGTTCCCTTATGCTCTCCCTGAAACCCTGTACAACCTCTGGTTCTTTCAGTTTATCCAGGTCCCATCTCCTTATATTCCCACCTTTTTGCAGTTTCTTCAGTTTTAATCTACAGGTCATAACCAATAGATTGTGGTCAGAGTCCACATCTGCCCCTGGAAATGTCTTACAATTTAAAACCAGGTTCCTAAATCTCTGTCTTACCATTATATAATCTATCTGATACCTTTTAGTATCTCCAGGGTTCTTCCATGTATACAACCTTCTATCATGATTCTTAAACCAAGTGTTAGCTATGATTAAGTTGTGCTCTGTGCACAGGGTATAACAAATAAAAATGAAATCAGTATCTTACGTTAGGGCAGTCCTGCTTCCTAATTTGTCTCAATTACTTCCTAACAATGTAGAAATCCCACTGCAATTACCAACCGATCTGTTCGCTGCAAGTTCGCATTGGGCAGCTATTAGTTGCATACCTGACTATCACTCTGTCATACATATTTTTCTTCAAAGAATATTGTTTTACACATTTACTTACAGACTGATCCTAATTTCCCATTGAAGTCAACGAGGACCTGAAGTGGAAACCGAGGAGGAATAGTTCTGCATATAAACTGTCGTCTGGAAACGCAGTACTCGAATGTTCTGGTAACAAAGGAGGTTTCTGTGTCCTGCTTGTTCAGGATTATAAAGTAAAAGTCTAGGTAGGGGCAGTGTCTTGCTTTAGTTGTTGCGTACAGCAGTGTTGTCGACGATCACCGTGAGGTGTTATGGGAACGAATGTGGGTGCGTCAGCTGCTGCTCCTACGCAGCCAGTAAGAAAGTAGTGTACAGACGACGTGTTTCGAAGCAAGATGCGAAGGAATTGTAAATCCATCATAAAAATGTGGAGCGAGGAACAGCCACCGGGTGAACTATTGTAGAAGTTAAGACAATAAGCCGTTGTTTTTGGAAACTACTAGTTTCAAATCCCAAATGGCGTCTTCTTCAGGCAGCAATACATCGAACGTACGGAGTGTTCCTATCGTATGTGCATATAATTCAGGAGCCACTGTAGTAAACAGAATCTGTAGAAGTCTCTCCGCACATGAAACAGCAATTGTGAAATGAGACTATGACGTATTCTATTGACAAGGGATTTCAGATCGATTCCGTATTCCTGGATTTCCCGAAGGCTTTTGACACTGTACCACACAAACGGCTCGTAGTGAAATTGCGTGCTTATGGAATATCGTCTAAGTTATGTGACTGGATTTGTCGTTTTCTGTCAGAGATTGTAATTGACGGAAAGTCATCGAGTATAACAGAAGTGATTTCTGGCGTTCCGAAGGGTAGTGTTGTAGGCCCTTTGCTGCTCCATATCCATATAAACGATTTGTTAGACAATGTGAGCAGCCGTCTTCGGTTGTTTCCAAACGACGCTGTCGTTTATCGACTAACAAAGTCATCCGAAGATCAAAACAAACTCCAAAACTATTTTAAAAAAATGTTTGAATGGTGAGAACAGTGGCAGTTGACCCTAAATAACGAAAAGTGTGAGGTCATCCACATCAGTGCTAAAAGGAAGTCGTTAAACTTCAGTTACACGGTAAATCAGTCTCATATAAAAGCCGTAAATTCAACTAAATACCTAGGTATTACATTTACTAACAACTTAAATTGGAAGGAACATGTAGAAAATGTTGTGGGGAAGGCTAAACAAAGACTGCGTTTTATTGGCAGGACACTTAGAAAATGTAACAGACCTACTAAGGAGACAGGCTACATTATCCTTGTCCGTCCTCTTTTACATTTCTGCTGCGCGGTGTGGGATCCTTACCAGATAGGCCTGACGGAGTACATCGGAAAAGTTCAAAAAAAGGCAGCACGTTTTGTTCTATCGCGAAATATGGGAGAGAGTTTCAGAGAAATGATACAGGATTTGGGTTGGAAATCATTAAAAGAAAGGCGTATTTCCTTGCGACGGAATCTTCTCACGAAATGCCACCCAACAACTTTCTCTTCCGAATGGGAAAATATTTTGTTGACAGCGACCTACATAGGGAAGAACGATCACCACGATAAAATAAGGGAAATAAGAGCGCGTACGGAAAGATATAGGTGTTCATTCTTTCCGCGCGCTATACGAGATTGGAATAATAGAGAATTGCGAAGGTGGTTCGATGAACCCTCTGCCAGGTACTTAAATGTGATTTGCAGAGAATCCATGTAGATGTAGATGTAGATGACACTTCTCACAAAAATACTGACGAAAAAAAAAACGCAACACGAAAAATTAATTAATTTAGAGTAATGAAATTTCGGGAATACTTCTGTCTAGGCATCATATTTAAGGTATTAACATTGCAATATCGCAGGTGAAAGAAGTTTGCGACAAGCCACTGCTGATGTCAAATACTGGTACATTAATAGTCAATGTAACCGCAAGACTGTTAAATGCAGGCAAGCAAACATGAATGCACTGTGTTAGACAGGCGTCGGATGTAAATTTGTGGGATGGAGTTCCATGCCTGTTGCACCTGGTCTGTCATTACAGGGGCAGTTAATGCTGGTTGTGGATGACGCTGGGGTTGTCAGCTAATGATGTTCCATAAGTACTCACTTGGAGACAGATCTTGTGATCGAGCAGCACAGAACATGTCGACACTGTGTAGATCATGCTGGGATGTAACAGCGGTATGTGGGCGAGCGTTGTCTTGTTGGAAAACACCCCTGGATTGCAGCTCGAATCACTAGACTGAGTTACAAGTTTGCAGCCAGCTAGCGTGGGATAACTACGAGAGTGCTCCAGCTGTCATACGAAATCGCACCCCAGACCATAACTCCAGGTGTAGGCCGATTATATCTGGCACGTGCGCAGGTTGGCCGCAGGCGCTCAGCTGGATACATACCAACCAACATACGTCCATCACAGGCCAGAGGCAGAACCAAACACAACGGACCTCCATCCTGACCCCAAGTGACGTCTTGATGGACACCACTGAAGTCTCCAATGGCGGTTGTTGGGCGTCAGTGGAATGCACGCTACAGGGTATGTGGCTCGGAGCTGTCCTTGAGTCACAAATTTGTAACGGATTTTTGTGTCACAGTGGTGCCAACTACAGCCTAAATTGCTGCTCCAGGTTCAGTAAAAATGGTTCAAATGGCTCGGAGCACTATGGGACTCAACTACTGTGGTCATAAGTCCCCTAGAACGTAGAACTACTTAAACCTAACTAACCTAAGGACATCACACACATCCATGCCCGAGACAGGATTCGAACCTGCGACCGTAGCGGTCGTGCGGTTCCAGACTGTAGCGCCTTTAACCGCTCGGCCACTCCGGCCGGCTCCAGGTTCAGTTCGGTGCGCCACAGCCATAAGAAGAAAGTGATGGTTTTCTCCCTCGGTGGTGTATTGACGTGAACACCGCTCCCAGCAATCATGTAATGTGCCTACATTCCTGCGTAGACTTTCTGCATAATCACAGAAGAAACATTCACCATCTCGTAGCCCTATTACACGAACTCGCTCAGTGAGCTGTCGATAACGGTGCTCTTGTCGCCTTAAAGGCATTCTTCACTAGCATCAACTCAACACGTCCAATCACAAAGGTAACTAACTTTCACGATCAGTAGAACGTGTATTCAAAGCAATCCTGATTTACATTCCCATAGTGGCGCTACTAGCGTCACTCGTAGCGACTGACGCGAGATAGGAGTAGGCATCATCTTTTAAATACAGGCACACGCATAGGAACTTTCCTCTATGTTGCACAACTCCTTCTCGGTGTTGCGGTTTTTTTCGTCAATGTATTCGGTTGTATCAGACAGTTTGTCAAATTTCCTGAATCACGCAAATAAAATTTGTTGTGTACACTCCTGCAAATTGAAATAAGAACACCGTGAATTCATTGTCCCAGGAAGGGGAAACTTTATTGACACATTCCTGGGGTCAGATACATCACATCATCACACTGACAGAACCACAGGCACATAGACACAGGCAACAGAGCATGCACAATGTCGGCACTAGTACAGTGTATATCCACCTTTCGCAGCAATGCAGGCTGATATTCTCCCATGGAGACGATCGTAGAGATGCTGGATGTAGTCCTGTGGAACGGCTTGCCATGCCATTTCCACCTGGCGCCTCAGTTGGACCAGCGTTCGTGCTGGACGTGCAGACCGCGTGAGACGACGCTTCATCCAGTCCCAAACAAGCTCAATGGGGGACAGATCAGGAGATCTTGCTGGCCAGGGTAGTTGACTTACACCTTCTAGAGCACGTTGGGTGGCACGGGATACATGCGGACGTGCATTGTCCTGTTGGAACAGCAAGTTCCCTTGCCGGTCTAGGAATGGTAGAACGATGGGTTCGATGACGGTTTGGATGTACCGTGCACTATTCAGTGTCCCCTCGACGATCACCAGTGGTGTACGGCCAGTGTAGGAGATCGCTCCCGACACCATGATGCCGGGTGTTGGCCCTGTGTGCCTCGGTCGTATGCAGTCCTGATTGTGGCGCTCACCTGCACGGCGCCAAACACGCATACGACCATCATTGGCACCAAGGCAGAAGCGACTCTCATCGCTGAAGACGACACGTCTCCATTCGTCCCTCCATTCACGCCTGTCGCGAAACCACTGGAGGCGGGCTGCACGATGTTGGGGCGTGAGCGGAAGACGGCCTAACGGTGTGCGGGACCGTAGCCCAGCTTCATGGAGACGGTTGCGAATGGTCCTCGCCGATACCCCAGGAGCAACAGTGTCCCTAATTTGCTGGGAAGTGGCGGTGCGGTCCCCTACGGCACTGCGTAGGATCCTACGGTCTTGGCGTGCATCCGTGCGTCGCTGCGGTCCGGTCCCAGGTCGACGGGCACGTGTACCTTCCGCCGACCACTGGCGACAACATCGATGTACTGTGGAGACCTCACGCCCCACGTGTTGAGCAATTCGGCGGTACGTCCACCCGGCCTCCCGCATGCCCACTATACGCCCTCGCTCAAAGTCCGTCAACTGCACATACGGTTCACGTCCACGCTGTCGCGGCATGCTACCAGTGTTAAAGACTGCGATGGAGCTCCGTATGCCACGGCAAACTGGCTGACACTGACGGCGGCGGTGCACAAATGCTGCGCAGCTAGCGCCATTCGACGGCCAACACCGCGGTTCCTGGTGTGTCCGCTGTGCCGTGCGTGTGATCATTGCTTGTACAGCCCTCTCGCAGTGTCCGGAGCAAGTATGGTGGGTCTGACACACCGGTGTCAATGTGTACTTTTTTCCATTTCCAGGAGTGTATAAGTGGAGAAAAAAACACCCACATTAAAATAAATGATCTGCTGCTTTGGGAACAAACTTAGTAGAGGCCTTAAACGACATAACTTGTGTGGAGTTTACACAAATACTAACAAATAAACTTCACAGTAACAGTCTGTCCTGATGTCCAGAAAATGAGTCCCTCAAACGTGTAGCTCTACAACATTTCGAGTCTTTATTACTATTACTGTCATACCAAGTGGTCAAGATACGAGCGTCGATCGATAAAACATCCATAAAGTAAACCAAACCTGACAATACTACACTTTGATTTGCCTCGGCGAATGCGGGCTGGTTCCCCTTATTCCGCCTCAGTTACACTGTCGGCGACTACTGCGCAAACACTGTCTCCACGTACGGGTATATCTTAATTACTCTACCGCGCAAACATTCTAACATTCTGCGTGGTGTCTGTCTGTTCTAAGTCGTGTCTCCCTACTACTTTCGCGCAACGACGCTTTGAGCGTTTTTTTTAGGGAATTGACTAGTTTGAACCTGGGACCTGTTGCTGGCAAAGAGACGCCAGACCACACACGACATGTAGAGTTCAGAAGAGTTCAGTGAGACTAGCGATGATATAATCAAATACTTAATTATTTCAGCGTCAGCTCCACTGCACTCCCTGTAAAAGAATCTTAATACTAACTAAATTTAGTGGAAGGGGTTCAAGGCTTTCGTATTTTTAGTTAGCTGGTAAAATAACGTCGAAAAAGTAGTTAAGTTTACCATTGGAAATTTTATTCTACTCCCAAACATTGTTTATAAATTGCACTATTGATAAAAGGAAATATTTTAATACATGATGATAAAAACCAACTGTGTTCAATAAAAATGTGAACGAATATTCCCTGAAGGGGTTTCCAAGTTCTACAATGGATCGAAGGATGACCTATGCCATATCACATCTATAACCTAGATTTAAGTTTCATAAAAGAGAAAACTATCAAAATGGTCTACAGTGACACTCAGTTACCTTTAATTACTTATCTAACTTGTCGTAAATTACAGTGGCTGATGTAGCTTCTCAATAATTATATAACAGAAAAATCATCGCGTTTCAGATTTTAACTTCACGTAGCAAATGTGAATACCAATAGCTTTAATTGACGATCGACACTAGTATTACGCAAAACGGGGTTGTAACAGATGAGACTTCTGCAGTTATGAGTGAAGTCTTATGCGCTCAAAAATGCGGCATCACGTGCGTTCATTACCTTGTCGGTGTCACGCCCGGGTTCCCGGGTTCGATTCCCGGCGGGGTCAGGGATTTTCTCTGCCTCGTGATGGCTGGGTGTTGTGTGCTGTCCTTAGGTTAGTTAGGTTTAAGTAGTTCTAAGTTCTAGGGGACTTATGACCACAGCAGTTGAGTCCCATAGTGCTCAGAGCCATTTGAACCAACCTTGTCGGTGTTTAGGCAGCGTCAGGGGCCGGGGGGGGGGGGGGGGGGGGCACAGCTCCACGCATCTACAATTTACCGAAGTTGGTTTAAAAAAAGCTATCTGGCTGTGTTTTCAACTGACCAGTCATAGTCTCAATGTTAAACTTAAGCTCTGCCTACAAAATTCTGTCTATCCAATGAGAAACGTTATACTTTTCGTGGTGGGGCAATGTTTTTAACGTTTGCAACGTAACAGAGACGCGAAAAAGTCTCACGCTAAAACTTGCAGCTGGTGTGGCCCTTTTAGTATTATCGTAAGATCTATACTGTTCTTCTGGACGGCTCTATCTTTTAACATGTGCTGGGGGGTGGTCCTGGCGGTCAGCTGGAACGTGGGTGTCCGTCCCTTATAGTAGGACTTCCTAGCCTACACGATTCTGCTCTTGGCTTCTGTTCTCGTTTCTCCCTTTGGAACTGCGTCTGTTTCACGGTGGGAAGGTATGAGATGCATTTAGGCGTTCTTGTGTTAGTCTGTGGTATTCCATTTGCTCACTCGTTGATCGTATTACTTTGGTTAATTTCATGTCAGGATTTATTTGGAGCTATGTGACATACTGCCGGATTTGCTATCATGTCAGGGATTTCATGGAAGGTGTTGGATTTGCCTGACACCTTACAAAATTTGGGGTTAGATTTTTCCGGTATGAGACGTTCCTGGGGGTGTGGGGGGGGGGGGGCGTCCACTGGGGGGCTGAACGGCACAATTATCCTGGGTTCGGTGTGGGGCGGCGGTGTGGTGGGTGGACTGCTGTGGCCTGTTGTGGGGTTGTGAACCACTGAGGGCTACGGCGGCACGAACCCTCTCCATCGTTTCTAGGTCCCCGGTTTAATACACAATACACACACGCTTTGGTTTATCTTGATGTATCGCAGCACAGCTCCGCACCATACGGCATTTCAAGTGTTCTGGAGCCGTCCATGTTCTCTTGTAGTCTTCTTTTACTCGTGCCTAAGATAAAAATCCACAACCATTAAGCCTGGTTAGCGTGCAGAGCAATTGTCTTTCCCTAACGACCGACACAAAGAGTTCTCAACATTCTATTAAAGGGTCTTCAATGAAATAAATGAATAAATAAATAAGATAAAAATATAAAATAGAAAATAAAAAATAAGAACAAGGTCGAAAGATGCAATTCTCGAATCGCCGGTAACACGCACTGACAGA